>NC_057802.1:557644029-557970775 GCF_018294505.1 Triticum aestivum
CAAGTGATGCTGTGGCATTGCGCCGATCAAGAGGTGTAGCTATGGTTCGGATACGACCAAGCCCCCAAGTGATGCTGAGGCATTGCGTCGATCAAGAGGTGTAGCTATGGTTCGGATACGACCAAGCCCCCAAGTGATCTAATATCAAGCTTTGAGAAGCTAAATCAAGGGGTAAACCGGACGCCGCTTTGTAAGCTCCATGTAACCACACATGATGTAAGAAAACAACAGATACCCCGCTTTAGCTAAGGCTCCGGTTTATTATATTGATCATAATATATACAATGTCATAATATGTACATAAGTAGAGCCTATAGCTTAAGTATAGTAGGGCTGAAGATGAGCAATATTCCACGGTCGGTTGGTCTCCTCCTCCAATTTACGTGAGTCTTTGTGCTCTCGAACATCGATTAGGTAGTATGACCCGTTGTGCAGATTCTTGCTGATCACAAAAGGTCCTTCCCAAGGGGGGGATAGCTTGTGCATATCCGTCTGATCCTAGATGAGTCGAAGCACCAAATCTCCTTCCTGAAAGGTTCTGGTTCTAACCCGGCAGCTATGATAACGACGCAGATCTTGCTGATAAATCACCGAACGGGCTGCCGCCATGTCACGCTCCTCATCTAACAGGTCAAGAGCTTCCTGTCGTGCTTTCCCATTGTCAGCTTCAACGTATGCCGCTACACGAGGTGAGTCATGACAGATGTCACTAGGAAGAACCACTTCCGCTCCATAAACCATGAAGAACGGTGTGTATCCTGTCGATCTGTTGGATGTGGTATTGATGCTCCATAACACTGAAGGTAGCTCCTCAACCCAACAACCCTGCGTCCGTTGCAAAGGAACCATAAGCCGGGGTTTGATGCCTCTCAAGATCTCTTGATTGACACTCTCCACTTGACCATTGGACTGGGGGTAAGCCACTGATGAGACGCCAAGCCGGATGTGCTCACGTTGACAGAACTCCTTCATGGCACCCTTTGATAGATTGGTACCATTGTCTGTTATAATGTTGTGTGGAAAGCCAAACCGGAAGATCACCTTTTTGATGAATTGAACCGCCGTGGCTGCGTCACACTTACTAACTGGCTCTGCCTCCACCCACTTCGTGAACTTATCAACCGCCACCAAAAGGTGGGTCCTCTTGTCCTTGGACCTCTTCAAAGGCCCAACCATATCCAGCCCCCAAGTTGCAAATGGCCACGTGATTGGAATCATCCTCAATTCTTGAGCCGGTACATGAGCGCGCCTTGAGAATTTCTGACAGCCATCACATCTTTTGACCAAGTCCTCGGCATCAGCATGAGTTGTCAACCAATAGAAACCGTGACGAAACGCCTTGGCCACCAAAGATTTTGAACCGGCGTGGTGACCACAATCTCCTTCGTGGATCTCACGCAAAATTTAACGGCCTTCCTTAGGAGACACACAGTGTTGAATTGCCCCTGTCACACTGCAATGATGTAACTCTCCATTGATAATAGTCATGGACTTGGACCGCCGGGTTATCTGCCTGGCCAAGGTTTCATCCTCTGGTAACTCGCCCCGGTTCATATACGCCAGATATGGAACCGTCCAATCCGGGATAATATGAAGAGCCACCACCAACTGAGCCTCCGGATCAGGAATAGCCAAATCCTCTTCACCAGGGAGCTTGATAGACGGATTATGCAAAACATCCAGGAAGACATTAGGTGGAACCGGTTTACATTGGGAACCCAGGCGGCTTAAAGCGTCCGCCGTTTCATTCTTTCGCCGGTCCACATGATCCACCTGATAACCTTTAAAGTGACCTGCAACAATATCCACCTCACGACGATATGCTGCCATTATTGGGTCCTTGGAATCCCAAGTATCGGACACTTGTCGAGCCACCAGATCCGAGTCACCGAAGCACTTAACTCGGCTGAGGTTCATCTCCTTAGCCATCCGAAGACCATGGAGTAAAGCCTCATATTCAGTTGCATTGTTAGTGCCAGGGAACATTAAACAGAGAACATAACAAAGCTTATCACCTCGTGGGGAAGTTAATACGACTCCAGCCCCCGAGACCTCCAATTGCCTGGACCCATCAAAATGAATAGTCCAATAAGTTTGATCCGGCTTCTCCTGTGGCACTTGTAATTCTGTCCAATCATTGATGAAATCCACAAGTGCCTGAGATTTGATCGCCGTTCAGGGTATGTATTTCAACCCGTGAGGCCCGAGCTCGATAGCCCACTTAGCAATCCGACCAGTTGCTTCCCTGTTCTGGATTATATCCCCCAAAGGAGCAGAGCTGACCACCGTGATGGGATGACCTTGGAAATACTGCTTAAGCTTCCAGCTTGCCATGAAAACCCCATACACTAATTTTTGCCAATGCGGGTACCTCTGCTTGGACTCAATAAGTACCTCAATGATATAGTAAACCGGCCGCTGAACCGGATATTCCTTTGCTGCCTCCTTGCGATCCACCACAATAGCCACACTAACAGCCCGAGCATTAGCTGCCACATATAGCAACAATGCTTCTTTGTCCACTGGAGCAGCGAGAATCGGCGGATTAGCCAGCTGCCGCTTTAAGTCCTCAAATGCTTTATTAGCGGCATCACTCCGGACGAAGTTATCCATTTTCTTCAGCATCTGATATAAAGGGATGGCCTTCTCACCAAGGCGACTAACAAACCGGCTCAACGCGGCAATCCGGCCTGCCAGGCGTTGAACATCATTGATACATTACGGTTTAGCCAAGGAGGTGATGGCCTTGATCTTTTCCGAATTAGCTTCAGCGCCCCTATTAGACACCAAAAAGCCCAAGAGCTTGCCTGCAGGTACACCAAAGACACACTTGGCCGGATTAAGCATCATTTTATAAACCCTTAGGTTATCAAAAGTTTCCTTCAGGTCATCAATCAATGTCTCTTTCTTCCTTGATTTTACCACAATATCATCCCCATAGGCGTGAACATTGCGGCCGATCTGTTTATGCAGACAATTCTGCACACACCGTTGATAAGTCGCCTGGGCACTCTTGAGCCCAAAGGGCACGGACACATAGCAGAAGGCTCCAAAGGGAGTTATGAAGGTTGTCTTCTCCTGGTCCTTAACTGCCATTTTGATCTGATGATAACAAGAGTATGCATCCAAAAATCTTAAACGCTCGCAACCCGCCGTAGCATCAATAATTTGATCAACACGGGGAAGGGCAATAGGATCTGCTGGACAAGCTTTGTTGAGATCTGGGTAGTCCACACACATACGCCAAGTGCCATTCTTCTTGAGGACCAGCACCGGATTAGCCAACCACTCAGGATGGAATACTTCAACGATAAATCCAGCCGCCAAGAGCCTGGCTACTTCTTCTCCAGTAGCTTTGCGTCTTTCTTCATTGAACCGGCGGAAAAAATACTTGACCGGTTTATACTTGGGATCAACATTGAGAGTGTGCTCAGCGAGTTCCCTCGGTAGACCTGGCATGTCGGAAGGCTTCCATGCAAAGATGTCCCGATTCTCACGGATGAACTCGATGAGCGCGCTTTCCTATTTCGGATCCAAGTTAGCGCTGATGCTAAACTGCATGGACAAATCGCCAGGCACGAAGTCAACAAGCTTAGTCTCATCAGCCGATTTAAACTTCAAGGCCGGATCATGCTCTGTAGTTGGTGTCTTCAACGAAGTCATATCTGCCGGATCAACATTGTCCTTGTAAAACTTCAACTCTTCTGTTGCACAAACTGATTCAGCATAAGCCGCATCACCTTCTTCACACTCCAGAGCAATCTTGCTGCTCCCATGCACGGTTATAGTTCCCTTGTGACCCGGCATCTTGAGCTGCAGATAGACATAACAAGGTCGTGCCATAAATTTAGCATAAGCTGTCCGTCCAAATAGGGCATGATACAGGCTTCTGATTTTCACCACTTCAAAGAAGGTCTCTGATCTCGAGTCATGCTCATCTCCAAAAGCCACCTCCAGAGCAATCTTACCAACAGGATATGCCGACTTACCAGGCACCACACCATGGAACACTATATTGGACGATTTAAGATTTTTATATGTTAACCCCATGCGACGGAAAGTTTCATAATAAAGGATATTGATACTACTCCCTCCATCCATGAGCACCTTATTGAACTTATAACCTCCCACCTGAGGTGCCACCACCAGAGCCAGAAGACCCGGATTGTCAACCCGGGGCGGATGATCTTCTCTACTCCACACAATCGGCTGCTCAGACCAGCGCAAATAACGGGGCACCGCCGATTCAACGGCATTCACCGCCCTTTTATGAAGCTTCTGATCGCGCTTGTCCAAGCTAGTGGTGAAGACATGATACTGTCCGCTATTCAACTGCTTCGGGTTGCTCTGGTAACCCGACTTCTGCTGCTGCTGATTGCCCTGATGATTATAGCCACCTTGATTACCCTTATTACTTTGATTGTTATTTCCACCCTGATTACCGTGGAAGCCTGAACCGGAATTTCCTGCACCATAACCCGGCCCATGAGACCCGGGTTCCGAACCGCCTCCTGGTCCATGATCATACCGGAAAGAATCAGAATTTTTGAACTCTTGCATGATGTAACAATCTTTCCAGAGGTGCGTGGACGGTTCCTCCTTCGTCCCATGCTTTGGACAGGGTTGGTTCAACAGATAAGACAAACGGTCCGGATTAGGACATGGCCTTCCACCGCGCTGGGACGGTTTACCCTTACGCTGCTGGTCCTTGTCATGTGTATTAGTGTTAGCCACAAAGTCTAAACCGTGGTCCGCCTTACGCTTGCCGCCGTTTCCATGACCCACAGGGTTGTGGTGCTGCCCCTTGGCATTGCCTCTCTTCTTTCCCTTCCCTGTCTTATCATCGTCAGACTCGGGATCCTTGGTACTATCAGAGTCGGCGTACTTCACCAGTGCAGCCATGAGGGTTCCCATGTCATTACAATGACGTTTGAGCCGTCCCAACTTCAACTTCAGGGGTTCAAACCGGCAATTGCCTTCCAATGTTAAAACTGCGGTATCAGCGCTGATGCGGTCTGATGAATGCAAAATATCCGAAACCCGGCGCACCCAATGGGTTGTTGACTCTCCTTCCTCCTGGACATAGGCAGCTAAGTCCATAATTGACATGGGCTGCTTGCATGTATCCTTGAAATTCTTAATAAACCGGGCTCTCAACTCGGCCCATGACCTGATAGAATTAGCCGGTAAGCTCTTTAACCAAGTGCGGGCTGTCCCTTCTAGCATCATGGTGAAGTATTTCGCACATGCCGCATCGTCCACATCCAACATCTCCATGGCCATCGCATAACATTCGACCCATGTTTCAGGGGATAAATCGGCGGTGTAATTCGGCACCTTGCGCGGGCCCTTGAAATCCTTGGGCAAGCGCACATTGCGCAATACTGGGACAAGACATGGCACTCCCAAAGAACTAGAGGTAACTCCTGGTTCCACTGATGTGGTTGGATGAACCGGAGTAAGCTGACTGGCTTCATGCTGCGCCGCTAACTCGGCTTCTCTGCGTGCCCGAGCCCGGTCCACCATCTCCTGAGCATCACCAGCACCACCCGCCGGGTTATTGCCATGGGGCGGATCACGGTTCCGCGCATTGCTTGACACTGCCGGTTCATCCATACGCCTGCTGTAACTCCGTCTTGGACGGGGAGTGGAATGAATCGCGACTATATGAATAAGCATCCTGTTGAACCATGGCTGTCTGAAGAAGCTCCTTAACCCGGCGCGTCTCGACCGCCGCCGGGGAATCGCCTTCGATCGGGATGGCCGCCAGCCGTGAAGTGGCTGCGACAATGTTGTCCATCGGGTTAGAATAATGACCCGGTGGCGTGGGGACATGTGGTGCTACAATGTTGTTCTGACGAGGCGGATCCACCAAACGCGGCTGAACCGGCGCCCCTGCCCCCGGTGCCTCCGCCTGGTTTACCACCGGCGGATTACTCGTCCCTGCTCCTGGGGTGTTAAAGATATTTCTAGCGTCATAAACCGGCGGCAAGCGAGATCAGAGCCTCCTCTTCAGGACTTCGTTCGACACACTCTGATCCAGCATAATCCGGTAAGCTTGTGCATCCAAAGCGGCTCGCTCCGCGGCTATCATGGTATCCTCAGCTGCTATGTCGGCTTTGGCCTGGGTGATCTGATCTTTCACTTTCGCGATTTCCGCTTTGTGTGAATCTTGATCCGCCGGGTTAACCTCCGCCATCAGCGTTGCCAACGCGTGAAACAAATCAGATAGAACCTGAGCTGGCGGTCGCACAGGGCCTCCTGCCCCGGCCGCTGCCACCGCTGCCGATCCGGAAATCATCGCCGCTGCGGTCGAAGAGTGTTGCGCCAGTTGCGTGCAGGCCATGAAGATCGCAACCCGGTTTGGCAGATCCAAGGGGTCCGGAATACTGTCGCCATCGGAACAGCCCCCAATCCGGCCATCTTGTAACTGATATAACGACTCGGTCTCTCCGGTCGATGACTCGTCGCTGGAATAAACGACGGTCTCACCACCAGATTCCGATCTATCCTCAGATTCCCCTCCATGGATAACTCCCACGAAGGCACGCTTCATGACAAGCTTGACCCGGGAGAACCTCGCACGCTGAGCCGTTTCGATGAGGTCGGTGCAGATGTCCGGCTCAGGGCCCGGTTCGCCGATCTTGCCAATGAAAAAGTGTATGCCACCAAAGGGGACCCGGTACCCGTACTCGATTGAGCCGGCCTAGGGGCCCCAGCCTGCATCGTCGATGTAGAGCTTGCCGCGACGACTCTTGGTAATCCGGCCCATAGCGTAACCCTTGAGTCCTTCGAAGTTGCCCTCCAAGAACTTGAAACCATCGTGCGATAGCCCCACGGTGGGCGCCAAGTGTCATGGTTTTGTCATGGCAGATGTCCTAGAGAAAGGACTTAGTCGTGGAGCCATTGCTACGGGTTAGCTTAAAGGGGTTAAAGCGGACAAGGGACGCAAGAGAGTTTTATACTAGTTCGGCCCCTTACGATGAAGGTAAAAGCCTACATCTAGTTGTGATGGAATTGATGGGGTTTCGATGACCAGGGAGCGAATATGCTTTTCCTGAGTCTCGAGTTGTTGTCTGTTGTCCCTGAACCGCCACCGGGTCGTCCCCTTATATACATGGGTTGACGCCCGCCGGTTTACAGAGTCCCGAGGCCGGTTCATAATCGTATCCGGCTCGGTCTCTGCTACTTCCATCTTACAACACAAGTTACATGTCAATGCCGGTTTATGTCTACAAGCCTTAAACCGGCTTTGGGCACTGTGCCTTCATGAAGCGTCACCGTCTGTCTTTATGGAATTCCGATACAGATGAACTACTTATGGGGTTAACCCGGCCTCTCCTGGCCGGTTTACGTCCAGTGGTAATATCCCCAACATATTCGATGTAATCTTCTTTTGTGGTGTGTTGGTTGAGACCGATGAATTGTGGGTTTATGATCAAGTTTATCTATGAACAATATTTGAATCTTCTCTGAATTCTTTTATGTGTGACTGGTTATCTTTGCAAGTCTCTTCGAATTATTAGTTTGGTTTGGCCTACTAGATTGATCTTTCTTGCAATGGGAGAAGTGCTTAGCTTGGGGTTCAATCTTGTGGTGTCCTTTCCCAGTGACAGTAGGGGCAGGAAGGCACGTATTGTATTGTTGCCATCGAGGATAACAAGATGGGGTTTATATCATATTGCATGAGTTTATCTCTCTACATCATGTCATCTTGCTTAAAGCATTACTCTATTCTTATTAACTTAATACTCTAGATGCATGCTGGATAGCGGTCGATGTGTGGAGTAATAGTAGTAGATGGAGGCAGGAGTCGGTCTACTTGTCTCGGACGTGATGCCTATATACATGATCATACCTAGATATTCTCATAACTATGCTCAATTCTGTCAATTGCTCAACAGTCATTTGTTCACCCACCGTAAATACTTATGCTCTTGAGAGAAGCCACTAGTGAAACCTATGGCCCCCGGGTCTATTTTCCATCATATTAATCTCCCGACAACAAGCTATTTCTGACGCCGTTTTTATTTTACTTTCTTTACTTTGCATCTTTATCATAAAAATACCATAAATATTATCTTAACATATCTATCAGATCTCACTCTCGTAAGTGACCGTGTAGGGATTGACAACCCCTTACCCCTTATCTTGACCGAGAGGATTTATTTGTTTGTGTAGGTTTGAGGGACTCGTGCGTGGCCTCCTACTAGATTGATACCTTGGTTCTCAAAAACTGAGGGAAATACTTACGCTACTTTGCTGCATCACCCTTTCCTCTTCAAGGGAAAACCAACGCAGTGCTCAAGAGGTAGCAAGAAGGATTTCTGGCGCCGTTGCTGGGGAGTATACGCAAAAGTCAACATACCAAGTACCCATCACAAACCCTTATCTCCCGCATTACATTATTTGCCATTTGCCTCACGTTTTCCTCTCCCCCACTTCACCCTTGCCGTTTTATTTGCCCTCTCTTTTCTGTTGGTCCTTTTGTTTGCTCGTGTTGCAATGTGCCTTATATATGCTTGCATCTTCGCTTGCTGAAAATCTATTGATACGGATCCACTTAAAGTGTTCTACTTGGATCATCCTCGATCCATATGCGCTCGTGCTGAAACCCCAACTAGCCACGTTGATGGGAAATCTTTAGATGAGCATGCCCATTTTGTGCATCATCGTTTGTCTGAAAAAGGGAAGCTCTTATGGTATCATATAAATAGTTTTTTATACTATGCTTGGAATCTTTGTGAAATTTGTGATTTTACTTGTTGCTCTAAGAACCCTAAAAAATACCTTCCCTACCTATGTGAGTTCAATAATAATGAAATCTTATCTTCTTATGCAAAGGGTGTTTATAGTTACTATGATATCGAACAAATTGAAGAATTTGTCGTTTTTAAGGGTGCTCATGAAGTTGCTTCTTTGATTCAAAAGTATGATTTTACTCTCAACAAATCTGAAAATTCCGTCATACTTAAATATTGCAATGAAAATTTGCTCATAATGTCTATGTCCAAGAATTTATTGAAAGAATGACCGTTGCTTTGGAAGAAAATAATGATATGCATGAATCTATAGATAATGATGATTCGGATGATTTGGTTGAAATATCCCTTGATGAACATGATGCTTTCTATTCTTGTGGCCATGATACCAATATTTATGAAGACAAATTTTCTATAGTTCCTTATGTTAAAAATGAGATCGTTGCTATTGCACCCATGCTTGATAGTTCCTTCGATGAAAAGCATGATTGCAATGATTTTACTATAAATTCTCTTGATGTCAATTGTGCTAATAATATGCAAAACCCTAAGCTTGGGGATGCTAGTATTGCTATGTCTACTACCTGTTGCAATGATCATGATTGGGGTGATTCTTCTTATGATCTTGAAAATTTATTTAAGCCCCATGATAAATATGAGATTGATAATAATATTTCCAAAAATATTGAAAGTGGGTTTGGAAGAGTGTCAACTTTAGATCCCACATATTTGGAGAATGTTCAATCTTATGGTATTTTTGATAAAAGTGGATCTGGAGAGGTCATGACTTTAGTTAATGTTAATCCCACTATTTCGGAAGAGTGTCAACTTTGCATGCATGTGGATCGTGTTGAAAATATTTTATATGATAGCTATATTGCTCAATTTGCTTATGATCCTACATGTAATTATTATGAGAGAGGAAAATATGGTTGTAGAAATTTTCATGTTACTAAATTACCTCCCTGTTCTGCTTGGTGTGGCCGTGGGCGCGGCTCCGACTGCCCGTGCACAGGTAAAGGGGTACAAAAGTGTGCCCCTCTTTTTGTACACCGACAGGAGCCCCCGGGCCTGGGCCACACATAAGCGCGACACGTTGTTGGGCCAGGCCCAAAACGGTGCGCGGGCAGGCGGGGCGGTTTTTACCGTGGTAAGACTTTTCGCGCGCTACGCTTCCCACGATCCGCGCGCGCGGCGCGGCGTGGATGTGTGTGTGTGATGTGTGCGGAATGCGTGGGGCGGTTTCCACACGCATGCGTCATATCAAAGTAAAGAGGCGGCTCGCGCCTTCTCCGTAAAAAGAGGGAGGCGTGGACGCGCGGCTCATTTACGGAACGGGGCTGGGTCGCGGTCTTCAAGGAGTCCACTCCCCACGATCACGGGGTGGGGAGAGGTTGCTTCACCCGTCCCCTTAGTTCTGCATGTCTGCCACGCGTCCTTCATGCGCCTGGGGTGGCAAGTGGTGGAGGCGGGAAACCGGGCCGTCGCTGGTTGGGCCAGCGGGTCAGTCCTGATTCCCTGCACCTCCGGTGGCTGGATTGGCCGAGCCCCGACCCCGCCCCTTTGTAAAGAGGGGGAAGGGGGGATGGCATCCCGCATTCTTCTGTCATCCATCTCCTCTTGCTTCTGCTTCTTCCTTTCACTCGCCATGGAGAAAGGGAACCCAGGTCCCTTGACGGTGGCGGACGAGGGTCACCACTCGACAGCGCGTCCCTCCTCCTCCTGAGCCCGTGGTGGTGGAACCGGCCGTGAGGGGAAGAGGAGGACGGGGCGGCGAGTTCTTCATTAGGCTGCGCCGGCCTCCGCGTCGCCGTCTTCGTCTTCCCGCCCCATTTGCTCGGGAGATGGAGCGTGACCGGCCCCAATCCCTCAGATTGCACATCAGAGGTTGTTGGAATGGGGGCACGCGGGTCAACGTCGACTTCCCGGCTCCTCGGGTCATGCACCTCCGTCGTGGGTGGAAGACGTTCGCTCGCATCCATAGCCTGACGGCGAGGCTCGTCCTCTACTTCAAATTGATGGAGGACGCCCTGCTCTCCGTCAAGGTCTTCGGAGACTTCGGGACTCGCCTGAAGTGCTACGTGGAGAGCTCCTCCGATGGAGATTCCGACGATGGAAGCTCTTCCTCGAGCGAAAGTGATGAGGAGGACAGCAGGGCAGATGCGGGGATGAGTCCGACTAGGCGTCGGACGCCCCTCGCCTGGGCGGGTGCGGCAGCTGCAACATCTGCACCTGGGTGCTCCTCCGGCAGGGTTTTGCCGGGGGTGGGGCCAACTCCTTGAACTTATCGGGGCCGTCTCCTTGGGCGGCTGGCGTCGGGAGGCTGCAGAAGAGGAGGAGGGCGGGCGGCAGGGCCGTCAACTTGGAGTACGCGGGCACCGACGCCTTCGTCGCGTACTGCCGGTCCTGCCGCCTCGTCTTCCAGCTCCTTTCCCGGCACCATCATCACCGGCCTACCAGTGGGCGGCCACCGAGGTGTTCTCTTGGTGCTTTTTGCTGCTCGTAGCTCGCCTGGGCGCCCCTTTTGTCCTCTCGCCTCCTTGACCTGCCTCCTGAGGAGAGGGACAAGAAAGGGATCACGGGCACCTTATGTCTTTTTTAATCAGTAATCCTTCGGGCCTTGTTAAATTTAAAGCTTGTAATCCCCTTTGTTCATGTTTTTCATTCCGTACGGACTGTACTTGTTGTCGGATGCTTTTAATGAAAAAGGGATGTTTGCCGGGTTTTTCGTTCGTGGGCAGACCCCGCGACAAGGAACGAATCCTTGTTATAATTTAATATAAACGTTTTCACCCGGCAACAGGCCTTGCCGTCCCCCTACTTCGCTCGACCATTCTCGCGCCCTTGGCGGAGGCAGGGATGAAGCGGGCTTAGGCTCCTTGTTCTACTTCCTTGCCACCACGGCTACAACCAAATCCGGGCCCAGGAGATAATCCTTGGGTATAGAAAAGGGGAGCACGGTGGCCTAGAAATAAAACGAGGTTTCACATATCCCAGTTCCGTTCCGAAATGCATGATAGAGGATGAAAGACTTATCTGGATCTGCAGCCCCCGACAACCTTGTCTTGCCGCGGTTGGATCCTTGTGCTTGCAGCCCCCGGCAACTCTAGTTTGCCGGGGTTGGGACGCCGATCCGTTTCCCTTCTTCCAAGTAGCTCAGCAGAAGTGCTCATGTGCCCTGCGAACCAAAGGAGGACAGAAAAGAACCAGATTGACGCGCACTTGACCTCTAGGCTAAGGGTTAGTCGCCGCTAAGCACTATCAACCCTAACCAAGGAAGAGACTCGACCTAGCATGCATGCTATAACTAAGGGCGCCAGCGCTACATTTATTTATGGTCAAGGTCTGTGCCTGGCTTTGTACAAAGGGTTACATGCCTTGTCGGCAAGGCTTGTACAAAAGGTGGCTTGCCGGGAGGCCCGACAAGCCGCGCCTTACGGGTAAAACTTGCGAAGATGCTCGATGTTCCAGGAGTTGCTCACTGGGACAGCATCTTCGGTCTCCAGGCGGACTGCGCCGGGCCTGGTGACTCGTATTACCCGATAAGGGCCTTCCCACTTTGGCGTCAACTTGTTGGAATTCTTGGCCGACTGAACGCGCCGAAGAACAAGGTCACCTTCCTCAAAGCTTCGGGCATGAACCTTGCGGCGATGGTAGCGGCGCAAGGCTTGCTGGTAGCGCGCTGCTCTCACAGCCGCCCGAAGACGATCTTCCTCAAGGAGCGTTGCGTCATCTTGGCGCAACTGCTCTTGCTCAAGCTCATCATAAGCGAGCACTCGAGGTGACCCGTATATGAGTTCCGTGGGGAGAACTGCTTCTGCCCGTATACCAGGGCAAAAGGTGTCTGCCTGGTGGCTCGATTTGGCGTCGTCCTGATCGACCAAAGAACCGCCGGCAATTCATCAATCCAGCGCCTTCCGCTCTTGCGCAGCTTGTCAAAAGTCTTTGTCCTTAGGCCTCGCAACACTTCAGCATTTGCCCTCTCCGCTTGGCCGTTGCTCCGTGGGTGTGCCACAGAAGCAAAACAGACCTTGCTGCCGAGGTCTTGAATGTATTGCATGAAGGTGTGGCTCGTGAACTGCGTGCCGTTGTCGGTGATGACTCTGTTTGGCACACCAAAACGGCAGACCAGTCCCTTGAAAAACTTGACAGCTGATTGAGCAGTCACCTTTCTCACTGCTTCCACCTCCGGCCACTTTGTGAACTTGTCGATCGCAACGTACAAGTACTCAAAGCCCCCGATAGCGTGGGGGAAATGTCCCAGTATATCGAGCCCCCAGACCGAGAATGGCCGGGAGAGAGGGATTGTTTGAAGGGCTTGAGCTGGTTGATGAAGCTTCTTTGAATGGAACTGACACGCTTCACACTTGGTTACTAGTGCCGTCGCATCCTGGAGGGCGGTGGGCCAGAAGAAACCTTGCCGGAACGCCTTCCCGGCAAGGGCCCTCGACCCTATGTGGGAGCCACATATGCCTCCATGTATCTCCGCCAACAGCTCCAGTCCTTCCTCCCGGGGGATGCACTTCAATTTCACACCGTTTGGCCTTCTCCTGTACAGGACGTCATCGATGAACTGGTACAGGGCGGACCGACGGGCTACTTTTTCCGCTTCTTCCTGCTCCTCAGGAAGCTCCCCTGTTTGGAGGAATTGGACGGTATGCTGCGCCCATGCCGGAGCCTGGGGCTCGACGGCAAGGGCCAAAGGCATTTCTTCTACCATGGGAGCGGCTGTCTCTACGGCCAGGGCTTGACGCCCTGCCGGAGCCAGTTGCTCTTGGGCGGGCTCAGCGTCCGCGGCAGCACCCTTGTAGGCAGCCCCAGGGGGCTCGGTAGGAAAGTACTTGCCGGGACCTGACTTTCTCCGGTTGTTCTGCCCGCTGATGGTTCGACGGATGGTTGAGTTAACCGGAGAAAAAAGGTACCCGGTTCCACAGGTAGCTTGAATACGGCACGCTTTGACAGGTAATCGGCGATGTCGTTCTCCGCTCGGGGGATGTGCTCCGCTTGGATACCGTCAAAGTATTCCTCCAGCTTCCTCACCTCATCTACGTAAGCTTCCATCAATGGGCTCTCATAATCCTTGTTGACCTGTCTGACAACGAGCTGCGAGTCACCCCTGAAGATGAGCATCTTAACCCCGAGGTCTGCCATGATCCTGAGACCGGCAAGCAATCCCTCGTACTCAGCAGTGTTGTTGGTGGACATCTCCCTGGCGAAGTGCATCTGGATCACGTACTTGAGGTGCTCTCCGATGGGTGCGATGAGCAGCACACCGGCACCGGCGCCTTGCAGAGAGAAAGCCCCATCAAAGTACATGATCCAGTCGCGGTATGCTTCCTTGCAGGGGAGAGTGGTCTCCTGGATTTCTTCGTCAGGCGTCGAGGTCCATTCTGCAATGAACTCCGCCAAGACTCTGCTCTGAGTTGTCGAGGAACTTTCAAACTTTAAACCAAAGCTTGACAACTCCAAGGCCCATTGCACAATCCTTCCAGTCGCATCTGGGTTGTGCAGTATCCGTTGCAATGGGAGGCGGGTGACGACAGTGATCTCGTGGGCTTGGATGTAATGACGCAGCTTCCTCGAGGCCATAAGGAGGCCGAAGAGCAATTTCTGCACACCGGAGTACCTCGATCTAGCTCCCTGCAAGAGGGAGCTGACAAAGTAAACCGGGTGCTGCATCATCTTCTTCTTCTGCACCACCTAACTTGACTGCGCGGGCACTGCCTCGGCGGCATCAGACTCTGCCGGGGGCCTCGCCTTGCCGGCACCAGGCCCTGCCGGGTGAATTTTGGGCTTGCCATCCGCTGGTTCTGCCGCCGTCACTGCCTCCTCGCCGACCTCCCTCTATGCCACCAGCGCGGCACTGACCACTTGATTCGTCGCCGCCAGATACAGCAGCAACGACTCTTGTGGTTTAGGCGCAACCAGTATTGGCATGGAGGAAAGGTATTTCTTCAGATCCTGCAGTGCTGCCTCGGCCTCTGGGGTCCACTCCATTGGGCCTGCCTTTTTCAAGATTTTGAAGAAGGGAAGGGCGCGCTCGGCAGACTTGGAGATGAATCGGCTCATGGCGGCAACGCAGCCGGTGAGCCGACGCACATCTTTGATCCGCTTGGGCGCCTCAATCTGCTCAAATGCCTTGATCTTGTCTGGGTTTGCCTCGATCCCGCGCTGCGACACAAAGAACCTGAGAAGCTTGCCAGATGGAACGCCGAAGACACACTTCTCAGGGTTCATCTTGAGGTTGATCTTGCGCAGGTTGGCAAATGTCTCTTCCAGATCTTGCACAAGTGTTGGCCCGTCCTTGGTTTTGACCACTATGTCATCCATGTATGCCTCCATATTTCTATGGAGCTGAGGATCAAAACCAATTTGGACTGCTCTTGCGAACGTTGAGCCAGCACTCTTCAACCCGAAAGGCATCCGTAAAAAGCAATACGTACCACATGGGGTGATGAATGTTGTCTTCTCTTCATCCTCTCTTGTCGTGAAGATCTGGTGGTAGCCTGAGTAGGCGTCGAGGAATGATAACAGATCACACCCGGCTGTGGAGTCAACAATCTGGTCGATGCGCGGCAACGGGAAGGGGTCCTTAGGACAAGCCTTATTGATATCTGTGTAATCAATACACAGCCTCCACTTCCCATTCGCCTTGCGCACCACTACCGGATTGGCCAACCACGTCGGGTGGAGCACTCCTCTCACCAAACCTGCCGCTTCCAACTTCCTGATCTCCTCTTTGATGAACTCCTGCCTCTCCAGAGCCTGCTTTCTGACCTTCTGCTTGACGGGCCGCGTGTGAGGGCAGACAGCTAGGTGGTGCTCAATCACCTCCCTGGGAACACCGGGGATGTCGGATGCTTGCCACGCAAACACGTCGACATTCGCCCGCAGGAAGGTGACGAGCGCGCCTTCCTATTTGCTGTCGAGGGTGGAGCCTATGGTGAAGGCCCCTCCCGTGCCATCCTCCCTGACGGGCACCTTCTTGGTCTGCGGCGGCTCGGCTCTGGATCTCTTGCTCTTGTCGGTAGAGGTCTCTGGCACGTCCTCGACGGTAGCACAACACTCCGAGGAGGTGCGCTTGTTGGAGTGGGTGCGAGAGGTCTTGTCGGGCTTCTTCTTCCCTCCCGGGCCTTCAGCGGCAGGAGCAGGTGCCTTGACAGCAGCTGCTGCAACTGCTTCCCGGTAGAGTTCGTCGGCGCAGATCAGTGCGTCCTTCTTGTCAGAGGGGACGGAGATGATGGTCAACGGCCCTGGCATCTTTAGCATGTTGTAGGCGTAGTGCGACGCCGCCATGAACTTGGCTAGTGTCGGGCGGCCGAGGACCCCATTGTAGGGCAAGGGGATCTCGGCCACGTCGAAGATGATCCTCTCTGTCCTGTAGTTCAACTCTCCTCCAAACGTCACGGGCAGTGTGACCTTCCCCTTCCGCTGGCTCCTCCCCGGATTGACCCCTTCAAACGTCCCCGTTTCCTCGAGGTCTCCATCAGCGATTTGCAAACTTTTGATCACGACAGGCAAGATCAGGTTCAGGTTGGCCCCGTCGTCAACCAACATCTTGATCACCCTGAGGTTGTGTATCGTTGGTGAGACCAACAATGGCAAACACCCGACCGCGGTAGTGCGGTCAGGGTAGTCCGCGACATCAGAGATGAGGGGCGTGCTGGACCACTTCAGCGGCTTTTGAGCGTCGAACGACGGCTCCGCTGCTGTAATCTCACGCGCCCACTGCTTGAGCTGGCGGTGAGAGTTATGTAGCGAGGCGCCGCCATCGACGCACATGGCCTCCGTAGCCTTCTGGAGCCCTTGCCCACTAGCCTCGTCGTCCTCGTCGTGGTCATCGTCTTCTTGTTTCTTGTCACTGCTACCTCTTGAGCACTGCGTTGGTTTTCCCTTGAAGAGGAAATGGTGATGCAGCAAAGTAGTGTAAGTATTTCCCTCAGTTTTTGAGAACCCAGGTATCAATCCAGTAGGAGGCTACGTGCGAGTCCCTCGCACCTACACAAAACAAATAAATCCTGGCAACCAACGCGATAAGGGGTTGTCAATCCCTACACTGTCACTTACGAGAGTGAGATCCGATAGATATAATAGGATAATATTTTTGGTATTTTTGTGATAAATATGCAAAGTAAAATAAAAGCAAAGTAGAAAGCAATGGAAATAACTCATTGTTGGAAGATTAATATGATGAAGATAGACCCGGGGGGCAAAGGTTTCACTAGTGGCTTCTCTCGAGAGCAGAAGTATTTTACGGTGGGTGAACAAATTATTATTGACCAATTGACAGAATTGAGCATAGTTATGAGAATATCTAGGTATGATCATGTATATAGGCATCACGTCCGAGACAAGTAGACCGACTCCTGCCTGCATCTAGTACTATTACTCCACACATCGACCGCTGTCCAGCATGCATCTAGAGTATTAAGTTCATAAGAACAGAGTAACACCTTAAGCAAGATGACATGATGTAGAGGGATAAATTCATGCAATATGATACAGAACCCATCTTGTTATCCTCCATGGCAACAATACAATACGTGCCTTGCTGCCCCTACTGTCACTGGGAAAGGACACCGCAAGATTGAACCCAAAGCTATGCACTTCTCCCATTGCAAGAAAGATCAATCTAGTAGGCCAAACCAAACTGATAATTCGAAGAGACTTGCAAAGATAACCAATCATACATAAAAGAATTGAGAAGATTCAAATATTGTTCATAGATAAACTTGATCATAAACCCACAATTCATCGGTCTCAACAAACACACCGCAAAAGAAGATTACATCGAATAGATCTCCAAGAGAGAGGGGGAGAACATTGTATTGAGATCCAAAAAGAGAGAAGAATCCATCTAGCTAATAACTATGGACCCGAAGGTCTGAGGTAAACTACTCACACTTCATCAGAGAGGCTATGGTGTTGATGTAGAAGCCCTCCGTGATTGATGCCCCCTCCGGCGGAGCTCCGGAACAGGCCCCAAGATGGGATCTCGTGGGTACAGAAGGTTGCGGTGGTGGAATTAGGTTTTTGGCTCCGTATCTGATCGTTTGGGGGTACGTAGGTATATATAGGAGGAAGGAGTACATCGGTGGAGTAACGTGGGGCCCACGAGGGTGGAGGGCGCGCCCAGGGGGGTAGGCGCGCCCCCCTACCTCGTGGCTTCCTGGTGGCTTTCTTGACGTAGGGTCCAAGTATCCTGGATCATGTTCGTTCCGAAAATCACGTTCCCGACGGTTTCATTCCGTTTGGACTCCGTTTGATATTCTTTTTCTGCGAAACTCTGAAATAGGCAAAAAAACAGCAATTCTGGGCTGGGCCTCCGGTTAATAGGTTAGTCCCAAAAATAATATAGAAGTGAATAATAAAGCCCAATAATGTCCAAAACAGAAGATAATATAGCATGGAGCAATCAAAAATTATAAATACGTTGGAGACGTATCAAGCATCCCCAAGCTCAATTCCTGCTCGTCCTCGAGTAGGTAAATGATAAAAACAGAATTTTTGATGTGGAATGCTACTTGGCATAATTTCAATGTAATTCTTCTTATTGTGGCATGAATGTTCAGATTTGATATGATTCAACATAAAAGTTCATATTGACATAAAAATAATAATATTTCAAGCATACTAACTAAGCAATTATGTCTTATCAAAATAACATAGCCAAAGCAAGTTATCCCTACAAAATCATATAGTCTGGCTATGCTCCATCTTCCCCACACAAAATATTCATATCATGTACGACCCCGGTTTTAGACAAGCAATTGGTTCATACTTTTAACGCGCTTCAGCTTTTTCAACTCTTACGCAATACATGAGCGCAAGCCATGGGTATAGCACTATGGTGGAATAAGGTATAATGGTAGGGGTTATGTGGGAAGAAAAAAAAGGAGAAAGTCTCACATCAACGAGGCTAATCAACGGGCTATGGAGATGCCCATCAATTGATGTTAATGTGAGGAGTAGGGATTGCCATGCAACGGATGCACTAGAGCTATAAGTGTATGAAAGCTCAAAAAGAAACTAAGTGGGTGTGCATCCAACTTGCTTGCTCATGAAGACCTCGGGCATTTGAGGAAGCCCATCATTGGAATATACAAGCCAAGTTCTATAATGAAATTTCCCACTAGTATATGAAAGTGACAATATGAGAGATTCTCTATTATGAAGATCACGGTGCTACTTTGAAGCACAAGTGTGGTAAAAGGATTGTAACATTGTCCCTTCTCTCATTTTCTCTCATATTTTTATTTGGGCATTTTCCTTTTTTTATGGCCTCTTTTGTTTAGTCCGGAGTCTCATCCCGACTTGTGGGGGAATCATAGCCTCCATCATCCTTTCCTCACTTGCACAATGCTCTAATAATGATGATCATCACACTTTTATTTACTTACAACTCATGAATTACAACTCAATACTTAGAACAAAGTATGACTCTATATGAATGCCTCTGACGGTGTACAGGGATATGCAGTGAATCAAGAGCGACATGTATGAAACAATTATGAACGGTGGCTTTGCCACAAATACAATGTCAACTACATGATCATGCAAAGCAATATGACAATGATGGAGTATGTCCTGATAAATGAAACGGTGGAAAGTTGCATGGCAATATATCTCGGAATGGCTATGGAAATGCCATGATAGGTAGGTATGGTGGCTGTTTTGAGGAAGATATAAGGAGGTTTATTTGTGATAGAGCGTATCATATCACGGGGTTTGGATGCACCAGCGAAGTTTGCACCAACTCTCAAGGTGAGAAAGGGCAATGCGCGGTACCGAAGAGCCTAGAAAATTGCGGAAAGGTAAGTGTGCGTATAATCCATGGACTCACATTAGTCATAATGAACTCATATACTTATTGCAAAAAATTTATTAGCCCTCGAAGCAAAGTACTACTACACATGCTCCTAGGGGAAGGGTTGGTAGGAGTTAACCATCGCGCGATCCCGACCACCACACAAAGGAAGACAATCAACAAATACTTCATGCTCCGGCTTCGTTACATAACGGTTCACCATACGTGCATGCTACGGGAATCACAAACTCCAACGCATGTATTTTTCAATTCCACAATTACTCAACTAGCACAACTATGATATTACCACCTTTATATCTCAAAACAATTATCAAGCATCAAATTTCTCATGATATTAATTAAAGAAAATTGCCATGCTATTTTAAGACTCTCAAAATAATATAAGTGAAGCATGAGAGATCAATAATTTCTATAAAACAAATCCACCACCATGCTCTAAAAGATATAAGTGAAGCACTAGAGCAAAACTATATAGCTCAAAGGATATAAGTGAAGCACATCGAGTATTCTAATAATTTCCGAATCATGAGTGTCTCTATCAAAAGGTGTGTACAGCAAGGATGATTGTGGTAAACTAACAAACAAAGACTCAAATCATACAAGATGCTCCAAGCAAAACACATATCATGTGGTGAATATAGCTCCAAGTAAAGTTACCGATGGAAGTAGACGAAAGAGGGGATGCCTTCCGGGGCATCCCCAAGCTTTGGCTTTTTGGTGTCCTTAGATTATCTTGGGGGTGCCATGGGCATCCCCAAGCTTAGGCTCTTGCCACTCCTTGTTCCATAATCCATCAAATCTTTCACCCAAAACTTGAAAACTTCACAACACAAAACTTAGCAAAAAATCTCGTGAGCTCCGTTAGCGAAACAAAACAAAAGACCACTTCAAGTTACTGTAATGAACTCATTATTTATTTATATTGGAGTTAAACCTACTGTGTTCCAACTTCTCTATGGTTTATAAACTCTTTTACTAGACATAGATTCATCAAAATAAGCAAACAACACACGAAAAACAGAATCTTTCAAAAACAGAACAGTCTGTAGTAATCTGTAACTAACGCAAACTTCTGGAACTCCACCTAGACAATTTGTTTATTGATTAGCAGGAATTGGAATCAATATTTTATCACGTTCTGGTGATTTTTAACAATTGTTTTCGTGAACAGAAAGTTTCTGGAATTTTCTGCAAGATCAAATAACTATCATCCAAGAAGATCCTATAGGTTTAACTTGGCACAAACACTAATTAAAACATAAAAACACGTCTAACCAGAGGCTAGAAAAAATATTTATTCCTAAACAGAAGCAAAAGGCAAAAAACTAAAAATAAAATTGGGTTGCCTCCCAACAAGCGCTATCGTTTAACGCCCCTAGCTAGGCATAAAAGCAAGGATAGATCTAGGTATTGCCATCTTTGGTAGGCAATTTCTTAATGGAGTTATGCTTGGTGATCCTTTGATCCAAAGCATCCATCCGTTTATTGCAAAGCATAATCAAATTATTCATGCGGTTAATATTCCCACCAATACTTTTAAGAGGTTCAATAATTTTTTGCAATTCACATAATTTCTCTAGGATTTGAGTTTCTTCTTGGGTAGGGGAGGATCCTTTTTGTAGGGGGAGTACTCCCACTATCCCCTCTATAATTTCGTATGTGAGGCTAGGATCAATATCAATAAAACTACTCTTGGCAGCAAAATCGAGGAGTTGTCTATGGGGCAAGGTTAGCCCAACATAAAAATTGCGAAGCAAGATTTTAAAATCTCCCTCTAAATTGCAACTACGATAAGATTCGAGCATCCTAAACCAAGCATCTTTTAAATTTTCCCCTTGTCTTTCCTTGAAGTGGAGAACTTGAAAGTCTGGAGACGAAGGGGTGAAGACTGAGCTAGCCATAACGACAAGCAGACGGAAAAGGAGCGAACGGAAAAGAGAGGGTGAATAAAACGACAAGGGTGAAGTGGGGAAGAGGAAAACGAGAGGCAAATGGCAAATAATGTAATGCTAGAGATAAGGGTTTGTGATGGGTACTTGGTATGTTGACTTTTGCGTAGACCTCCCCGACAGCGCCGCCAGAAATCCTTCTTGCTACCTCTTGAGCACTGCGTTGGTTTTCCCTTGAAGAGGAAAGGGTGATGCAGCAAAGTAGCGTAAGTATTTCCCTCAGTTTTTGAGAACCAAGGTATCAATCCAGTAGGAGGCTACGGTGAGTCCCTGGCACCTACACAAAACAAATAAATCCTCGCAACCAACGCGATAAGGGGTTGTCAATCCCTACACGGTCACTTACGAGAGTGAGATCTGATGGATATGATAGGATAATATTTTTGGTATTTTTGTGATAAAGATGCAAAGTAAAATAAAAGCAAAGTAAAAAGCAATGGAAATAACTAAGTGTTGGAAGATTAATATGATGAAGATAGACCCGGGGGCCATAGGTTTCACTAGTGGCTTCTCTCGAGAGCATAAGTATTTTACGATGGGTGAACAAATTACTGTTGAGCAATTGACAGAATTGAGCATAGTTATGAGAATATCTAGGTATGATCATGTATATAGGCATCACATCCGAGACAAGTAGACCGACTCCTGCCTGCATCTATTACTATTACTCCACACATCGACTGCTATCCAGCATGCATCTAGAGTATTAAGTTCATGAGAACAGAGTAACGCCTTAAGCAAGATGACATGATGTAGAGGGATAAATTCATGCAATATGATAAAAAAAACCATCTTTTGTTATCCTTGATGGCAACAATACAATACATGCCTTGCTGCCCCTACTGTCACTGGGAAAGGACTTCGCAAGATTGAACCCAAAGCTAAGCACTTCTCCTATTGCAAGAAAGATCAATCTAGTAGGCCAAACCAAACTGATAATTCGAAGAGACTTGCAAAGATAACCAATCATACATAAAAGAATTCAGAAGATTCAAATATTGTTCATAGATAAACTTGATCATAAACCCACAATTCATCGGTCTCAACAGACACACCGCAAAAGAAGATTACATCGAATAGATCTCCACGAGAGAGGGGTAGAACATTGTATTGAGATGCAAAAAGAGAGAAGAAGCCATCTAGCTAATAACTATGGACCCGGAGGTCTGAGGTAAACTACTCACATTTCATCGGAGAGGCTATGGTGTTGATGTAGAAGCCCTCCGTGATTGATGGCCCCTCCGGCGGAGCTCCGGAACAGGCCCCAAGATGGGATCTCGTGGGTACAGAAGGTTGCTGTGGTGGAATTAGGTTTTTGGCTCCGTATCTGATCGTGTGGGGGTACGTAGGTATATATAGGAGGAAGGAGTACGTCGGTGGAGCAACATGGGGCCCACGAGGGTGGAGGGTGCGCCCAGGGGGGGTAGGCGCGCCCCCCTACCTCGTGGCTTCCTGGTGGCTTTCTTAACATAGGGTCCAAGTCTCCTGGATCATGTTCGTTTCGAAAATCACGTTCCCGAAGGTTTCATTCCATTTGTACTCTGTTTGATATTCTTTTTCTGCGAAACTCTGAAATAGGCAAAAAACAGCAATTCTGGGCTAGGCCTCCAGTTAATAGGTTAGTCCCAAAAATAATATAAAAATGAATAATAAAGCCCACAATGTCCAAAACAGAAGATAATAGCAAGGAGCAATCAAAAATTATAGATACGTTGGAGACGTATCAGTCACGGCCCCGGGCGAGCCTCTCTTGCTGGTTGTCCTTGCCGGGGCGGCTCCCTTGGCCGCCACGCTTCTTGTCGGATCCCTCAGCACCGTCCTGGTCCTTCTCCTTGTCCCGCCTCTCGTACTCAGCTTTTTGCTTCTCAGCAAGCAGCTCGACTTGTCGGCAGTTCTGGAGGTCGTGGCCCTTGGTGCGGTGGATCTTGCAGTATTGCTTGCCGAAGCTTCCTGGCTTGTCGGTAGCCGCCAAGGCCTGGCAAGCGGCGCACCCGGCGATCTCCTTGCCGGGGGCGTCTTCCTTGACCTTCTTGCCGGCACCGGTATCGTTAGATCCCTCAATGGCCAGCACGGCCTTGCCTTTGCGTTTCCTGTTGCGACGCCGACCCTTCTTCGTCGGGGTGGCGGCGTCTTCGTCGGTAGAGTTGGTTTCCGCGCCGGCGTCTTCGCCGGGGTACTTCCTTCCCTCTTCAGCCCGGGCGCACCTATCGGCCAGAACGTAGAGCTCGACCACATCCTTAACTTTGGTCATCGCCAGCTCTTCGCGCATCTTGCGGTTGCGCACGTTCTGGTGGAACGCGCTGACCACAGCAGTACGATGAACGTCGGGGATGTTGTACTGCACCCGGCTGAATCTCTGGATGTACTTGCGAAGGGTTTCCCCTTACTTCTGGGGAATGATATGCAGATCACTGGCCTGGCCATGAGCTTGGTGGCCTCCTGTGAAGGCGCCAACGAACTCATGGCACAGATCCGACCAAGAAGAAATGGAATCCACCGGCAGGTGCATCAACCAAGACATCACTTTGGGCTTCAGCACCGGCGGGAAATAGTTGGCGAGCACCTTGTCGTCGCGAGCTCCAGCAGCCTGCATCGCGATGGTGTAGATGCTGAGGAACTCAGACGGATGGGTCTTGCCAGTGTACTTCTCGCCGACGTCGGGCTTGAACGTGCAGTGGGATGGCCACTTGAACTGCCGCAGCTCATGGGTAAAGGCTGGGCAGCCCACCTCATAAGGTAGGCCGCCGGGGCCCCCCGGTGCCGGGTGGTCCATAGCGGGTCCCGCCCGCTTGTCCGACTTGCGGCGCGTTTCGCTCCGGCGCTTGACGGTGGTTCGAGCGTCTTCGTGAGCGAGGCGCTGGTCGCTGAGGGTCCGCGGGTCGGACGACGCTATGGAGATGTTATCACAAGCGTGGCCGCAGCTCCCCCGGTCCTCCCAGCGCCAGCATGTGGTGGCCCCGTGGAGCGCCGACCCGAGGGCCCCGTCGGTCGCGGATCGTCTTTGTTTGCGACGGCGACGAGGCTCCGGATGGTGGCCCTCCACTCGTCGAGCTTCTCCGCAGCAGGAGGGAAGTCGAGGAGCAGCTGTGCGCGCGCCAAAGCTTCCGCTGACGTGGGCGGCGGCGACAGCTGCGTGGATCGGCGCGCGCTTCGACTTCTAACTACGTTAGAAGGAGCTCCGTTACGACCCAGCGGCTGCGTGCCATTTTCGCCAGCGCTTCGGCGAGCGTGCTGAACCCCTTCATCTTGCGGATGACGCACAAGGCTCTTCCCACGGCGGTGCCCAGGGTCACCAACGTGGTGACGCTGCTCGACGCACACACCACGGGAAGAGTGTGCAGTGGTCGCCGGTGTGGGCGTCTTGGAGGTTGCTGCGCCGCCCGGAGGTGGCACAACGACACCCCTGGAGGACCCCGCGCCGCCTGCGGGGGGCCCGGCTCTGTCTTTGGATCTGGCGACGTGCGGCCGGTCGTCTGGCACGCGAACGACACCGCTCGCCAGGCTCTGACTGCCTGGGCGATGCTGGTGCTCTTAAATAGCATGGTAATTTGCTTAAATATTCCTAATATGCTAGGTATTCAAGACTAGTCAAAACTTTTTTATGAGTGTGTTGAATACTAAGAGAAGTTTGATGCTTGATGATTATTTTGAGACATGGAGGTAGTGATATCAAAGTTGTGCTAGTTGAGTAGTTGTGAATTTGAGAAATACTTGTGTTGAAGTTTGCAAGTCCCGTAGTGTCGGGGAAACGACACCTATGGGATCACAAGAATCCCTACTACGGTTGCCGGGGCGCACGGTTGCAAGAAGAGCAGGATCAGTAGCCAGCACAAGGAGCGTTTACCCAGGTTCGGGCCGCGAGGATGCGTAAAACCCTAGTCCTGCTTTGGTGGGTGTATTTCAGAGAGTTCTTGAGCTCTCGAACTAGCTGTGGTGAGTGCGTGGTTCGAAAGAGCCGAATCCTTCTCCAGTATGCCATGGGCCTCCTTTTATAGTCGAAAGGGGCTGCCACAGTGGCACACAGGAGGTGGAAAGGCGCACAGTGCCCTGAGCTTATCGCTCGTATTACAGGACAAGACGCATTTAATGCATAGCTTAGGTGTCCCCCTGCTTTATCGGGGACGGGGACGAGGCCCGTCCCGTCCGTCGCCGCTCCTCCTTGCTTCGACACGCGCCTTAGCCAGCGATGCGTGCGGCGCCATGTAGGCAGGCAGGCAGCTGAGGTGGCGCGGTGGTGGAGCCTTCACGAAGATCTGCATGCTGCCACGCAGGCGCTCGATGAGTTGGCCTGGGGGGTGCATGTTGCCACGCAGGTGCCCGCCCAGCTGGTTGGGCTGGCAGCTGCGTGTGAACGGCGGTGGAAGCTTGGTTGGCGTGGGCCTGGCGGTGGCCCTGCTGGCGTCTTTGGTGAGGGCCTTGCCGGGTGGCCCGGCAAGGGTCTTGCCGTGTGGCCCGGCAAGGTTCTTGCGATGGCGCGCTGTCATCCCCGGCAAGGACCTTGCCGGGGGTCTGGCAGCCTTCCTCGGCAAGGATCTTGTCGAGGATCGTCGTCTTCACAAAGATCTGCATGCCACCACAGAGGTGCCTTCCCGAGCCCTGGCCCCATGTGGATGATGGCGTTGGGGACCGTGGGCTCAAGGGTGACTCGCTCTGTTGGTGTGGGGCGAGCTGCCCTGGCAAGGGTCTTGCCGGGGCTGCTGAGGCTGCCCCGGCAAGGGTCTTGCCGGGGGAGCCTGCTTCGTCCATCTGCACCTTGTGGTCTCGGCTTTGGTGTTGCTCTGATTATCTTGGGCTTCGGTCTTACCTTGGCTCACCTCCCTGTTCTGCTTGGTGTGACCGTGGGCGCGGCTCCGACTGCCCGTGCACAGGTAAAGGGGTACAAAAGCGTGCCCCTCTTTTTGTACACCGACACGTAGCATGCACGTATGGTAAACGTTATGTAACAAATTTGAAACATGAGGTGTTCTTTGAGTGTCTTCCTTATGAGTGGCGGTCGGGGACGAGCGATGGTCTTTTCCTACCAATCTATCCCCCTAGGAGCATGCGCGTAATGCTTGGTTTTTGATGACTTGTAGATTTTTGCAATAAGTATGTGAGTTCTTTATGACAAATGTTGAGTCCATGGATTATACGCCTCTTCGGTACTGTGCATTGCCCTATCTCACATTGAGAGTTGGTCCAAACTTCGCCGGTGCATACAAACCCCGTGATATGATACGCTCTTTCACACGTAAACCTCCTTATATCTTCCTCAAAACAACCACCATACCTACCTATTATGGAATTTCCATAGCCATTCCGAGACATATTGCCATGCAACTTTCCACCGTTCCGTTATCATGACACGTTCATCATTGTCATGTTGCTTTGCACGATCATGTAGTTGACATAGTATTTGTGGCAAAGCCACCGTTCATAATTCTTTCATACATGTCACTCTTGGTTGATTGCATATCCCGGTACACCGCCGGAGGCATTCATATAGAGTCATACTTTGTTCTAGTATCGAGTTGTAATCATTGAGTTGTAAATAAATAGAAGTGTGATGATCATCATTTTCTAGAGCATTTTCGCAAGTGAGGAATAAAAAAAAGAGAAAGGCCATAAAAAAAAGAAGGCCCAAAAAGAAAAATGAGAGAAAAAGAGAGAAGGGACAATGCTACTATCCTTTTTCCGCACTTGTGGTTCAAAGTAGCACCATGATCTTTATGATAGAGAGTCTCTTGTTTTGTCATTTTCATATACTAGTGGGATTTTTTCATTATAGAACTTGGCTTATATATTCCAACAATGGGCCTCCTCAAGTGCCCTAGGTCTTCGTGAGCAAGCAAGTTGGATGCACACCCACTTAGTTTCTTTTGTTGAGCTTTCATATATTTATAGCTCTAGTGCATCCGTTGCATGGCAATCCCTACTTGCATTAACATCAATCGATGGGCATCTGCATAGCTCATTGATTAGCCTCGTTGATGTGAGACTTTCTCCTTTTTTGTCTTCTCCACATAACCCCCATCATTATATTCTATTCCACCCATAGTGCTATATCCATGGCTCACGCTCATGTATTGCGTGAAAGTTGAAAAAGTTTGAGATTACTAAAGTATGAAACAATTGCTTGGCTTGTCATCGGGGTTGTACATGATGAGAGCATTCTTGTGTGACGGAAATGGAGCATGACTAAACTATATGATTTTTTAGGGATGAACTTTCTTTAGCCATGTTATTTTGAGAGGACATAATTGCTTAGTTAGTATGCTTGAAGTATTATTATTTTTATGTTAATATTGAAATTCTATCTTGAATCTTTCGGATCTGAATATTCATACCACAATTAAGAAGAATTACATTGAACTTATGCCAAGTAGCATTCCGCATCAAAAATTCTATTTCTATCATTTACCTACTCGAGGACGAGCAGGAATTAAGCTTGGGGATGCTTGATACGTCTCCAACGTATCTATAATTTTTGATTGCTCCATGTTATATTATATTATGTTTTGGACATTATTGGGCTTTATTATACACTTCTATATTATTTTTGGGACTAACCTATTAACCGGAGGCCCAGCCCAGAATTGCTGTTTTTTTGCCTATTTCAGAGTTTCGCAGAAAAAGAATATAAAATGGAGTCCAAACGGAATGAAACCTTCGGGAACGTGATTTTCGGAACGAACGTGATCCAGAGGACTTGGACCATACGTTAAGACATCAACTAGGAGGGCACGAGGTAGGGGGCGCGCCTACCCCCCTGGGCGCGCCCTCCACCCTCGTGGGCCCCCTGTTGCTCCACCGACGTACTCCTTCATCTTATATATACCTACGTACCCCCAAACAACCAGATACGGAGCCAAAAACCTAATTCCAGCGCCGCAACCTTCTGTACCCGTGAGATCCCATCTTGGGGCTTGTTCCGGAGCTCCGCCGGAGGGGCATCGATCATGGAGGGCTCCTACATCAACACCATAGCCTCTCTGATGATGTGTGAGTAGTTTACCTCAGACCTTCGGGTCCATAGTTATTAGCTAGATGGCTTCTTCTCTCTTTTTGGATCTCAATACAATGTTCTACCCCTCTCTCGTGGAGATCTATTCGATGTAATCTTCTTTCGCGGTGTGTTTGTTGAGACCGATGAATTGTGGGTTTATGATCAAGTTTATCTATGAACAATATTTGAATCTTCTCTGAATTCTTTTATGTATGATTGGTTATCTTTGCAAGTCTCTTCGAATTATCAGTTTGGTTTGGCCGACTAGATTGATCTTTCTTGCAATGGGAGAAGTGCTTAGCTTTGGGTTCAATCTTGCGGTGTCCTTTCCCAGTGACAGTAGGGGCAGCAAGGCACGTATTGTATTGTTGCCATCCAGGATAACAAGATGGGGTTTATATCATATTGCATGAGTTTATCCCTCTACATCATGTCATCTTGCTTAAAGCATTACTCTGTTCTTATGAACTTAATACTCTAGATGCATGCTGGATAGCGGTCGATTTGTGGAGTAATAGTAGTAGATGCCCGCAGGAGTCGGTCTACTTGTCTCGGACGTGATGCCTATATACATGATCATACCTACATATTCTCATAACTATGCTCAATTCTGTCAATTGCTCAACAGTAATTCGTTCACCCACCGTATATACTTATGCTCTTGAGAGAAGCCACTAGTGAAACCTATGGCCCCTGGGTCTATTTTCCATCGTATTAATCTCCCGATAACAAGCTATTTATGACGCTGTTTTTATTTTACTTTATTTACTTTGCATCTTTATCATAAAAATACCAAAAATATTATATTATCATATCTATCAGATCTCACTCTCGTAAGTGACCGTGTAGGGATTGACAACCCCTTATCGCGTTGGTTGCGAGGATTTATTTGTTTGTGTAGGTGCGAGGGACTCGTGCGTGGCCTCCTACTAGATTGATACCTTGGTTCTCAAAAACTGAGGGAAATACTTACGCTACTTTGTTGCATCACCCTTTCCTCTTCAAGGCAAAACCAACGCAGTGCTCAAGAGGAAGCAGACGTCACACCGCCACCGCAAGCACGTAGAGGACCTACGACGAGAGCTCGCACACGCGCCGTCGAAACCGGGGTGAACTCTTTCCTCTTCAAGTTTCATTCAGATTCACACGAGAGTCGGATTCTACCTCAAATGGAAACTCTATGCACTCTTAGGTACCAAGAAGAAGTCCATGAACAAGCTCGGAGGGAGACCCAAGCACCCGTGAAGGAAGGGAAGGAAGAAGGACGCGAGAAGCGCGAAGCCACGGAGGCTCTAGGACCCCCGGGTGCCAGGCCCTCCGTGCCCCCGGGTGCCCGGGCCTTCGGTCACCGCCAAGGGCCTGCCCGCTGTGCACCCCGGGTGCCCGGCCCTCGGAGCCCCGGGTGCCTGGCCATGGCCTGGGTGGCGCCCCTGAGTAGCCCGGGTGCCCGGCCAACTGGCCCCGGGTGCCCGCCCCCCCCCCAGGCTGGGAGTTGCACCGCCACCCCGGGTGCCCGGGCCATCAACCCCGGGTGCCCGGCCCCTCCCCTCCAGCCGGCTCCCCATCGCCCCGGGTGCCCGGGCCATCAACCCCCGGGTGCCCGGTCCCTACAGCCACTTGGCCGCGGCCTCCCTGACCGGACCGGGTGCCCGGACCCGTCCGAGAGTGTGTGCGTTTTCGGGTCATTTTGGACCTTTGTATCCCCCTCTCCCTCTATTTCGTCCCTAGACTATAAGTACCTCCCACCTAGCTCATTTAGAGCATAACAAAGAATATGAGACACATTAGAGAGCTTTGCTCCTTGTACCCACTCCTATAGGAGATCAAGACCTCCTAGGAGAAGATCCCTAGTGGATATGAAGCCCCCATCTTGGGAAGGATCCCCGTCATAGGATCATCAAGACCTCTCTCCTCATAGGATTGGGATGAACTAGTACCTTGTATCTTTCCTTTGTTGTTCTTGAATCATTGTGAACTCTTGTGTGTTCTTGGATCTTCCATATGTGTGATTGGATCTAGTCAATTTGAGTGTTTTCCCTCTCTTGTGTTCTTCGTGTTCTTGGGGATTTCCCCTCCAATTCGTGAAAGATCTCCATCTAGGGTTCCACCCTACAACAGAAGGTTGAATTGATACGGGATAGACTGAATGTAGCTCAGTCCAGGCAGAAGAGTTATGCAGACTCAAAACACAAGGAGGTAGTCTATGAAATCGGAGACAGAGCCTATCTTCGTGTGTCACCTCTGCAAGGAGTTAAACGCTTTGGAGTTAAGGGAAAGTTACCCCCGAGATTTGTAGGACCATACCGAGTTTTGGAACGTATGGGAGAGGTGGCCTACAAGTTGGAGTTACCCGAAGGACTATCAGGAGTTCATGATGTGTTTCACGTTTCCCAGTTGAAGAAGTGCCATGCTGAGATGGCCGATATTCCTCTGAGAGATATGACTTGACTTATGAGGAGAAACAAGTCAAGATTCTCGAGTTTGCCAGCCCAGTTACCCGCAAGGTTATCAAGTTTTGAAAAGTTCAGTGGAGCCACCATACCGAGGATGAAGCCACCTGGGAATGAGAGGATGATCTACGGAAAGACCACCCACACCTATTTTCTAGCCAACCCGAATCTCGAGGGCGAGATTCACCTTAAGGTGGGGTAGGTTTGTAACATCCCAAATTGGCGAGATTCACCTTAAGGGGGGTAGGTTTGTAACATCCCAAATTTTCAATTTGGAATGTTATACATAGGTCATCATATGCATATCATGTTTTATTTGCATTTTGGCTTTGTGATCCTAAAATCCTAAGCAACTCAAGGACCCACGGAGAGAGTTGGGGATTTTATTATTTTCATATTTGAATTTTCTCAAATATTGAAAATGGGATCACTTTGGTTTTAATTATTTTTCTCTCCAAATAATATTTCCAATACTAAAAATATATGAGAGGAGATAATATGACTTCTCCAAAATAAAGGAAATATTGGAGGAAAATGTTAAAATCAAATAAGTATTTTATTTGGATTTTATTGCTATTTTATTTGAATTAGAAAAAAATATGCATTTTTAGGCCAAGAAAATGTTCACTCAGTTCTAAATATTTTATTTACATGGTGAAAATTTGTTCTGGCATTTTTAGATTTTTATTTATTTAATTAGCATTTTTTTCTCTTGGCGGAATCATATTTAAAAAAAAGTGAATTGACCTTGGGCCGTGGGCGACCCGGACTCTATCCACGCCCAGGCTTTATAAGCCGCCGAGGCCGCCGCCCCAGCCCACCAGCCCGCCCGCCCGAAACCCTAGCACCGTGCCTCGCAATCCGCGCCGCCGGAGCCCGCCGCCGCCTCGCCGCGCCTCGCCACCCGCCGACGCCGCGCCGCGCCTCGCCACCAGCCGCCGCTGCCGACGCCGCCCTGGAGCCCGCCGCCGCCGTCCGCCGGAGTTCGCCGGAAAAGTCGCCGGTTTTCTTCAGTTTAATTTTCGGTAAAAACCCTAGATCGGTTTTTTTGTTTAGATCGGGTTTTATTTCGGTTTTCTTCGGTTTAGTTTATTTAACGAACGTTCGTTCATTTAGATCTGTTAGTGAACGGTTTTCGTTTGATTGGTTTTGTTAGCGAACGTTCATGCAGTAGTTTTTTCTTTTTATTTTCTTTTTGGCCAGGGACCTATCCGCGATTTCTTTTATCATAGATTAGCCCCTAATCTTCAAACCCTCGCCATTTCTTAACCGTTTGTCCAAATCCAGTGAAACCAACGCCAAAATCTTCGTCTCGAGCCCCTCTTTCTGTTTAATCAACTTGAACAAGGTTTTGTCAATTTTCAAATTTGGTTTCAAGCAGATTTGAATTTGAACTTCTTTTGACCGTAGTTTCAGTTCCGTAGGTCCGTTTCGATTGATTCTTTTTGCAGATCGAAGCACTTCAGTTGAACTTTCAGTTTGGATCTTCTATTTGAAGTTTTACCCTTGCATCCTTGCTTGAGTGCTTATGTATGCTATTGTTTGTTTGCAATAGAATTCCCGGAGTGCGCAGCGTGCTACTACGAGTCACTAGGTTTTGCGGATCATCAGCAAGGCAAGTAACACTTTGATCATACCCTTTTATTACCCAGTTTTTATGCATTAGTTACACCCCTCAAACATTGCATGAGTAGGATCTCTTAACATGCGGGTTTTGGTAAGTAGATGATGAGGTAGAACCTATTGCCTTTTATTATCAAACCCTTGGGAGTTACTTCTACGTTATGCTTATATCGCCATGCTATGCTCGTAGACGTGGATTCGGTTTAAGTGTATCCATGACAGATGTGAGATTGTTAATTAATGGTTAACTTAAGGTGGCTACTTAAATACACATCTGGGTGGATTGGTTGCGGGCACCTAGAGAATCCAGTGTTGTCCTAGGATATCCCGGAGTACCCTTGTGATCATCCTATGGTTCGCCACCCAGGCTCAAAGGGATCATAAGATTATTCATGGTAGAAACTTTCGCGTGCAGGCACAAGCTATTATGGGCTCTAGCATAGTGGAGTAAGTTGCATGACCTCTTCCAGTGGTAGGCTAGCAGATGTAGGGGATGTAGGTTGGTACGGTCTACCCGGGGTTAGAGTTAATGCTTCTGAAAAACTGTGTCTCGGTCATCCGTTTCTCAAACACCCTGTAGTGCGAGAAATCCAACGGAGGAGAGCGAGTCTTGTGGGGAAAAGTGTGCAAACCTCTGCAGAGTGTACAAACTAATCATGGTTAGCCGTGTCCCCGGTTATGGACATCTTGAGTATCTGGATCTGGATTATCATGTTGATCACATCACTCTAAAATTAATTTGTTGGGATGTTAATTACTTCTTAATTGGGATTGAGTTGGAGGAACCTTCTCAATGTTTAACAACTACCATGATAGTTAAATAAAATATATTCCTTTGTTGTAGGGAAAAATTGGGTTTTCACAAAACATTATAACCGTCGAGCCTCCACCAGCCTCATATGCATGTAGTGATAGCATTTACTTGTTCATTGCTCTATTGTGTTATCTTGCCAGCACATTCCATGTGCTGACCCGTTTTGGGCTGCAACATATCATGTTGCAGATTTTTCAAACGAAGAGTAAGGTGCGCTAGGTCGTTGTCGTGCACTCAGCTATGCTGTTGGAGGTGATGGACTCACTTTATCTTCCAAGCCTTCCGCAGTTATCTTATTTAGATGGCCTTAAGCCATATTTACTGTATTAAGCTCTCTCTTGAGACTATCGATGTAATAAGTGCTACTCTGTTATAAATCCTTCGAAGTATTGTGTGTGTCAGCATTACCGATCCAGCGATGACACTTATGCACAGAGATTCGACCGTTTGAGGTCGGGTCGCTACACAAAGGGGGAGAAATGTATAGATCATAGGCTTCGAGAGAGAGTGTTTTGCTTCTTTGTCTCTCTTGCATTTTGATTGAACTTTATTGTGTGCTTGGTTGATACTTTATGTCTGTGTGAGATACTTGTATGATCATGTGTTTGATCATATGCTATTTAATGTTTGCTTGGATGACATTACCCTTTATATCCTTATATGATCATTCACTTTGCTTGGTGATGAGTGCATGTTTTAATTCACATCATTTTGAGCGCTCCACCAAGATGTATGTGACATGGAAGAGTGACCCATGATCCTAATCGATTATGCATTTGCATTCAAAAGCAGATCTTAAATAGTGCACAAATTTAGGGGGAGCTCTTGCTTATCACATATTTCTCAAAGCGACAATGTATTTCAATCTTATTATCATTTGTCGAAGTTTTGATCTATATGTTGTCATCAGTTACCAAAAATGGGGAGATTGAAAGTGCAACTATCTCTGGATGGTTTTGGTAATTATTAACAACATATAGCTCATTGAACTAATACTATTTCAAGATGATCATTTCAGAAAGTTCAATGATTGGCATGGCATGGATTAGGAATGTGGACCCCTCAAAATGCTAAGGACACATATTGGCTCAAGCTCAAGACTCTACATTTTACTTTTAGTGATCCAAGATCACATTGAGTCCATAGGAAAAGCTAATACTATTAAAAGGGGATGAGGTGTTGCTTAATGGCTTGCTTGCTCAAAATGCTTAGTGATATGCTCAAAAACCCTCATCCACTTTCTCATATCCACATATGTCCCAAACCAAAAATCAAAATCGGCCCCACCAAAATGTTCTATCCGGCGTCACCGAGTTTACTTGACATAGCAACTGCCACAAACCCTAGTCACTTCGGTCTCACCGATAGGGATCTCGGTCTCGCCGAGATGGCATTGCAAACTCTTTGTTTCCCTTCGTAACGTACGTTTCCGTACAATCAAGATGAGCGATCGGTCCCATCGAGTTCGCAATGCAAACCCTCTGTTTCCCTTTCGTAACGTTTCGGTCTCACCAAAATGAGCGATTCGGTCCCACCGATTTTGCCTGACCAACTCTCTGGTTAGCTTATTACCAAAATCGGTCCAACCGAGTTTGTGTAATCGGTCTCACCGAGATTACGTTATGCCCTAATCCTAATGAAATCGGTCCCACCGAGTTGACATGTCGGTCCCACCGAAAAGCCTAATGTTCACATTTTGAACTGAATCGGTCCGACCGAGTTTTCTGATCCGGTCCCACCGAGTTTGGTAAATTGTGTGTAACGGTTAGATTTTGTGTGGAGGCTATATATACCCCTCCACCCTTCCTTCATTAGTAAGGAGAGCCATCAGAACGTGCCTACACTTCAGCATTCATTTTCTGAGAGAGAACCACCTACTCATGTGTTAAGACCAAAATATTCCATTCCAACCATTTGAATCTTGATCTCTAACCTTCCCCAAGTTGCTTTCCACTCAAATCATCTATCCACCAAATCGAAATATGTGAGAGAGAGTTGAGTTTTGGGGAGACTATCATTTGACGCACAAGAGCAAGGAGTTCATCATCAACACACCATCTATTACCTTTTGGAGAGTGGTGTCTCCTAGTTGGTTAGGTGTCACTTGGGAGCCTCGTCAAGATTGTGGAGTTGAACCAAGGAGTTTGTACGGGCAAGGAGATCGCCTACTTCGTGAAGATCTACACTAGTGAGGCAAGTCCTTTGTGGGCGATGCCATGGTGGGATAGACAAGGTTGCTTCTTCGTGGACCCTTCGTGGGTGGAGCCATTCATGGACTCGCACAACCATTATCCTTCGTGGGTTGAAGTCTCCATCAACGTGGATGTACGATAGCACCACCTATCGGAACCACGCCAAAAATCTCCGTGTCAACATTGCGTTTGCTCCCTCCAAACTCTCCCCTTTACCTTCATGTGCAATGTTTTACATTCCGCTGCTATACTCTTAGACTTGCATTTGTAGGTTGATTGCTTGACTTGTGCTAAGTTGTTAAAATCTGCCAAGACTAAAATTGGAAAAATGCTAGATTTTTATTTGGTCAAGTAGTCTAATCACACCCCTCTAGACATACTTTCGATCCTATAGTTATCAATAATATCCCACGGATTAGATTAGCCGGTATTTTTGCGGATTAACCATGGTTATCAAATAGGATTATCCGATAAATTAGCTCAATCGACAAGCCCAAATATCCAATTAGCCCACTGATTAGAATCACCGCATATAAATTGTTACCATATTGGTGTGAGTTATGACTTTTAAATGTTTGTTCACTCTCTAGTGTTATGCGGTTGGATATAAATCATTAACCAATATTTTTTGTCCATTTCTGATTTGAGTCCGCTCCGTTTCTGCTTCGAATTTGTAATCCGATAAAATTCGCATTTGAATCCTCATCCAGTCATTGTCCGCTTCACTCCCAATCCGAAGAAAAATAATGGTAAAAGGATATGATGAAAGCGTTATCTGATCCGATCGGTTTACATCCTTCTTGAGGCTTTGCGAGCAAGGCCACCGGGCTGGGCCAGCGACGGGAAACATCACAGTTTGCCATTGAATGTTTCATAGAGATGCGAAACAAATTTACTCGGGAGCCAAGCCCACGTAGACCCCCCCCCCCCCCCCCCCCCCACACCCCAAAAGAAGGCTTTGTGCTAAAAAAAGTATATATATATGGAAAGGCAAAGTCAAGTCGGTTATTATCCTATTCCTATCCCTACACGAGGCATAAACCTTGGCAGATCCGCAGATCAAACGCCGACGCCGCAGGAGCACGATGGATCATCCGCATATCGCCGGACGGGGGCATGACGACCGCTTAAGCAAGCTCGGCGACGGCGTGCTGGGCCACATCCTCTCCTTCCTCGATACCAAGGAGGCCCTGCGCGCCGCTGCGCTATCGTCGCGGTGGCGCGACGTCTTCGCCAGCGTCCACACCGTCTCGCTGGAGCAGCCGGAAGAGCCCGTCCCAGATTACGACTACGACCGCGGATACCGGCTCCAGCACTACGACCCGAAACGGCCGACGCCCTTTACCACCATCGTCAACGGGGCAGTAAACGCCCGCTTCCGCCAGCCGGCCCTTGCCGCCCCATCAGTGCCCCTGCGCGCGCTCCGCGTCACCATGGATGATTACGGCCAAGGTGACGCCTCCACGGTGAACCAGTGGGTCGCTTACGCCTTGAGGTTAGCCGCCCCCGAGCTCGAGATCCAGCTTGACCTAGGCCAAGTCCCCGTCTGCAAGCGTCCCGACCCCTTCCGTGCCGCCGCCGCCACCGCCAATAGCGGATGTGATGATCACTCTGCCGGGAAGCAGTCTCCCGTGCCCAAGGACGTCGACATCGATGACAAAGATGTCACCTCCGGCGATGATGAGAGGGATTCTGCCGGGGAGCAGCCTCCCGTGCCCAAGGGCGTCGACACCGATGACGAAGAAGATGTCGCCTCTAGCGATGACGAAGATGTGGCCTCCAGCGATGACGAGAAGGATTCTAGATCGCCGAACTCGCCGTCCCCACACGACTCTCAGTACACCGTCGGGAGGCAGCTCTTCTCCTTCGCCGCATTACGGTCACTCCGTCTTGGTAACTGCAGGCTCTGCCCGCCAGTGGCCATCAGCCTGCCGGGTCTCGAAGCGCTCAGCCTCTCACACGTCCCTGACGTAGAGGAGCACGTGCAAAGGCTCATCTCCGCCTGCACAAGCCTCAAGGACCTGACTATCGAGGCCTGCGGCACCGTCACCACGCTCTCCCTCCTCGACAACACACGTCTCCATAGTCTCGTCCTCCGGTGCTGCCACAAGCTTGCCGGTGTCACCGTCAACGCTTTGGAGCTCCAGAAGTTTGAGTACCGTGGTGCAGTTCCCGGCAACTCGTTCCTCACCGTGCCAGGCGGCGGCTTCCCATCCATCACGTCGTGCAAGGTCGCTGTCTGCACAGTCTGCCTCCTCGAGGAGGCCACGTCGGAGGAGCAGGCTCACCACGCTCGGGTCGTTCCTACAGCCGTTCACGTCCACGAAACACCTGCACCTGTGCGCCGCCCGCATGGGCTCCTGCTTCGTGGTGCTCAACTCGTTCCCGGCCCTCCGGCACCTCCAGCTAAACGGGTGTGTGACAAACAGCGATGTAGCCACCGCCGCTGCGACGAGCACAATCCTCCAGCGGGCCACGAAACTGGAGACGCTGACCCTGTTCTTCGAGACCGGGCCTCATGAACTCGAGACTCGTGTCAGCAGCCTGCGCTACTGCAGCAACCGCAGAAAAGGTGAGCTCCTGGACGCGCATCACCTCCACTACAGCAAGTACGACACCCTTGACTTGGCGGGCCTGCCGATCCCGCGGTGCCTGGGGAGAAGCGTGAGAAGGATCAACCTGCTGCATTACCAAGGCGGCAGAGCGCAGAGGGCGCTCGCCAGGTACTTGCTCCCCAACGCTCTGGTTCTGGAGAACCTCTACTGCGAGTTGGAGGAGGGGCCATTCTGGATCCAGAAGGAATTGGTGCACGAGATGGATGGCTGGGTGGTGAGCGAGAGAGCCAGCAAGGTGTTCCACTGATACTTGCACTCCTACATCAGTATGAACATGAACACTTGTGCCTACACTTGTCTTAGCACAATTTTGAGTCGTACTGAACATGAGCATAATACATGCTGCATATGTGGAAACAGTCTTACCCACCCTTCCTATATACTTCCTCCATCCCGAAATTTAAGCACCTCTAGTCTTTCCATAAGTAAAACTATCTTGAGTTTGAATGTGTTTCGTAGAGAAGAGTATTATCAACATATATCACAACAAAGAAGTATAATATGCTTTATAATGGAATCTAGTGATGCTAGTTTAGTATCACAAACATTGTTATTTTTTCTGTAAGTTCGATCAAACTTGAGAGGTTTGACTTGGGGCAACGCTAAAAATACTTATATTTTGGGACAAGGGGGTATGCAAGATGAAAGTCATAAATGTTCATCCAGTGATCTAGGTGACACAGTTACTTATAGATGATTAAATGAGATGAAAAGGTAATACTCTACGTTCAGTCTTCAATGATGGCTTCCATCTGTTGCTTAACGTAGCTAATGTTAGATGTGTATAGTCTCTTTTCGGTCTATCCCCATTGTATAAGGGGTTTCCCGGACTTTACCACACATGTACATGTATTGGCCTTTGGCCCTCAGTAAAGTAAGTTGCTCATTATCCAACATGGTATCAGATGTTAGGTTCCCCTCTCTCTCGCACGCTGCAACTCCGTGCTAGCTTCTCCCCCCGATCTGTCCCCTTGCCATCCGGCTGCCGCTGCTCTTACTCGCCGTGGATCCGGTCGTCTCCCCTGCACGGCTCGCCCCTGGCCTCCCCGTCCTGTCTCCTATCAGGACTGGCCCGGTCGCCGGCGTCTCCTGACCGGCCGACCGCCCCTCCACCTCGCTCCGCTGGCCCTCTTCGTCGCGGATCCGGCTGCCTCTGTTGCGGATCCGGTCTTCCCGACCCGTCCCGTCCGCTGACTCCACTCCCGGGTGGTCGCCGTCGCCTCCTGCGGCTGGCCGTCGCCGCCCCTTGGATCCGGCAGGGGCCAGCTCTCCTTCGCTTCCTCCGGCTGGCCCTCTTGCTTCGGATCCGGCCGGGGCCAGCTCATCCCGAGCCCCCTGCCTGGCTCACTCCCTCGCCCGCCCGTGCGTGAGTGCGTGCACTTCTGCCGTTTCCTCGATCCAAATCGAGTCTTGAGCAGTTGACCTCAAAAAAAAGTTTGTCATGTCCTCTTCGGGCTATGTTGTTGTTCCTCGCTGTTCGGTGATCTTCGATGGCACCAACTATGCTGAGTTTGTGAGCTTCATGCGCATCCATATGCGTGGACTTCTTCTGTGGGGTGTTCTCTCTGGCGAGGTCCCTTGTCCGCCATGCCCTGTTGCGCCAGTGGCCCCAATCCCACCAGTGCCGCCGGTCCTTGCTGCTGATGCTTCTCAGGCTGACGGGGATGCCGCCAAGGCTCTCGATGACTCTGCGGTTGACGCTTATGATCAGCAGGTATCCGCATATTCTGATGCTCTTTCTATCTACCGGGATGATCTGTCTGCTTACACTCAGTGGTGCAATGATGATGCTCGGGCGGCTGCTGTTCTCGCTGCGAGTGTCCTTCCTCAGTTTGCTTCAGAGTTTATGGGCCTCGGCACTGTTGCAGCAATGTGGTCCTATCTTTTTCAGCGCTATCAGCCCTCTGGCGATGCTCTATACCTCTCTGTGGTGCGTCAAGAGCATGCTCTTCAGCAGGGTGACTCGTCTGTTGATGAGTTCTATTCACAGTGCTCTGCCATCTGGCGTCAGCTTGACTCACTGAGGACAGTTGTTTGTGGCACTTGCCGTTGCTGCCAGACTACGCGGTCTGACTTGGAGTTTCAGAGGGTTCATGAGTTCTTATCTCGTCTCCGCTCCGAGTTTGAGCCCCGACGGGCTCACTTACTTGCTCGTGGTCGTGTTCCTATCTCGGAGGTACTTGCTGAGCTTCGTGCTGAGGAGACCCGTCTTCGCTCTGCTGGGTTACTTGTGGTTCCTTCAGTATTGGCCACCCGGGCTCCTGTGTCATCTGCTCGCCTCACTGCTCCACCACTCTTGCCCACTCCTTCAGGGGGGGTGAGCCATCATCTTTATGCTAAGAAGAGTACGTCGCGCCGTGACACTTTCTGTGGTTACTGCTCCCGGTCAGGTCACCCAGAGTCTGATTGTTGCCAGAAGAAGCGAGACCAGAGACGCTCCCCTTCCAGTGGCCCTCCTGCGTCTTCCTCGACTCAGTCACTCACTGACCAGGACATTGTACGCCTCAAGCGTCTACTTGCCTCCTCTGGCTCCTCGTCGACTGGTTCAGCTGCTGCTATGACTGCATCCCCTTCTACATCACCGCAGGCCTCTACACAGTCAGGTACATCCTCGTGGGTTCTGGATTCTGGAGCCTCCTTTCATATGTCTTCTGATTCTTCTGTGTTGTCTTCTCTCCGACCTCTTGATTCACCTGTTAATGTTCTTACCGCCGATGGCACACCTCTTCCTGTTGCTAGTCGTGGTCTTCTTTCCACTCCATCCTTTTCTGTTCCTAGTGTTTCCCATGTTCCTCGCCTTACCATGAATCTTTTTTCTGCTGCCCAACTCACTGATTCTGGTTGTCGTGTCATTCTTGATACCGACTCTTGCTCCATTCAGGATCGTCGCACCAAGGCTTTGGTTGGTGCTGGCCCCCGGCGCCGTGAGTCAGAGGGCCTTTGGGAGGTTGACTGGCTTTGTGTTCCTTCCGCTGCCACCACTTCTGCCAACTCCCATGCTCTTGCTGCCTCTTCGTCTGCGTCATTCCAGCAGTGGCATCATCGTCTTGGTCACATCTGTGGCTCTCGCTTGTCTTCGTTAGTTCGTCAGGGCCTCTTAGGGTCTGTATCTGGAGATGTCTCCTTACATTGTAATGGTTGCAGACTTGGCAAACAGACTCAGTTACCTTATCCTACTAGTGAGTCTGTATCTCAGCGTCCTTTTGACTTAGTTCATTCTGATGTCTGGGGTCCTGCTCCCTTTGATTCGAAAGGTGGTCATCGCTACTATGTTTTGTTTATTGATAATTTCTCTCGCTACACTTGGCTCTACTTCATGAAATCTCGTAGCGAGGTTCTCTCTATATACAAACGATTTGCTGCCATGGTTCGTACCCAGTTTTCCACGCCCATTCGTACTTTTCGTGCTGACTCTGCTGGAGAGTATATCTCTCAGCTGTTGCGTGGTTTTCTCGCGGAACAGGGTACTCTTGCCAAGTTCGCATGTCCTAGTGCTCATGCTCAGAATGGCGTTGCCGAACGTAAGCATCGTCATTTTCTTGAGACGGCTCGTGCGCTGATGATTGCTGCTTCCCTTCCACCCCATTTTTGGGCTGAGGCTGTTTCTGGATCCACCTATCTCATCAACATTCAGCCATCGACTGCTTTGCAGGGTGGTATTCCTCTGGAGTGTCTCACTGGTCGCTCTCCTGACTACTCCGCTCTCCGTATGTTTGGATGTGTGTGCTATGTTCTTCTTGCTCCCCGAGAACGCACCAAACTGACTGCTCAGTCGGTTGAGTGTGTTTTCCTTGGTTACAGTGATGAGCACAAGGGCTATCGATGTTGGGATCCTGTGGGTCGTCGCTTGCGCATCTCGCGTGATGTGACTTTTGACGAGTCTCATTCCTACTACCCACGTCCTTCTTCCTCGTGTTTCTCTGTGGACGATCTCTCTTTCCTTCTCCTTCCCGATACACCCTGCTATGTGCCTCCTGTGTCATCTCCTTCTCTGGCACCTCTCTTTTCTTCTCCTTCACCACCGATCCCATCTTCTCCATCCTCCTCCTCCACCTCTCCACCATCATCTCCAGTCCGTCGCCCTCTCTCACCGTTCCCTCTCCACTATACTCGTCGCCCTCGTCCTGAGGATGTCTCCCCTGATGCGCCTTCCACCTCTGGTGCACCTCTCCTCACACCTCCCCCGGTTCACAACCTCCGGGCTCGTCCTCGCCCCCCGCCTGATCGCTACTCTCCTGATCGGTATGGTCTCTCTGTTATTGCTGAGCCCACTTCCTATCAGACTGCAATGACTCAACCTGAATGGCAGCTTGCGATGGCAGTAGAGCTTGCTGCCCTTGAGCGCTCTGGTACATGGGAACTGGTTTCCCTTCCTTCCGGTATTCGCCCCATCACCTGCAAGTGGGTCTACAAGATTAAGACACGCTCCGATGGTTCTCTTGAGCGCTACAAAGCTCGTCTTGTGGCCCGTGGTTTCCAGCAGGAGCAGGGACGCGATTACGATGAGACATTCGCTCCTGTGGCCCATGTGACCACTGTCCGCACTCTCCTTGCTGTGGCTTCTGTTCGCCAGTGTTCTATCTCTCAACTTGATGTCCAGAACGCTTTTCTCAATGGCGAGTTGCGTGAGGAGGTTTACATGCAGCCACCACCGGGGTACTATGCTCCTGACGGTATGGTCTGTCGACTTCGCCGCTCCCTCTATGGTCTTAAACAGGCCCCTCGCGCCTGGTTTGAGCGCTTCGCCTCTGTGGTGACTGCCACTGGTTTCTTGCCCAGTGATCATGATCCCGCGTTGTTTGTTCACACGTCTCCTCGTGGTCGGACTCTTCTCCTTCTTTATGTTGATGACATGATCATCACTAGTGACGACTCTGACTATATTGCCTTTGTTAAGGCCCGCCTTCACGACCAGTTCCTCATGACTGATCTTGGTCCTCTTCGCTATTTTCTTGGGATTGAGATCTCCTCGATCTCTGATGGCTTCTACATCTCTCAAGAGAAATATATTCAGGATCTTCTCGCTCGAGCTGCTCTCAGTGATGACCGCAATGTTGTGACTCCTATGGAGCTCAACGTTCAGCTTCGTGCCTCTGATGGTGACCCTCTTCCTAATCCCACTCGCTATCGTCACCTCGTTGGTAGCCTTGTCTATCTTGCTGTTACGCGTCCTGACATCTCCTATCCTGTTCACATCCTGAGTCAGTTTGTTTCAGCCCCCACCTCTGTCCACTATAGTCACCTCCTCCGTGTTCTACGATATCTTCGTGGCACGATCTCTCAGCGCCTTTTCTTTCCCCGCTCCAGTTCTCTTGAGCTCCAGGCTTACTCTGATGCTACCTGGGCTAGTGATCCCTCTGATCGACGCTCGCTGTCTGCTTATTGTGTCTTTCTTGGTGGCTCTCTTATTGCTTGGAAGACAAAGAAACAGACTGCAGTTTCTCGCTCGAGTACAGAGGCTGAGTTGCGAGCCATGGCTATGCTGACGGCTGAGGTGATTTGGTTACGGTGGTTACTTGAGGATTTTGGTGTGTCTGCTGCTACCTCGACTCCCTTACTGTCAGACAGTACTGGTGCTATCAGTATTGCGCGTGACCCGGTGAAGCATGAGCTCACTAAGCACATCGGTGTGGATGCCCACTTCGTGCGTGCTGCTGTGCAGGATCAGACTCTCGCTCTTCACTATGTGCCCTCTGAGTTACAGTTGGCTGACTTCTTCACGAAGGCACAAACTCGAGCGCAGCATGCCTTTTTCCTCTCCAAACTCAGTGTTGTTGATCCACCATGAGTTTGAGGGGGGGGGGTGTTAGATGTGTATAGTCTCTTTTCGGTTTATCCCCATTGTATAAGGGGTTTCCTGCACTTTACCACACATGTATATGTATTGGCCTTTGGCCCTCAGTAAAGTAAGTTGCTCATTATCCAACAGCTAACAACTCGACGTTTGTTTCCACATAACACAAAGCACATAGATGACATGGGGCATAACTCATGGTACTCTAAGAGCTAAGAGTAATCAATCATAAATCCTAGATGGATGTTATACTAGTGGCACACGACAAATTCGGAGCACCACAATTTATGTCATATAGCAACCAAACTTAGGAATGACCCAGTTGCTGGCGAGGAACGCAAGGCTACTCCTTCCACATAGGTAATAATAAGTGCCTTGGGCCTGAAAGCATTTGAGATAACATGTTTCAGTAAGTTGGCAAATAAATAAATTTATAAATTAGAAAAAAAAACTTCATGTAAGTTGGATTTGTGCCAGAGTAAGCTTAAAGCAATGCATACACACCAAGGGAACCAGTTCCAATTGAAATAATTATGTTCTTTCCTTTCATAAATAAATAAATAAATAATAGAAACACATGACGCATCAAGTACACAGCAGCCACTGAATATGTGAGTAACCAATGGAAGTAATCCATCAAACTAACCCTGAACTTTCATAATATCTCCATTGAACTGTTACCTAATTGCCCTCTACGCGTCACATACACAAGATATACACTGAACTGCTATCTAATTGGACTCCTCATGAAAAAAGTATTGTCCCCCGCACCTATACAAAAGAGAGGGGGCCTCTTTCCACATATAAGAGACAAAAATCATAAATGTGCATCCAGTGACCGTGCCATTGTTATTTACAAATGATCAAATAAGGCCAAAAAGGATTATTGATAATAGTTAAGTGATGGCTTATTCTATCTGTTATTCAACATAGCTAACAACCTAACGTTATCTTCACAGAACACGATGCACATAGACAAGTTGACTAGCACATCCAAAATTTTAAGTGGACAAAAGTTACGGTAATACTGTCTGAAATTATCTTCACATAACACAAAGCACAAAGATAAATGAACTAACAGATCCGAAATTCTCAATGGACAGAAGTTATATAATGCTGTCTGAAGTGAATGCACAGAAGAACATGATGCTATCTATTGGATGTGACATAGATGGATCAGATTTCAGGTAACGTGACTACTTCATATGGCGAAAACCATTAAAAAAGGATCATTTGGGAGGGTGTTAATTTACAGGTATTTCAAATTCTCAATGCAACCAGACAGTCGACATCTTAGTAGCTAAACAATATAAGCACTAATCAACCATTTACTTTCTTCAAGTACAAAAGAAGCTATATTCAATCACTGTATTCAGAAATTCACGGATTGTCAAGTCTGAAATACTTACAGGCGCCAATTGCTTTGATCAGTTGCGATGTCAAAGCTACTTAACACCACCTATGAAAAAAAGATTTTGCCCAATTAGACAGACACACCAAATAAATTAGGCAACTACAGATAAAAAAATGTTTGAGATTGGCCAAAGACAAAAAGAAAATGAGGATATCAAGAGACTAAAGAGGCATACATTATGAAGAACAGGTGCAAAATTCTTTTCTAAAGGAACAGGGAAAACTTTCCTATGAACATGAAGTTTGTTCAATTTGCTACGTATGTACTGTACACAGGGTACAAAATAGACAGAACAGGAAACTAGATCATCCAGCATCAGCAGTGTACCTAGTCCTCGCAGAAAATATGGTTTTCCCCCAAGGCTTTGCATTGGAAAAAACGAATGGCTGATGAGGCTTTCTTTGAACAAATGATTACTAAAAATCCGTGAATGACAGGGTTCCTGCTCGAATACCTCCGGCCACTTCCCCTTGTTGTTAGAGTAGTGAAACATGCGCTCATAGTTGGAACGTAAGAATTGTGTGTTTTGCCTTCCCGGACACAACCGTATATCTTGAAATCCCCCATTTTACCTTTGAGAGAAAAATCTGACGCATGAATGACCAAACCTCTCTCTCATAGTCCGTCAGCGCCCAGATTTTCAGCAATTCCCTTCCACCAGTTTCAGCTTGGCCGCTGATGGCAAGCGTACCTTGCATCTCATGCAAATGAGAAGTGCGACAGCGATGGACACCAATCGGAGAGCGCATCCACCTGAATGATTCAACCACTGTGTCAAAAACAACTAGCCTGTTGTGGTCATAGATCCAGTGAAGGCAGCTGTGCAGCAGAACGGGAATGTGTGAATATGAACGGGCAAAATCCATCCCTTCCGGCATCGGTGGAACGATGCATCTCGGGTGCTGGGAGCCCACTGTGAGGATGTAGAAGACAGCTTTATCGCCCTCGAATCTCTAGTACAGGACACGGTATTCGCCGGACGAGTCGTGCGGGTACAGCCCTGCAATGTGGGCGTCGTCCTTGAGTGCCGGCAGTGAAACCCACTGACGCGTGGCTGGGTTGCAGATGTGGAAGCGATCACGCACTTGGAGTAGGAGAAGGCCGTCGCAGGAGGCGTGGAGCACCACGCGGTGACCACCGCGGTGGTTGCGGAACCCGAGCAGGGGCCGGCGGCGCTTTCCCGGGGCCTGCCGGAGGTCGAAGGCGTCAACCAAGGTGCTGAAGAAGCCACCCTTGTTGATGTCCTTGCCGTCGAAGCGGATGAGGGGGAGTGACGGCTGCCGCCTGTGGTGGGCGAGGAGGAAATCAGGGGTGGAGGTGAGGCGGCGCCAGGAGGGGCAGACTTTCCGGCAGCTGAGGAGCTCCTTGGCCGGCAGGCGTACGAGGATCTCTCACATGATGACCTCCTCCGGCAAGACGGGGACGCGGCGGCTCCGCGCCTGTGCGGTTCCAGCCATGGTCCCTCACTGACTTCAGCAAGGACAGCGGCGTGCCTCAGGCTGCTTCACGCCATCTTGGCCGCTCACTGGCCGACGGCGAGAAAGGGTAGGGTTTTGGTGTGCGGCTCGTCGGCGGCGAATGGATGTGGGGTGGGGAAATTTTGAGTACCCGCTTTGGCGCGGAAGAGCGGCTGCAATGAGACAATTGAACAAAACCCCAATCTCATCGCTACTTTTATGAAGCGCACCCAAATTTTCTTTTTGAACCAGGTAATTCAGCCTTTGCAATTTTATTTGTATATGGCTGGGAATAAGAAGTTTTATTTCAAGACTATCTAGAGACAAATAGTTTCTCGATACACGGTGGACCTCTAATGAGCCAAACAGAAGTGCAAGATTTAGTACGACTATACAATGTGAAGTCATCTACCACCCTATTTCGTTCCTGTTTGAGTTTTTGGGAATAAACTCCCTCTCTTCGGGCCGCCTCCTTCTCCTCCTCTAAGAAAGAAAGTTAGGGTTTTGTTAGGAACGCACCTACGATCATGCAAGATCTATCTAGGAGAAGCATAGCAACGAGCGGAGAGAGTGTGTCCATGTACCCTCGTAGACCGAAAGCGGAGGCGTTTAGTAACGCGGTTGATGTAGTCCAACGTCTTCGCGATCCAACCGATCCAAGTCCCGAATGCACGACACCTGCGCGATCTGCACACGTTCAGCTCGGTGACGTCCCTCGAACTGTTGATCCAGTTGAGGCCGAGGGAGAGTTTCGTCAGCACGACAACGTGGTGACGGTGATGATGAAGTTACCGGCGCAGGGCTTCGCCTAAGCACTACGACGATATGACTGAGGTGTGTAACTGTCGATGGGGTCACCGCACACGGCTAAAAGATCAACTTGTGTGTCTATGGGGTGCCCCCTGGCCACGTATATAAAGGAGGGGGGAAGAGGAGGCCGGCCTAGGAGGGGCGCGCCTATAGGGGGAGTCCAACTAGAACCGAGTTGGAGTCCCCTTCCTTTTCCAAGAGGGGAGAGAGGGAAGCAGTAGGAGAGGGAGAAGGAAAGAGAGGGGGCACCGCCCCCTCCCTAGTACAATTCGGACTTGCCATGGGGGGGGCACGGCCACCCCTTGAGGCCCTTCTCTCCTTTCCCGTATGGCCCATTAAGGCCCACTACTTCCCCGGCAAATTCCCGTAACTCTCCGGTACTCCGAAAAATACCTGAATCACTCGGAACCTTTCCGATGTCCGAATGTAGCCTTCCAATATATTGATCTTTACATCTCGACCATTTCGAGACTCCTCGTCATGTCCGTGATCTCATTCGGGACTCTGAACAACCTTCGGTACATCAAATCACATAACTCATAATACAAATCATCATCGAACGTTAAGCGTGCGGACCCTACGGGTTCGAGAACTATGTAGACATGACCGAGACACATCTCCGGTCAATAACCAATAACGGAACCTGGATGCTCATATTGGCTCCTACATATTCTACGAAGAACTTTATCGGTCAAACCGCGTAACAACATACGTTGTTCCCTTTGTCATCGGTATGTTACTTGCCCGAGATTCGATCGTCCGTATCACCATACCTAGTTTAATCTCGTTACCGGAAAGTCTCTTTACTCGTTTCGTAATGCATCATCCCGCAACGAACTCATTAGTCACATTGCTTGCAAGGCTTATAGTGATGTGCATTACCGAGAGGGCCCAGAGATACCTCTCCGACAATCGGAGTGACAAATCCTAATCTCGATCTCTGCCAACTCAACAAACACCATTGGAGACACCTGTAGAGCATCTTTATAATCACCCAGTTATGTTGTGACGTTTGATAGCACACTAAGTGTTCCTCCGGTATTCGGGAGTTGCATAATCTCATAGTCATAGGAACATGTATAAGTCATGAAGAAAGCAATAGCAATAAACTAAACGATCATAGTGCTAAGCTAACGGATGGGTCTTGTCCATCACATCATTCTCTAATGATGTGATCCCGTTCATCAAATGACAATAGATGTCTGCTATGGCTAGGAAACTCAACCATCTTTGATTAACGAGCTAGTCTAGTAGAGGCATACTAGGGACACTCTTTTTGTCTATGTATTCACACATGTACTAAGTTTTCTAGCATGAATAATAAACATTTATCATGATATAAGGAAATATAAATAACAACTTTATTATTGCCTCTAGGGCATATTTCCTTCAGTCTCCCACTTGCACTAGAGTCAATAATCTAGTTCACATCGCCATGTGATTTAACACCAATAGTTCACATCCCCATGTGATTAGTTCACATCGCCATGTGACTAATACCCAAAGGGTTTTACTAGAGTCAATAATCTAGTTCACATCGCTATCTGATTAACACCCAAAGAGTACTAAGGTGTGATCATGTTTTGCTTGTGAGAGAAGCTTAGTCAATGGGTCTTTCACATTCAGAGTCACATGTATTTTGCAAATTTCTATGTCTACAATGCTCTACACGGAGCTACTCTAGCTAATTGCTCCCACTTTCAATATGTATCCAGATTGAGACTTAGTATCATCCGGATCAGTGTAAAAGCTTGCATCGGTGTAATTCTTTATGACGAAATCTTTATCACCTCCATAACCGACAATATCTCCTTATTCCACTAAGGATAATTTTGACCGCTGTCGAGTGATCCACTCTTGGATCACTATTGTACACTCTTGCCAAACTCATGGTGAGGTTCACAATAGGTCTGGTACACAACATAGCATACTTCATAGAACCTATGACTGAGGCATAGGGAATGAATTTTCATTCTCTTTCTATTTTCTGCCGTGGTCGGGTTTTGAGTCTTTACTCAACTTCACACCTTGCAACACAGGTAAGAACTCCTTCTTTGACTGTTCCATTTTGAACTACTTCAAAATCTTGTCAAGGTATGTACTCATTGAAAAAACTTATCAAGCGTCTTGTTCTAATTAACTCTATAGATCTTGATGCTTGCTACCTCTTGAGCACTGCGTTGGTTTTCCCTTGAAGAGGAAAGGGTGATGCAGCAAAGTAGCGTAAGTATTTCCCTCAGTTTTTGAGAACCAAGGTATCAATCCAGTAGGAGAATACACGCAAATCCCTCGTACCTGCACAAACAAATAAGAACCTTGCAACCAACGCGATAAAGGGGTTGTCAATCCCTTCACGGCCACTTGCAAAAGTGAGATCTGATAGAGATGATAAGATAAGTATTTTTGGTATTTTTATGGTATAGATGGGAAAGTAAAGATTGCAAAATAAAATAGATCGGAAACTTATATGATGGAAGATAGACCTGGGGGCAATAGGTTTCACTAGTGGCTTCTCTCAAGATAGCATATATTACGGTGGGTGAACAAATTATTGTCGAGCAATTGATAGAAAAGCTCATAGTTATGAGAATATCTAGGCATGATCATGTATATAGGCATCACGTCCGTGACAAGTAGACCGAAATGATTCTGCATCTACCACTATTACTCCACACATCAACCGCTATCCAGCATGCATCTAGAATATTAAGTTCATAAGAACAGAGTAACGCATTAGGCAAGATGACATGATGTAGAGGGATAAACTCAAGCAATATGATATAAACCCCATCTTTTTATCCTCGATGGCAACAATACAATGCGTTCCTTGCTGCCCCTGCTGTCACTGGGAAAGGACACCGCAAGATTGAACCCAAAGCTAAGCACTTCTCCCATTGATAGAAAGATCAATCTAGTAGGCCAAACCAAACTGATAATTCGAAGAGACTTGCAAAGATAACAAATCATACATAAAAGAATTCAGAGGAGATTCAAATATTGTTCATAGATAATCTTCATCATAAACCCACAATTCATCGGATCTCGACAAACACACTGCAAAAAGAATTACATCGAATAGATCTCCAAGAAGATCGAGGAGAACTTTGTATTGAGATCCAAAAAGAGAGAAGAAGCCATCTAGCTAATAACTATGGACCCGAAGGTCTGTGGTAAACTACTCACACATCATCGGAGAGGCTATGGTGTTGATGTAGAAGCCCTCCGTGATCGATTCCCCCTCTGGCGGAGCGCCGGAAAAGGCCCCAAGATGGGATCTCATGGATACAGAAGGTTGCGGCGGTGGAAATAGGGTTTCATGGTGCTCTCAGATGTTCATGGGGTATATGAGTATATATAGGCGAAAGAAGTCGATCAGGGGATCCATGAGGGGCCCACGAGGGTGGTGGGCGCGCCTACCCCCCTGGGCGCGCCTCCCTGCCTCGTGGCCACCTCGTTGCTTTCTTGACGTCCACTCCAAGTCTCCTGGATCATGTTTGTTCCAAAAATAACTCTCCCGAAGGTTTCATTCCGTTTGGATTCCGTTTGATATTCCTTTTCTGCGAAACACTGAAATAGGCAAAAACAGCAATTTGCACCAGGCCTTTGGTTAGTAGGTTAGTCCCAAAAATAATATAAAAGTGTATAATAAAGCCCATTAAACATCCAAAACAGATAATATAATAGCATGGAAAAATAAAAAATTATAGATACGTTGGAGACGTATCAATGCTCAATATGTAAGCAGCTTCACCGAGGTCTTTCTTTGAAAATCTCCTTTCAAGCACTCCTTTATGCTTTCCAGAAAAATTCTACATTATTTCCGATCAACAATATGTCATTTACATATACTTATAAGAAATGTTGTAGTGCTCCCACTCACTTTCTTCTAAATATAGGCTTCTCAAAAAGTCTGTATAAAACCATATGTTTTGATCACACTATCAAAGCGTATATTCCAACTCCGAGATGCTTGCACCAGTCCATAGATGGATCGTTGGAGCTTGCAGACTTTGTTAGCACCTTTAGGATTGACAAAACCTTCTTGTTGCATCATATACAACCCTTCTTTAAAAAATCGATTAAGGAATGCAGTTTTGACATCCATTTGCCAGATTTCATAAAATGTGGTAATGGCTAACATGATTCGGACAGACTTAAGCATCGCTACGAGTGAGAAAATCTCATTGTAGTCAACACCTTGAACTTGTCGAAAACCTTTTGCGACAATTCGAGCTTTGTATATAGTAACACTACTATCAGCGTTTGTCTTCCTCTTGAAGATCCATTTATTCTCCATGGCTTGCCGATCATCGGGCAAGTCAACAAAAGTCCACACTTTGTTCTCATGCATGGATCCCATCTCAGATTTTATGGTCTCAAGCCATTTCGCGGAATCTGGGCTCATCATCGCTTCCTCATAGTTCGTAGGTTTGTCATGGTCTAGTAACATGATTTCCAGAATAGGATTACAGTACCATTCTGGAGCGAATCTTACTCTGGTTGACCTACGAGGTTCAGTAGTAATTTGATCTGAAGTTTCATGATCATCATCATTAGCGTCCTCACTAATTGGTGTAGGAATCACTGGAACTGATTTCTGTGATGAACTACTTTCCAATTCGGGAGAAGGTACAATTACCTCATCAAGTTCTACTTTCCTCCCACTCAGTTCTTTCGAGAGAAACTCCTTCTCTAGAAAGGATCCATTCTTAGCAACGAATATCTTGCCTTCGGATCTGTGATAGAAGGTGTACCCAACAGTCTCCTTTGGGTATCCTATGAAGACTCATTTCTCTGATTTGGGTTTGAGCTTATCAGGCTGAAACTTTTTCAAATAAGTATCGCAACCCCAAATTTTAAGAAACGACAGCTTAGGTTTCTTGCCAAACCATAGTTCATACGGTGTCGTCCCAACGGATTTACCTGTCTTTAATGCATAACCCCAAAACGATAGTGGTAAATCGGTAAGAGACATCATAGATTGCACCATATCTAATAAAGCACGGTTACGACGTTCAGATACACCATTATGCTGTGGTATTCTAGGTGGCATGAGTTGTGAAACTATTTCCACATTGTTTTTAAATGAAGGCCAAACTCGTAACTCAAATATTTGCCTCCGCGATCAGATCGTAGAAACTTCATTTTCTTGTTACGATGATTCTCAACTTCACTCTGAAATTCTTTGAACTCTTCAAATGTTTCAGACTTGTGCTCCATTAAGTAGATATACCCATATCTGCTCAAATCATCTGTGAAGGCCAGAAAATAACGATACCTACCGCGAGCCTCAACACTCATCGGACCACATACATTCGTATGTATTATTTCCAATAAGTCAGTTGCTCGCTCCATTGTTCGCAAGCATCAAGTGATTCCAAAAGCCCACCAGCATGGAGTTTCTTCATGCGCTTTACACCAATATGACCTAAACAGTAGTGCCACAAATAAGTTGCATTATCATTATTAACTTTGCATCTTTTGGCTTCAATATTATGAATATGTGTATCACTACGATCGAGATTCAATAAACCATTTACATTGGGTGTATGACCATAGAAGGTTTTATTCATGTAAACAGAATAACAATTATTCTTTGACTTAAATGAATAACCATATCGTAATAAACATGATCCAATCATATTCATGCTCAACGCAAACACCAAATAACATTTATTTTAGGTTTAACACTAATCCCGAATGTAAAGGGAGTATGCGATGGTGATCTTATCAACCTTGGAATTACTTCCAACTCACATCATCACCTCGCCCTTAACTAGTCTCTGTTTATTTTGCAACTCCGTTTCGAGTTACTACTCTTAGCAACTGAACCAGTATCAAATACTAAGGGGTTGCTATAAACACTAGTAAAGTACACATCAATAACATGTATATCAAATATACCTTTGTTCACTTTGCCATCCTTCTTATCCGCCAAGTATTTGGGGCAGTTCCGCTTCCAGTGACCATTTCCTTTAAAGTAGAAGCACTCAGTTTCGGGCTTGGGTCTAGCTTTGGGATTCTTCATGGGAGTGGCAACTTGCTTGTCATTCTTCTTGAAGTTCCCTTTCTTTCCCTTGCCCTTTTACTTGAAACTAGTGGTCTTGTCGACCATCAACATTTGATGCCTTTCCTGATTTCTACCTTCGTCGATTTCAGCATCACGAAGAGCTCGGGAATCGTTTTCATCATCCCTTGCATATTATAGTTCATCGCGAAGTTCCAGTAACTTGGTGATAGTGACTAGAGAACTCTGTCAATCACTATTTTATCTGGAAGATTAACTCCCACTTGATTCAAGCGATTGTAGTACTCAGACAATCTAAGCGCATGCTCACTGGCTGAGCTATTCTCCTCCATCTTGTAGGCAAAGTACTTGTCAGAGGTCTAATACCTCTTGACTCGGGCATGAGTCTGAAATACCAATTTCAGCTCTTGGAACATATTATATGCTCCACGGCGTTCAAAACGTTTTTGAAGTCTCGATTCCAAGCCCTAAAGCATGGTGCACTAAACTATCAAGTAGTCATCATAGCGAGCTTGCCAAACATTCATAACGTCTATATCTGCTCCTGCAATAGGTCCTTCACCTAACGGTGCATCAAGGACATAATTTTTCTGTGCAGCAATGAGGATAATCCTCAGATCACGGACCTAGTCCGTATCATTGCTACTATCATCTTTCAACTTAGTTTTTCTCTAGGAACATATCATAAATAAAACGGGGAAGCTATACGCGAGCAATTAATCTACAACATAGATATGCAAATACTATCAGGACTAAGTTCATGATAAATTTAAGTTCAATTAATCATATTACTTAAGAACTCCCACTTAGATAGACATCCCTCTAATCATCTAAGTGATCACGTGATCCATATCAACTAAACCATGTCCGATCATCACATGAGATGGAGTAGTTTTCAATGGAGAACATCACTATGTTGATCAAATCTAGTATATGATTCACGCTCGACCTTTCGGTCTCAGTGTTCCGAGGCCATATCTGCATATGCTAGGCTCGTCAAGTTTAACCCGAGTATTCTGCGTGTGCAAAACTGGCTTGCACCTGTTGTATGTGAACGTAGAGCTTATCACACCCGATCATCACGTGGTGTCTCGGCACGACGAACTGTCACAACGGTGCATACTCCGGGAGAACACTTGTACCTTGAAATTTAGTGAGAGATCATCTTATAATGCTACCGCCGTACTAAGCAAAATAAGATGCATAAAGAGATAAACATCACATGCAATCAAATAAGTGATATGATATGGCCATCATCATCTTGTGCCTTCGATCTCCATCTCCAAAGCACCATCATGATCACTATCGTCACCGGCTTGACACCTTGATCTCCATCGAAGCATCGTTGTCGTCTCGCCAACTATTGCTTCTACGACTATCGCTACCGCTTGGTGATAAAGTAAAGCAATTACATGGCGTTTGCATTTCATACAATAAAGCGACAACCATATGGCTCCTGCCAGTTGCCGATAACTGTTACAAAACATGATCATCTCATACAACAATTTATATATCATCACGTCTTACCATATCACATTGATGACCCACAAGTATAGGGGATCTATCGTAGTCCTTTCCATAAGTAATAGTGTCAAACCCAACGAGGAGCAGAAGGAAATGATAGGCAGTTTTCAGTAAGGTATTCTCTAGAAGCACTGAAATTATCGGTAACAGATAGTTTTGTGATAAGGTAATTTGTAACGAGTAACAAGTAATAAAAGTAAATAAGGTGCAGCAAGATGGCCCAATCCTTTTTGTAGCAAAGGACAAGCCTGGACAAACTTTTATATAAAGGAAAACACTCCCGAGGACACACGGGAATTATCGTCAAGCTAGTTTTCATCACGCTCATATGATTCGCGTTCGTTACTTTGATAATTTGATATGTGGGTGGACCGGTGCTTGGGTACTGCCCTTCCTTGGACAAGCATCCCACTTATGATTAACCCCTATTGCAAGCATCCACAACTACAAAAGAAGTATTAAGGTAAACCTAACCATAGCATGAAACATATGGATCCAAATCAGCCCCTTACGAAGCAACGCATAAACTAGGGTTTAAGCTTCTGTCACTCTAGCAGCGCATCATCTACTTATTACTTCCCAATGCCTTCCTTTAGGCCCAAACAATGGTGAAGTGTCATGTAGTCGACATTCACATAACACCACTAGAGGAAAGACAACATACATCTCATCGAAATATCGCACGAATACCAAATTCACATGACTACTTATAGCAAAACTTCTCCCATGTCCTCAAGAACAAACGTAACTACTCACAAATCATATTCATGTTCATAATCAGAGGGGTATTAATATGCATAAACGATCTGAACATATGATCTTCCACCAAATAAACCAACTAGCATCAACTACAAGGAGTAATCAACACTACTAGCAACCCATAGGTACCAATCTAAGGTTTTGAGACAAAGATTGGATACAAGAGATGAACTAGGGTTTGAGAGGAGATGGTGCTGGTGAAGATGTTGATGGAGATTGACCCCCTCCCGATAAGAGGATCTATCGTGATGACTATGGTGACGATTTCCCCCTCTCGGAGGGATGTTTCCCCGGCAGAACAGCTCCGCCGGAGCCATAGATTTGTTTCGCCAGGTTCCGCCTCGTGGCGGTGACGCTACGTCCCGAAAGCTTCCATCTGATTTTTTCAGGGTGAAAGACTTCATATAGCAAAAGATGGGCACCAGAGGCCTGCCAGGAGGCCCACGAGGCAGGGGGTGCGCCCAGGGGGTAGGGCGCGCCCCCACCCTCGTGGACAGGGTGTGGCCCCCCTCTGGTGCTTTCTCCGCCCAATATTTTTAGTATATTCCAAAACTGACTTCCGGGGAGTTTCAGGACTTTTGGAGTTGTGCAGAATAGGTCTGTAATATTTGCTCCTTTTCCAGCCCAGAATACCAGCTGCCGGCTGATACGTCTCCAACGTATCTATAATTTTTTATTGTTCCATGCTATTATATTATCTGTTTTGGATGTTTAATGGGCTTTAATAGGCTCTTTATTATTATTTTTGGGACTAACCGACTAACCAGAGGCCCAGTGCAAATTGCTGTTTTTTGCCTATTTCAGTGTTTCGCAGAAGGAATATCAAACGGAGTCCAAACGGAATGAAACCTTCGCAAGGATCGTTTTTGGAAAAACGCAATCCAGGAGACTTGGAGTGGACGTCAAGGAAGCCACGAGGTGGCCACGAGCGCCCCCAGGGGGGTAGGCGCGTCCCCACCCTCGTGGGCCCCTCGTAGCTCCACCGACCTACTTCTTTCGCCTATATATACTCTGATACCCTGAAAACATCCAGGAGCACCACGAAACCTTATTTCCACCGCCGCAACCTTCTGTACCCGTGAGATCCCATCTTGGGGCCTTTTCCGACGCTCCGCCGCAGGGGGAATCGATCATGGAGGGCTTCTACATCAACACCGTAGCCTCTCCGATGATGTGTTAGTAGTTGAATACAGACCTTCGGGTCCATAGTAATTAGCTAGATGGCTTCTTCTCTCTCTTTGGATCTCAATACAAATTTCTCCTCGATTCTCTTGGAGATCTATTCGATGTAATACTTTTTGCGGTGTGCTTGTCGAGATTCGTTGAATTGTGGGTTTATGATCAAGATTATCTATGAACAATATTTGATTCTTCTCTGAATTCTTATATGCATGATTTAATATCTTTTGAAGTCCCTTCGAATTATCAGTTTGGCTTGGCCTACTAGATTGATCTTTCTTGCAATGGGAGAAGTGCTTAGCTTTGGGTTCAATCTTGCGGTGTCCTTTCCCAATGACAGCAGGGGCAGCAAGGCACGTATTGTATTGTTGCCATCGAGGATAAAAAGATGGGGTTTATATCATATTGCTTGAGTTTATCCTTCTACATCATGTCATCTTGCTTAATGCGTTACTCTGTTCTTATGAACTTAATACTTTAGATGCATGCTGGATAGCGGTCGATGTGTGGAGTAATAGTGGTAGATGGAGAATCATTTCGGTCTACTTGTCACGGACGTGATGCCTATATACATGATCATGCCTAGATATTCTCATCACTATGCGCTTTTCTATCAATTGCTCGACCGTAATTTGTTCACCCACCGTAGAATTTGCTATCTTGAGAGAAGCCACTAGTGAAACCTATGGCCCCCGGGTCTATTTTCCATCATATTAAATCTCCCATCAACTAGCTATTTCTATCGCCGTTTATTTTGCAATATTTACTTTTCAATCTATACAACAAAAATACCAAATATATTTATCTTATTATCTCTATCAGATCTCACTTTTGCAAGTGGCCGTGAAGGGATTGACAACCCCTTTATCGCGTTGGTTGCAAGGTTCTTATTTGTTTGTGCAGGTACTAGGGATTTGCGTGTAGTCTCCTACTGGATTGATACCTTGGTTCTCAAAAACTGCGGGAAATACTTATGCTACTTTGCTGCATCACCCTTTCCTCTTCAAGGGAAAACCAACGCATGCTTAAGAGGTAGCACCGGCATTCTCCCTCTTCATGTAAACCTTGTAAAATAAGAGAGAAAAGGCATAAGTATTGTGACATAATGTGTATTAACAGCCCACAATGCAATAAATATTGGTATAAAATCATGATGCAAAATGGACATATCAACTCCCCCAAGCTTAGACCTCGCTTGTCCTCAACCGGAAGCCGATATCGAAAAATATGTCCACATGTTTAGAGATAGAGGTGTCAATAAAATAAAATACGGACATGAGGGCATCATGATCATTCTTATAACATCAACATATATTATCATATGATTTCTTATGCTAAAGTAACAATGTATTCACAATGTCAAGTATGAATCAGAAACTTCATTGAAAACTAACAAACTACAATCTCGGTCATTGAAGCAATTGCAATTTATCATAACATCGGAAAGAGTCAATATAAGAGCTTTTCAGCAAGTCCACATACTCAACTATCATTTAGTCTTTCACAATTGCTAACACTCACGCAATACTTATGGGTATGGAGTTTTAATCGGACACAAAGAAAGATAGGGGCTTATAGTGTTGCCTCCCAACCTTTTACCTCAAGGGTAATGTCAACAATAATAGTTTATGATAACTTACATCCAATTGGGAATATATGTTAGGATCTTTCCAACACAATGTGCTTGCTGCTACCTCTTAAGCACTGCGTTGGTTTTCCCTTGAAGAGGAAAGGGTGATGCAGTAAAGTAGCGTAAGTATTTCTCTCAGTTTTTTAGAACCAAGGTATCAATCCAGTAGGAGATCACGCATGAGTCCCTCGTACCTACACAAACAAATAAGAACCTCGCAACCAACGCGATAGACGGGTTGTCAATCCCTCAACAGTCACTTACGAGAGTGAGATCTGATAGATATGATAAGATAATATTTTTGGTATTTTTATGATAAAGAGAAATAAAGATGCAAAGTAAAGTAAAAGGCAAAAGAAATAACTAAGTGCTGGAAGATTAATATGATGGAAAATAGACCCGGGGCCACAGGTTTCACTAGTGGCTTCTCTCGAGAGCATAAGTATTACGGTGGGTGAGCAAATTACTGTTGAGCAATTGATAGAATTGAGCATATGAGAGTATCTAGGTATAATCATGTATATAGGTATCACGTCCGTGACAAGTAGACCGACTCCTGCCTACATCTACTACTATTACTCCACACATCAACCGCTATCCAGCACGCATCTAGAGTATTAAGTTCATAAGAACAGAGTAACGCTTTAAGCAAGATGACATGATGTAGAGGGATAAACTCATGCAATATGAAATAAACACCATCTTGTTATCCTCGATGGCAACAATACAATACTTGCCTTGCTGCCTCTGCTGTCACTGGGAAAGGACACCGCAAGATTGAACCCAAAGCTAAGCACTTCTCCCATTGCAAGAAAGATCAATCTAGTAGGCCAAACCAATTTGATAATTCAAAGAGACTTGCAAAGATAACCAATCATACATAAAAGAATTCGAAGGAGATTCAAATATTGTTCATAGATAAACTTGATCATAAACCCACAATTCATCGGTCTCAACAAACACACCGCAAAAGAAGGTTACATCGAATAGATCTCCACAAGAGAGGGGGAGAACATTGTATTGAGATCCAAAAAGAGAGAAGAAGCCATCTAGCTAATAAATATGGACCCGAAGGTTTGAAGTAAACTACTCACACATCATCGGAGAGGCTATGGTGTTGATGTAGAAGCCCTCCGTGATCAATGCCCCCTCCGGCGGAGCGCCGGAAAAGGCCCCAAGATGGGATCTCATGGGTACAGAAGGTTGCGGCGGTGGAATTAGGTTTTTGGCTCCATATCTAGTAGTTTGGGAGTACGTAGGTATATATAGGAGGAAGAAGTACGCCGGTGGAGCAACGTGGGCCCCACGAGGGTGGAGGGCGCGCCCCCTGCCTCGTGCTCTCCTGGTTGCTTTCTTGACGTAGGGTCCAAGTCCTTTGGACCACGTTTGTTCCGAAAATCACGTTCCCGAAGGTTTCATTCCGTTTGGACTCCGTTTGATATTCTTTTTCTGCGGAACACTGAAATAGGCAAAAAACAGCAATTCGGGCTGGGCCCCCGGTTAATAGGTTAGTCCCAAAAATAATATAAAAGTGTATAATAAAGCCCATTAACATCCAAAACAAAATATAATATAGCATGGAACAATAAAAATTATAGATACGTTGGAGACGTATCAAGCATCCCCAAGCTTAATTCCTGCTCGTCCTCGAGTAGGTAAATGATAAAAACAGAATTTTTGATGTGGAATGCTACTTAGCATAATTTTCAATGTAATTCTCTTAATTGTGGTATGAATATTCAGATCCGAAAGATTCAAGACAAAACTTTAATATTGACATAAAAATAATAATACTTCAAGCATACTAACTAAGCAATTATGTCTTCTCAAAATAACATGGCCAAAGAAAGTTATCCCTACAAAATCATATAGTCTGGCTATGCTCTATCTTCACCACAGAAATTATTTAAATCATGCACAACCCCGGTGACAAGCCAAGCAATTGTTTCATACTTTTGGTGTTCTCAAACTTTTTCACGCAATACATGAGCGTGAGCCATGGATATAGCACTATATGTGTAATAGAATGGTGGTTGTGGAGAAGACAAAAAGGGAGAAGATAGTCTCACATTAACTAGGCATATCAACGGGCTATGGAGATGCCCATTAATAGATATCAAAGTGAGTGAGTAGGGATTGCCATGCAACGGATGCACTAGAGCTATAAATATATGAAATCTCAACAAAAGAAACTAAGTGGGTGTGCATCCAACTCGCTTGCTCACGAAGACCTAGGGCATTTTGAGGAAGCCCATCATTGGAATATACAAGCCAAGTTCTATAATGAAAATTTTCCACTAGTAAATGAAAGTGATATCATAAGATACTCTCTATCATGAAGATCATGGTGCTATTTTGAAGCACAAGTGTGGTAAAAGGATAGTAACATTGTCCCTTCTCTCTTTTTCTCTCTTTTTTTTGTTTGGGCCTTTTTCTCTTTTTTTATGGACTTTTTTTTAGTCTGGAGTCTCATCCCGACTTGTGGGGGAATCATAGTCTCCATCATCCTTTCCTCACTTGGGACAATGCTCTAAAAATGATGATCATCACACTTTTATTTATTTACAACTCAACAATTACAACTCAATACTTAGAAGAAAATATGACTCTATGTGAATGCCTCCGGCGGTGTACCGGGATGAATCAAGAGTGACATGTATGAAAGAATTATGAACGGTGGCTTTGCCACAAATACGATGCCAACTACATGATCATACGAAGCAATATGACAATGATGGTGCGTGTCATAGTAAACGGAATGGTGGTAAGTTGCATGGCAATATATCTCGGAATGGCTATGGAAATGCCATGATAGGTAGGTATGGTGGCTGTTTTGAGGAAGGTATATGGTGGGTGTATGATACCGGCAAAAAGTGTGCGGTATTAGAGAGGCTAGCAATGGTGGAAGGAAGAGGGTGTGTATAATCCATGGACTCAACATTAGTCTTAAAGAACTCATATATTTATTGCAAAAATCTACAAGTTATCAAAGCAAAGTATAATGCGCATGCTCCTAGGGGGATAGATTGGTAGGAAAAGACCATCGCTCGTCCCTGACCGCCAATCATAAGGAAGACAATCAATAAATAAATCATGCTCCGACTTCATCACATAACGAGTCACCATACGTGCATGCTACGGCAATCACAAACTTTAACACAAGTATTCCTCAAATCCACAACTACTCAATTAGCATGACTCTAATATCACCATCTTTATATCTCAAAACAATTATCAAGCATCAAACTTCTCATAGTATTCAACACACTCATAAGATAATTTGTACTAATCTTGAAGGCCTATTACTTTAGGACTAATTTCTCAATTTAGGCAAATTACCATGCTGTTTTGTAGGACTCTCAAAATAATATAAGTGAAGAATGAGAAAATAATAGTTTCTATAAAACAAATCCACCACCGTGCTCTAAAAGATATAAGTGAAGCACTAGAGCAAAAACTATATAGCTCAAAAGATATAAGTGAAGCTCATAGAGTATTCTAATAAATTCCGAAACATGTGTGTCTCTCTCAAAAGGTGTGTACAGAAAGGATGATTGTCGAAAACTATAAAATAAAGACTCAAATAATACAAGACGCTCCAAGCAAAACACATATCATGTGGTGAATAAAAATATAGCTCCAAGTAAAGTTACCGATGGAAGTAGACGAAAGAGGGGATGCCTTCCGGGGCATCCCCAAGCTTTGGCTTTTTGGTGTCCTTAGATTATCTTGGGGTGCCATGGGCATCCCCAAGCTTACGCTCTTGCCACTCCTTGTTCCATAATCCATCAAATCTTTTACCCAAAACTTGAAAACTTCACAACACAAAACTTAGCAGACAATCTCGTGAGCTCCGTTAGCGAAAGAAAACAAAACACCACTTCAAGTTACTGTAATGAACTCATTCTTTATTTATATTGGTGTTAAACCTACTGTATTCCAACTTCTCTATGGTTTATAAACTATTTTATTAGCCATAGATTCATCAAAATAAGCAAACAACACGCGAAAAACAGAATCTCTCAAACACAGAACAGTCTGTAGTAATCTGTAACTAACGCAAACTTATGGAACTCAAAAACTTCAGCCAAAATAGGACGACCTAGAAAATTTGTTTATTGATCAGCAGCAATTGGAATCAATATTTTATCACGTTTTGGTAATTTTTAACAATTGTTTTCGTAAACTGAAAGTTTCTGGAATTTCCAGCTAGATCAAATAACTATCATCCAAGAAGATCCTATAGGTTTAACTTGGCACAAACACTAATTAAAACATAAAAACAAATCTAACCAGAGGTTAGATCAAATATTTATTCCTAAACAGAAGCAAAAAGAAAAAAAAACTAAAAATAAAATTGGGTTGCCTCCCAACAAGCGCTATCGTTTAATGCCCCTAGCTAGGCATAAAAGGAAGGATAGATCTAGGTATTGCCATCTTTGGTAGGCAATTCTTCAATAAGACACCAATAACCCTTAGGAGTTTCTTTCTGTTTATCAAACTTCTAGACAGGAAATGGAAAAAATTCATTTGTAGCAAATGGTTCCTTAATGATAGGAAAAAGATTGGGATGAACACTTATTGATTTGAGATCTGCAGTTTCCTTACTAGAGGATTCAACCTTATTTTTAGGAACATACATAATCTTGGAAATATTGGTAGGAGGATTGGAAGTGTTCTTTACGGAAGTAAAAGCGGTCCCCAAATTGGTAATAATACCCTCAAGTTTATCGATTCTAGTAGAATCTTGAATTATTCTTTCATTAACTATGGGTTCTTTTTCTTTAAATTTTTTCAAAGTGACTCCTACCTTAGATCCATATTGAGTAATTTGATTATCGATCTTTTTATCCAAATTTTCAATTAATTCTGTAGTGGCAACTTTATTTTCAATAATTTCAAACCTTTGCATCACATGTTCCAAAGTTAACATAGTTCCATTAACCAAAAGAGGTGGTGAGCCAAATAAATCTATCATAGCATTATAAGAATCAAAAGTATGGCTACCGAAGAAATTCCCTCCGGTAATGGTATCAAGAATATATCAATACCAAGGAGTGATGCCTACGTAAAAATTGCGAAGAAGAATGGTAGTAGATTGCTTCCGGGTAGATCTATTTTGAGCATTGCAGATTCTATACCAAGCATCTTTTATATTTTCTCCCTCCCTTTGTTTAAAATTAAGAACTTCATTCTCGGGAGAAAAAGGAGTGGATAGAAGACTAGCCATAACGACAAAGCAAGCGAAAAAGAGGCGAACCGAAAAGAGAGGGCGAATAAAACGGTAAGGGTGAAGTGGGGGAGAGGAAAACGAGAGGCAAATGGCAAATAATGTAATGCGAGGGATAATAGTTGGTGATGGGTACTTGGTATGTCTTGACTTGACTTGACTTGGCATGAATCTCCCCGGCAACAGCGCCAGAAATCCTTCTTGCTACCTCTTGAGCACTGCGTTGGTTTTCCCTTGAAGAGGAAAGGGTGATGTAGTAAAGTAGCGTAAGTATTTCCCTCTGTTTTTGAGAACCAAGGTATCAATCTAGTAGGAGATCACGCACGAGTCCCTCGTACCTACACAAACAAATAAGAACCTCGCAACCAACGCGATAGAGGGGTTGTCAATCCCTCAACGGTCACTTACGAGAGTGAGATCTGATAGATATGATAAGATATTGGCATTTTTATGATAAAGAGAAATAAAGATGCAAAGTAAAGTAAAAGGCAAAAGAAATAACAAAATGTTGGAAGATTAATATGATGGAAAATAGACCCGGGGGCCATAGGTTTCACTAGTGGCTTCTCTCAAGAGCATAAGTATTACGGTGGGTGAGCAAATTACTGTTGAGCAATTGATTGAATTGAGCATAGTTATGAGAATATCTAGGTATGATCATGTATATAGGCATCACGTCCGTGACAAGTAGACCGACTCCTGCCTGCATCTACTACTATTACTCCACAAATCGACCGCTATCCAGCATGCATCTAGAGTATTAAGTTCATAAGAACAGAGTAACGCTTTAAGCAAGATGGCATGATGTAGAGGGATAAACTCATGCAATATGAAATAAATTCCATCTTGTTATCCTCGATGGCAACAATACAATACGTGCCTTGCTGCCCCTGCTGTCACTGGGAAAGGACAACGCAAGATTGAACTCAAAGCTAAGCACTTCTCCCATTGCAAGAACTATCAATCTAGTAGGCCAAACCAAACTGATAATTCGAAGAGACTTGCAAAGATAACCAATCATACATAAAAGAATTCGAAGGAGATTCAAATATTGTTCATAGATAAACTTGACCATAAACCCACAATTCATCGGTCTCAACAAACAAACTGCAAAAGAAGGTTACATCAAATAGATCTCCACAAGAGAGGGGGAGAACATTGTATTGAGATCCAAAAAGAGAGAAGAAGCCATCTAGCTAATAACTATGGACCCGAAGGTCTGAAGTAAACTACTCACAGATCATCGGAGAGGCTATGGTGTTGATGTAGAAGCCCTCCGTGTTCAATGCCCCCTCAGGCGGAGCGCCGGAAAAGGCCCCAAGATGGGATCTCACGGGTACAGAAGGTTGCGGCGGCGGAATTAGTTTTTTGGCTCCGTATCTGGTAGTTTGGGGGTACGTAGGTATATATAGGAGGAAGAAGTACGTCGGTGGAGCAACATGGGCCCCACGAGGGTGGAGGGCGCGCCCAGGGGGGTAGGCGCGCCCCCCTGCATCGTGCTCTCCTGGTTGCTTTCTTGACGTAGGGTCCAAGTCCTCTGGATCACGTTTGTTCCGAAAATCATGTTCCCGAAGGTTTCATTCCGTTTGGACTCCGTTTGATATTCTTTTTCTGCGAAACACTGAAATAGGCAAAAAAAACAGCACTTCGGGTTGGGCCTCCGGTTAATAGGTTAGTCCCAAAAATAATATAAAAGTGTATAATAAAGCCCATTAACATCCAAAACAGAATATAATATAGCATGGAACAATCAAAAATTATAGATACGTTGGAGACGTATCACTTGCCAAAGGATAAAATGTAAAAAGGAAAGGTGAAGATCACCATGACTCTTGTATGAAGTATAAGACAAAAATAAAAGATAGGACCTTCGCAGAGGGAAGCAGAGGTTGTCATGTGCTTTTATGGTTGGATGCACGAAATCTTAATGCGAAAGAACGTCACTTTATATTGCCACTTGTGATATGGACCTTTATTATGCAGTCCGTCGCTTTTATTTCTTCCATATCACAAGCTCGTATAAAGCTTATTTTGTCCACACTAATAAATCATACATATTTAGAGAGCAACTTTTATTGCTTCCAACAATGACAACTTATTTGCAGGATCTTACTCAATCCATAGGTAGATATGGTGGACTCTCATGGCAAAACTGGGTTTAAGGATATTTGGAAGCACAAGTAGTATCTCTACTTGGTGCAAAGAATTTGGCTAGAATGAGGGGGAAAGGAAAGCTCAACATGTTGGATGATCCATGACAATATACTTTATTTTGGATATAAGAAAACATAACCCATTACGTTGTCTTCCTTGTCCAACATCAACCTTGTAGCATGTCATATTTTAATGAGTGCTCACAATCATAAAAGATGTCCAAGATAGTATATTTATATGTGATAACCTCTCTTTCTTTATTACTTCCTATTAATTGCAACGATGACCAAAACTATGTTCGTCAACTCTCCACAACTTTTATTCATCATACTCTTTTATATGTGAAGTCATTACTCTCTATAAGATCAATATGATCTCTTTAATTCTTTTTTATTCTTTCTTTTTTATTCCCTCAAGATCATAGTAAGATAATCAAGCCCTTGTCTCAAAACTAATCTTTATTATATATAGCTCACGGACTCGGTTACATAGAAGGATCATAAAGCAAAGCTCAAAACTAGATCATACTAAAACTTTATCCTACTAGATGAAGATATTACTAAAAGGATCGAACTAAGAAAAACGGTAAAGATAGGAGTGTGATGGTGATACGATACCGGGGCACTCCCCCAAGATTGGCAGTTGCCAAGGGGAGTGCCCATACCCATGTATTTATGTCCCTTTCTTCGGAGGTGATGATGGAGTTGGTGGTGACAATTGTGCCTTCAGCTTTTTCATATTGTAGTTGAGGAGAGAAATTTCCTCCTTTAAATCATTGACCTCAGACTCCAGCTTCAGGATCTTATCACATAAATCTCCTTTGCTTTTCTGCCGAAAACGATAAGGAATAGATCGGTTGTTAGACAGTTTAGCCCTCTTAGGGAGACTAGACTTCTTGAACTTCACGTGCATATCCCCAGGTTGTGGTAGAGGAACATCCTCCTCCTCCGAACTTGAATCATTGATCCTTATAAAATAAGCATCCTCCTCATCATTTGTAGTTCGACCACAAGGAGATAGGTCCCCATAGGTCTTTGGGTTAGCAATGAGATGTGAGACATAGCTCTCTCCGTCGGAGTCTTGAGATGACATCTTGCTCTAAAACTGCTATAGAAATAGCTCGAAACAAAAACAGAGGATATTTGCGTAATACAGTGGTCAAAACCTTCGGGAGATTATATAATGAATTTTTACCGACCGAAAAATGTGTCCTGCAAGAAAACGGAGTCCGGAGGGCACACGAGGTGCCCACGAGGCAGGGGGCGCGCCCGGGGGGGTAGGGCGCGCCCTCCACCCTCGTGGATGCCTCATGTCCCTTTCGGACTACTTCTTATTTTCCTATTTTCCTAAATATTCCAAAGTGGAGAAAAATTGCTATTAGAACTATTTTGGAGTCGGTTTACTTACCGTACCACATACCTATTCCTTTTCAGAGTCTGAAACGTTTTGGAAAGTGTCCCTTATGTATTCCTCCGGGGTTACGGTTTCAATGACATTAGTTTCGACATTTATAGGATTACCTGAGATATAATGTTTGATTCTTTCACCGTTCACCACCTTTGGATTTGTGCCTTCGAAGTTGTTGATTTTTATGGCACCGGAACGATAGACCTCCTCGATAACATAAGGACCCTCCCATTTAGAGAGAAGTTTTCCTACAAAAAATCTTAAACGAGAGTTGTATAACAGAACATAATCACCTACATTAAACTCACGTTTTTGTATCCTTTTGTCATGCCATCTTTTAACTCTTTCTTTAAAAAATTTGGCATTCTCATAGGCCTCGGTTCTCCACTCATCAATTGAGCTAATGTCAAATAGTCTCTTCTCACCGGCAAGTTTGAAATCATAATTGAGCTCTTTAATGGCCCAATATGCCTTATGTTCTAGTTCGAGAGGTAAGTGACATGCTTTTCCATAAACCATTTTATACGTAGACATACCCATAGCATTTTTATATGCAGTTCTATAGGCCTATAATGCATCATGAACTTCCTTGGACCAATTCTTTCTAGATCTATTAACAGTCTTTTGCAAAATTAATTTAGTCTCTCTATTACTCAGTTCTACTTGACCACTAGACTGTGGGTGGTATGGAGATGCAATTCTATGATTAACATCATACTTAGCAAGCACTTTACAAAAAGCACCATGAATAAAATGTGAACCACCATCAGTCATTAAATATCTAGGGACTCCAAACCTCGGAAAAATAACTTCTTTAAGCATCTTAATAGAGGTGTTATGATCAGCACTACTAGTTGGAATAGCTTCTACCCACTTAGTAACGTAATCAACAGCAACTAAAATATGTGTATACCCATTAGAGGAAGGAAATTGTCCCATATAATCAAAGCCCCAAACATCAAATGGTTCAATAACAAGTGAATAGTTCATATGCATTTCTTGACGTCTACTAATATTTCCAATTCTTTGACATTCATCACAAGACAAGACAAACTTACGGGCATCTTTAAAAAGAGTAGGCCAATAAAAACTGGATTGCAATACCTTATGTGCAGTTCTATCTCCAGCATGGTGTCCTCAATAAGCCTCGGAGTGACACTTGCGTAGGATCTGTTCCTGTTCATGCTCAGGTACACAACATCTAATAACACCATCTACTCCTTCTTTATAAAGGTGTGGGTCATCCCAGAAGTAATGTCTTAAATCATAGAAAAACTTTTTCTTTTGCTGGTATGTGAAACTAGGTGGTATAAATTTAGCAACAATGTAATTGGCATAATGAGCATACGTACCATGGAGCAGTACGAGAATTATTTATGATAGCTAATTGTTCATCAGGGAAGCTATCATCAATAGGTAGTGGGTCATCAAGAACATTCTCTAACCTAGACAAGTTCTCTGCAACGGGGTTCTCAGCTCCCTTTCTATCAGTAATATGCAAATCAAATTCTTGTAGCAAGAGAACCCATCTAATAAGTCTAGGTTTAGCATCTTTCTTTCCCATAAGGTATTTTATAGCAGCATGATCAGTATGAACAGTTACTTTAGAATCAACAATATAAGATCTGAACTTATCACAAGCAAATACAACTGCTAAAAATTCTTTTTCAGTAGTAGCATAATTTCTCTGGGCACTGTCTAGAGTTGTACTAGCATATTGGATAACATTTAACTTCTTATCAACTCTTTGTCCTAGAACAGCACCTACAGCATTATCACTATCATCGCACATAATTTCAAAGGGTAAATTCCAATCAGGTGGCTGAACTATAGGTGCAGAAATCAAGGCTTTCTTAAGTATTTCAAATGCTTCTACACAATCATCATCAGAGACAAAAGGAACATCTTTTTGTAAGAGATTAGTCAGAGGCCTAGAAATTTTTGAGAAGTCTTTAATGAACCTCCTATAAAAACCGGCATGACCAAGGAAACTTCTTATACCTTTAATGTCCTTAGGACACGGCATCTTTTCAATAGCATCAACTTTAGCTTTATCAACTTCAATACCTCTTTCAGAAATTTTATGCCCCAAGACAATACCTTCATTAACCATAAAGTGGCACTTCTCCCAATTCAAGACAAGATTAGTTTCTTCACATCTCTGCAAAACTCGATGAATGTTGCTTAAGCAATCATCAAAAGAAGTTCCATACACGGAGAAATCATCCATGAAAACCTCAACAATCTTTTCACAAAAGTCAGAGAATATAGAAGTCATACATCTTTGAAAGGTAGCAGGTGCATTACATAAATCAAAAGGCATACGTCTATAAGCAAAGGTACCAAAAGGGCAAGTAAAAGTGGTCTTTTCTTGATCCTCTTCTGACACAGGTATTTGAGAGAAGCCAGAATAACCATCTAGAAAGCAAAAATGTGTATGTTTGGATAATCTTTCTAGCATTTGATCAATAAAAGGTAAGGGGTAATGATTTTTTTAGTTTCTTTATTTAGTTTGCGAAAATAAATTACCATTCTATAACCTGTAACAATTCTTTGTGGGATCAATTCATCTATCATTAGGAACAACAGTAATACCTCCCCTCTTAGGGACGCAATGGACATGACTTACCCACTGACTATTAGCAACATGATAAATTATACCTGCCTCTAGAAGCTTTAGTATTTCTTTCCTTACCACTTCTTTCATCTTAGGATTTAACTGTCATTGGTGATCAACAACCGGTTTAGCGTCTTTTTCCAATTTTATTTTGTGTTGGCATAGAATGGGACTAATGCCCTTAAGATCATCAAGAGTATATCCAATAGCAGCACGGTGCTTCTTCAGAGTTTTCAATAATTTCTCTTCTTCCTGCTCTGAAAGGTTAGCACTAATAATAACAAGATATATCTTCTTTTTATCAAGATAATCATATTTAAGAGTATCAGGTAATGGTTTGAGCTCAAACACGGGATCACCCTTGGGTGGAGGAGGATCCCCTAGAATTTCAATAGGCCAGTTGTGTTTCAAAATAGATCCCTGTTTAAAGAATACTTCATCTATTTCTATTCTTTCATTCATAAACATATAATTTTCATGGTCTAGCAAATAGTGTTCTAAAGGATCGTTAGGAGGCACGGCAATAGAAGCAAGGCCAATAATTTCATCTTTACTGGGCAATTCTTTATCATGGGGTTGTCTACGAAATTTAGCAAAGTTAAAATCATGAGACATATCCCCTAATCCAATAGAAACAGTATCCTTTTTGCAATCTATCCTAGCATTAACGGTATTCAAGAAGGGTCTACCAAATATAATGGGACAAAAATCATCTTGTGGGGAACCTAGAACAAGAAAATCAGTAGGATATTTCACTTTCCCACACAAGACTTCAACATCTCTTACAATCCCAACTGGTTAAATAGTATCTCTATTAGCAAGCTTAATTGTAACATCAATACCTTCTAACTCAGCAGGTGCAATATCATGCATAATTTCTTCGTGTAAAGAATGAGGTATTGCACTCGCACTAGCACCCATATCACATAAACCATGATAGCAATTATCTCCTATTTTAACAGAAATAACAGGCATGCCTACAACAGGTCTATGTTTATTTTTAGTATCGGGTCTAGCAATTCTAGCAGCTTCATCACAGAGGTAAATAACATGCCCATCAATATTATCTACCAAGAGATCCTTAACCGTAGCAATACTAGGTTCAACTTTAATTTGCCCAGGGGGTGTATGTGTTCTAATATTACTTTCATTGACCACAGTTGAAGCTTTAGCATGATCCTTTATTCTAGCAGGGAAAGGTGTTTTCGCAATATAAGCGGTCGGAACAATAGGATCAACATTATAAGTGATAGTCTTTTACTTTAATAGGTTCAACTACTTTTACTTTAATGGGAGGATGATATTTAAACCACTTCTCCTTAGGGAGATCAACATGAGTAGCAAATGATTCACAGAAAGAAGCTACTATCTTAGAGTCAAGTCCATATTTAATACTAAATTCACGGAAAACATCGGTATCCATAAAAGATTTAACACAATAAAACTTAGGTGTTATACCTGACTCCTTACCTTCGTCGAGTTCCCAATCTTCAGAGTTGCGTTTAATTCTTTCCAATAAAATCCATTTGAATTCAATAGTCTTCATCATAAAATAACCAGTACAAGAAGCATCGAGCATGGAGCGATTATTGAGAGAAAGCCGAGCATAAAAATTTTGAATAATGATTTCTCTTGAGAGCTCATAATTGGGGCATGAATATAACATTTACTTAAGCCTCCCCCAAGCTTGAGCGATACTTTCTCCTTCGCGAGGCCAAAAATTATATATATAATTACGATCACGATGAACCAGATGCATAAGATAAAACTTCTGATGAAATTCCAATTTCAATCGGTTGTAGTTCCATGAGCCCATATCATCACATAGCCTAAACCATGTCAATGCCTTTCCCTTCAAAGATAAAGGGAAGACTTTCTTCTTGATAACATCCTCGGGCATACCTGCAAGCTTAAATAATACACAAACTTCATCCACATAGATTAGGTGCATATCGGGATGTAATGTTCCGTCTCCTGTAAAAGGATTAGCTAGCAGTTTCTCTATCATACCCGAAGGAATTTCAAAGTAAACATTTTCAGTAGGTTCAGTAGGTTGAGGAGCAAATCTTTGCTCTACTGGTCGGGGTGAAGATACCCCAAACAAGCCCCTCAATGGATTACTTTCCATAGTAACAAGTGACAGTAAATTTCAGCACACTATATAAAATTTTCCTTACCAAATTCAACTTACGAAAGGCGCTTCACTCCCTGGCAACGGCACCAGAAAAGAGTCTTGATGACCCACAAGTAAAGGGATTCTATCGTAGTCCTTTCGATAAGTAAGAGTGTCGAACCCAACGAGGATCAGAAGGAAATGATAGGCAGTTTTTGAGTAAGGTATTCTCTGCAAGCACTAAAATTATCGGTAACAGATAGTTTTGTGATAAGGTAATTTGTAATGAGTAACAAGTATTAAAAGTAAATAAGGTGCAGCAAGATGGCCCAATCCTTTTTGTAGCAAAGGACAAGCCTGGACAAACTCTTATATAAAGGAAAACTCTCCCGATGACACATGGGAATTATCGTCAAGCTAGTTTTCATCACGCTCATATGATTCACGTTCGTTACTTTGATAATTTGATATGTGGGTGGACCGGTGCTTGGGTACTGCCCGTCCTTGGACAAGCATCCCACTTATGATTAACCCCTATTGCAAGCATCCGCAACTACAAAAGAAGTATTAAGGTAAACCTAACCATAGCATGAAACATATGGATCCAAATCAGCCCCTTACGAAGCAACGCATAAACTAAGGTTTAAGCTTCTGTCACTCTAGGATCCCATCATCTACTTATTACTTCCCAATGCCTTCCTCTAGGCCCAAACAATGGTGAAGTGTCATGTAGTCGACGTTCACATAAAACCACTAGAGGAAAGACAACATACATCTCATCAATATATTGAACGAATACCGAATTCACATGACTACTTATAGCAAGACTTCTCCCATGTCCTCAGGAACAAACGTAACTACTCACAAACCATATTCATGTTCACAATCAGAGGGGTATTAATATGAATAAAGGATCTGAACATATGATCTTCCACCAAATAAACCAACTAGCATCAACTACAAGGAGTAATCAACACTACTAGCAACCCACAGGTATCAATCTGAGGTTTTGAGACAAAGATTGGATACAAGAGATGAACTAGGGTTTGAGAGGAGATGGTGCTGGTGAAGATGTTGATGGAGATTGACCCCCTCCCGATGAGAGGATCGATGGTGATGACGATGGTGACGATTTCCCCTCCCGGAGGGATGTTTCCCCCACAGAACAGCTCCGCCGGAGCCCTAGATTGGTTTCGCCAGGTTGCGCCTCGTGGCGGCGGCGCTTTGTCCCGAAAGCTTCCTTCTAATTTTTTTCAGGGCGAAAGACTTCATATAGCAAAAGATGGGAATCAGAGGCCTGCCAGGGGGCCCACGAGGCAGGGGGTGCGCCCAGGGGGTAGGGCGCGCCCCCACCCTCGTGGAAAGGGTGTGGCCCCCCTCTGGTGCTTTCTTTGCCCAATATTTTTTATATATTCCAAAACTGACTTCCATGGAGTTTCAGGACTTTTGGAGTTGTGCAGAATAGGACTCTAATATTTGCTCCTTTTCCAGCCCAAAATTCCAGCTGCCGGCATTCTCCCTCTTCATGTAAACCTTGTAAAATAAGAGAAAAAAGGCATCAGTATTGTGACATAATGTGTATTAACAGCCCATAATGCAATAAATATTGATGTAAAAGCATAATGCAAAATGGACGTATCACACATCACAGCAAGCCCTGCAAAAACAAGTTAGATGTCCTGTACTTTGTTGTTGCAAGTTTTACGTGGCTGCTACGGGCTTCTAGCAAGAACTATTCTTACCTACGCATCAAAACCACAACGATTTTTCATCAAGTGTGCTATTTTAACCTTCAACAAGGACCGGGCGTAGTCACACTCGATTCAACTAAAGTTGGAGAAACAGACACCCACTAGACACCTGTGTGCAAAGCACGGCGGTAGAACTAGTCTCATGAACGCGGTCATGTAATGTCGGTCTGGGCCGCTTCATCCAACAATACCACCGAATCAAAGTATGACATGCTGGTAAGCAGTATGACTATTATCGCCCACAACTCTTTGTGTTCTACTCGTGCATATAACATCTATGCATAGACCTGGCTCTGATGCCACTGTTGAGAACGCAGTATTTCAAAAATTTCCTATGATCATGCAAGATCTATCTAGGAGAAGCATAGAAATGAGCGGGGAGAGTGTGTCCACGAACCCTCATAGACCGAAAGCGGAAGCGTTTAGTAACGCGGTTGATGTAGTCAAACGTCTTCGCGATCCAACCGATCCAGGTACCGAACGCACGGCACCTCCGTGATCTGCACACGTTCAGCTCGGTGACGTCCCTCGAACTCTTGATCCAGTTGAGGCCGAGGGAGAGTTTCGCCAGCATGATGGCGTGGTGATGGTGATGATGAAGTTACCGTCGCAGGGCTTTGCCTAAGCACTACGACGATATGACCGAGGTGTGTAACTGTGGAGGGGGGCACCGCACACGGCTAAAAGAACAACTTGTGTGTCTATGGGGTGCCTCCTGGCCACGTATATAATGGAGGGGGGAAGAGGAGGCCGGCCTTGGAGGGGCGCGCCTATAGGGGGAGTCCAACTTGGATTCCCAATCCTAGTTGGAGTCCCCTTCCTTTTTCAAGAGGGGAGAGAGGGAAGGAGTAGGAGAGGGAGAAGGAAACAGAGGGGGGCGCCGCCCCCTCCCTAGTGCAATTCGGACTTGCCATGGGGGGGCACGCGGCAACCCCTTGAGGCCCTTCTCTCCTTTCCCGTATGGCCCATTAAGGCCCACTACTCCCCCCGGCGAATTCCCGTAACTCTCCGGTACTCCGAAAAATACCCGAATCACTCGGAACCTTTCCGATGTCCGAATATAGCCTTCCAATATATCGATATTTATGTCTTGACCATTTCGAGACTCCTCGTCATGTCCGTGATCTCATCCGGGACTCCGAACAACCTTCATTACATCAAATCACATAACTCATAATACAAATCTTTATCGAACGTTAAGCGTGCGAACCCTACGGGTTCGAGAACTATGTAGACATGACCGAGACACATCTCCGGTAATAACCAATAGCGAAACCTGGATGCTCATATTGGCTCCTACATATTCTACAAAGATCTTCGGGAGTTGCATAATCTCATAGTCATCAGAACATGTATAAGTCATGAAGAAAGCAATAGCAATAAACGAAACGATCATAGTGCTAAGCTAACGGATGGGTCTTGTCCATCACATCATTCTCTAATAATGTGATCCCGTTCATCAAATGACAACACATGTCTATGGCTAGGAAACTTAACCATCTTTGATTAACGAGCTAGTCTAGTAGAGGCATAATAGGGACACTCTGTTTGTCTATGTATTCACACATGTACTAAGTTTCCGGTTAATACAATTCTAGCATAAATAATAAACATTTATCGTGATATAAGGAAATATAAATAACAACTTTATTATTGCCTCTAGGGCATATTTGCTTCATTGTGCGTCTTGCCGGCGCCGGCACAGGTCCGCCTCGTGTCCGGTGGCCCTAGGGCCATGGAGGTGCGGTGGATCCTGGCAAGGGCCAGCGGGAGGGCTCCATCTTTAGTCGTTTTTTCAATCTTGTTTGGGTTTGTGTCCTACTCAGGAAGGCGAGATGGCGGCGGCTTACTGAAGATGGAATAAAGGTCTCCCGCCTAGCCCCCGTTCCAGCGGTGCATCTAGCATCGTTGGTGGGCGAGTGGAGGTGTGTCTCCAGCAAACCTATCTTTGGTGGATTTGCTCAGATCTCATCGTTGTTCATCCATGTTCGTGTGTCTTTGGTTTGGATCCTATCGATCTACGTTATTCTTCTTCGGCGGTGGTTACTGTTCTGGGGTGCTGGTCCTATGGGGCCTTATCACGACGACTTCCCGACTGTCTACTACAACAAGTTGTGCCCGACTCCGGCGATAGAGGGGCGATGACTGCGGCACGCCTTCGGCTTGCTTCAGTGCTTGTAGTCGTCGCTAGGTGGTCTACGGATCTGTATGTAATTTTTATTTTTGATGTTCGTTGTATTGCCATGATTGAAGATGAACAGATTGAAAGTTTTCCCCAAAAAAAACTCCCTCTCTACCAAAAAGAGCATTGATCTCCGTTGCTAAATGACCATAAGCAAACCTTGAGAAAGTGTCACCTGTATAGTATAGACAGTGCGTTAGAGGAATCCCTTTGGACGATGACCAGCAAATTCGTGTGTTGGAGAGCCAGATTGATGCCCTGCGTGAGTGCATGAATATCTACTTCCAGGGCATCGTTGTGGTTGAAAAGTACTCGATAGGCTGCAAACGCCATTGCTCCATTAACATTTCTCAGGATCATACTTGCACTTGCACAACCATCATTAGCTGCGAACAATCCATCAACCGAAAGAGCAACCCGATTCGCCGGTGGACCAGGCCAGGATAGGGGTACATGAATGGGCTTCACCTTCAAGTTGTCATGATTATCCTCCATCATCACCTTCCCTTTAATAATCTACTCGGTGGAGTATCTCCTAGCTTGCGAAAGGGATTTCCAGTAGCTGTCCAAGAACTCGACCGAAGTTTCAACGAGGAGTACTTGCTTGTCATGAGGCAAATCATTGCGTAATGACCAGATGTGCCATACGAGCATGATTATCATTTCTCGGACATTTTCCGTTCACCCCGCTAACACATACAACAACCTTTCCCTTCCAATATCAACAAGTTTCTCCTTCACAACAAGAGGCCAAATCTTCCTCATATGGTTCCGTAAGATAGTAGCATGATTACATGCAATCAACAAATGGAAACTTATCTCCTCCTCAACTCCACAGATCGGGCACGTAGCTCATTTGGACGGGTGACGATAAAGATTGTTGTGATTCGTTGTTAGGGCCCTAGATAGTGCTTTCCACACCATCACTCTCGTCTTCAATGGGACATCAGACCACCATATACAGCTCCACAAGGATCGCTCCTCATTCAGGTGGTCGATGGACGCACCACCAGTGTGGGCTTCATCATAAGCTGTCGTCGAGAGACGGTATGCGCTCGCTCCTGACTCTGAACATGCCGTTATTCTCAGGGAACCAGGCGACAAAGTCCTGGCGGTTCCTAGTGGACGTTCGAGTTTTTACTATCTCATGGATATCAACAGGCCAAAAGTGCTCCTCCAGCCTCTTTATTTTCCAAGCACCGTGACCATCCAGAAAGTCAGCTACACGATTGAACTGGCAGTTCCCTTTTGGTGTGATGGGCCGGAAATCATGGCCACGAGTGATTCATGGATCTTGCCAAGTTCAGCTTTTGCATTTCACTACCGAAATGTTGAGTTCTTTTACTTTTGCTGGGGTTGCGTGTGCTACAAAACTTAACTTGTGTTTGCTGCTGGCTTGCTTTCGTTTTCAATGGGAATGGAGGCGAGGGTGTAACCCCTGTTTATCGGGAAAAAAAGGAGTTCTATGGATCAAACAATAGAAGGGAGAAAAAAACGAGTTCCAGCACGAATGGGTAACCCATTGCTAGATGCCTGCTCCCAAAACACCTACTACAGGGCAAGAAGTATGTGTAAGTTTCAAATCCACTCACATTGCAAACGAACATTGATGGAATTTTTGTGTGTAAAATATTGTGTTGTACTCTTATGTTCGCAACTGGATTCCATCCTTTTATGCATGCAATCAACCTTTTTAAAAACTTTGACCACCAATATACATAAGTATTATTAGATTCGTCGCCTGAAAATGATAGCATATTATTTACTAAATTGTTCCTCAAAAGTGTCTCCACAAAATTACAGTTTCCCTTGCAAAATCTTTGAACTCGACTAAAAATATGACGTCAGATTTTTTTACCATGGCAAATCAAATGTTTTTATGACAATTTGTGTTGGCAAGCATGGCAAATTCAGCTCAGTTCATTTTTTTTGCTAGAAAAATAACTGCTAAACTAAATTTGTCATCCTCACGCAAACTAAACCATAAAAATGTTCGATCTGTCATGCCTAAACATTTGATGTCAGATTTTAAACATTATCGAAATCTTTTGGCTGGAGGTTGAAGGATGGATTTATTTGGTATCGTATCACAACCTCTTTTATCTTGTCTATAAAAAGGATAAGCTATACGGGACTTAATTAGCATCGTAAGATCATACTCCTAAATCAGAATAAAATTCAGTTAGACATTTTTTAGTTCAATTTCTACATGGAGCAATTGATTTGGGAAAGGGAAACTATATAGATCACCCGGCAGATCACAGCCCCGCATTCGTCACCTTGTCTGCACGCCACGTGACCCATAGCCACAACCACCAGTTTTTACAACTGGCCCGTTGTTGCAATCTCTCTCATCGCAACAACGGATCTGTTGTAGGATCTAGATCTTGAGAGAAGTCGTCGCTCGTGCTCCGCCCGAGCTCCCGTCGAGTCGCGGCCTCCCCACGCTGCTCCGACTGCCTCGAGCTCCCGTCGAGTCGCCGACTCCTCTCTCTGCTCCGACAGCCCCGAGCTCCCGTCGAGTCGCCGCCTGCCCGCGCTACTCTGACTGCCACGAGCTCCCCTTGAGTCGCGTATCTCCCCGTGACACGACCTGGTCGAAGGTTCGATGCTCGCGGCAGTGCCATGGCGGGGATGGGTGGCGCCGCTCCTCCGCAGCCACCGTCCAATGGGCTCGTGGCGAACTATGGCGGTGTTTTGCTTTGCAACATCCAATCTGTTGCAAGAAATATTTCTTCAACATCAATATGCTAAAAAAAATCCACAAAAGAATATCTGTTACAAATGTTTCCGTAACAAGAGCTTTGTTACAAAAAAGAGCAATTAGTTTAGCCGCTTGATTTTCTCACATCTGACCGCCCGCGAGGGGCCGGATCTTTGCCTGCCGACGCGTAGAAGCCCCCTTTGAAAAAAACTTTTTCTTTTGAAAGGAAAAAAGACTATTAGTATTACGTGTTTGAAAAGACAACGTCGGTTATTATATTCCCTACGCATAACGCGGGGACAGCTCCGCATCCGCAGATCGCCGCCGCGCGATGGGTCACTCGCCGATCGCCGCGGGCGCCGGACGCGACCATCTGAGCGACCTCGACGACGGCATGATCGGCCACATCCTCTCCTTCCTCGACGCCAAGGAGGCCGCACGCGCCGCGGCGCTCTCGTCGCGATGGCGCGACGTCTTCGCCAGCGTCCACACCGTCTCCCTGGAGCAGCCGGAACGGCCACTCTACGACTACGACGCCGACGGCGACGATAGCTGGCACAAGCAAAACATTGCGCGGCCCTTCGTCGCCACCGTCACCGACGCCCTCTTCGCCCGCAGTCGCCGCCCGGACCACGCCGCCGCGGCGGTGCCCCTGCGCGCGCTCCGCGTCTGTATGGATGGCGGCGCAAGTTACTTCAAGGTGGCCCGGTGGATCTCGTACGCCCTAAGGTATGCCGGCCCCGACCTCGAGCTCGACCTCCGCCTCGCCCGCGACCCCGTCTGCTGGGGCATCGACTTCGACCCGCGCGATTTCGGGCTCTTCCGGGAGGATGCCAATTTACCAGATGAGAATGATGCCGTGGCCCAGATGCCTCCTGACATCGACCCGGTCGATCCTATCCTCGCCGCCGATGCCTGCCGCTGCCGGCAGCCCAAACAAATATCACGCCCCCAGGGAGCAGCCTCCCGGTGTCAACGATGACGACGATGCCGCCTCCAGCGATGACGAGATGCCAGGTAATCGGCTACCCCAGCCACCGAGGTACATCGTCCCGGAACTGCCGACGCTGCTATTCTCCTGTGTGGCACTGCGATCGCTCCGCCTCGGCTACTGCATACTCTCCATGCTGGAGGTCATCAACCTGCCGTCGCTCCAGTCGCTCCACATTACTCGCGTCCGGAACAAGGAGGAGCACGTGCAGAGGCTCATCTCCGGCTGCCCGCTCCTCGCGGACCTGACGCTCGAGGCCTGCAGCAGCCTGACCGCACTCTGCCTTGTCGACAACACGCGTCTCCGCAGGCTCGCCCTCCGGTTGTGCGACAACCTGGCCAACGTAGCCATTGACGCGTCAGGGCTCCTCTCCTTTGAGTATCTCGGCGCCATCCCCGACAGCTCGTTCCTCACTATAAGCGGCGGCGGCGGTGGCGGCTTTCCGGCCATCACGTCGTGCAAGATCGACACCTTCGTTGTCCTCCGTGAGGAGGTGGAGCACATCAGCTTTCGAGCCATCACGTGGCGCAAGATTGACACCGACGTTGGCTCCCGTGAGGAGGCGGAGGTCCTCCTCAAGCTCGCTTCATTCTTGCAGCTGTTCGTTTCCACAAAACACCTCCACTTGTGCTCCACTCGAATGGGATCCTACTTTGTGAACCTCCCGGAGTTCTCGAGCCTCACCCACCTTGAGCTCAACGGACGTGTACTGCAAGACGATGATCCTGCCTTGGCCATGGCCGTGACGAGCATAATCCTCGGTCAGGCTCCTAACCTGGAGCTACTGACCCTGGTGTTCCAACCAGGGCCGCAAGAGTCGCGCTACTATGGCCCCGACCGCAGCGAGGGGGAGCTTCTCGACATGCATCTTCTCCACTACGACAAGCACGCCACCATTGACGACACACTGATGGTTAGCATGCCGGTCCCATCGTGCCTCATGAACCGAGTGAGCAAGATTGAGCTAGTGCATTACCAAGGCGGCACAGCGCAGAGGACGTTGGCCAAGTTTTTGCTTGGCAATGCTCTTGCCCTCAAGACGCTCTATTGTGGATTCGCGGAGGGGCCGGAGTGGATTCAGATGGAACTGATGCACGAGATGGAAGACTGGGTGATCGCCAACAAGGAGTTTTGTTGACCAATGAGGTTAACTTAACCTCGCTTTGCTGTAACAAGGTTCATAACGAGTCGGATAATAGCTTAATGGTGGAAGCGGTACGAAACCCAGAGGAGTACTCGGGAGAGAATGTGGGGACTGTGATGGAATGCAGACATCTAGTTCTAAACTTCGCCAAAGTTGAATTCTCACATTGTCTTCGTGAAGCAAATGAGGCTGCACACTTATTAGCAAGCAATGCTTTTAGTAACAGAACTTACTTATTCTGCGAATCTGTTATCCTGACTTTATTTCTCATAGCTATTGTAAACGATCTCGCTATTATTTGAGGAATAAAGTTTTGATGGGTCAGATATACCCCTTCACTACTCAAGAATGATGTTGGGACTCAGGGTGGACGGGGCGAGCGGTCTTTTGGGCCCGCTCGTGGACCGAAGTGGACTGGACCGACAAAAAAACTGGCCGGTCCGGTCCGTGAAAAGAGGACCGAAAATTGATCGGTCCGGTCCTGTCTTGGCTCGGTCCGGCTCGGTCGGACCGAAGGCGACGCGCTTCTTCCGCCCAGCCGCCGGCGATGCCCTGTTGTGGCGCCGGTGAGATCCGCGACGCTGCGTCCCCTCCGGCACTGCCGCGCCCCTCCTCGATCCAGTTTTCCTTTCCTTTCGTTCTGTCCAACAGAAAACAAGAAAGAACGAAAGAGGCAGGGTCCGATCCGATAATCATGACATTATCGCACGACTAGCTCCACGTCCAAATTGATCCACTAATCAAGGCAAGGCCCGCTGAGACAAAATCGTGGGCTGATGCATGCGCTACACTACTTGCATGTACTCCGTAATAGGAGACATCCTGTGCGAGGATCCGCACCCCAGTTGCACGTCCTGTGCGGGCGCCGTTTAATTAGATCGGGCACCTCCCATGCGTGATGCGTGATGCGTGCATGGCGTTTAGATCGGCACGTCCCGTGCGTGCATAGCTCGCGGTTCATGAATAACAGCCGCGTTGCCCAGCACATCCCTCGCCGCCGGCGCTCGCGCATGTGACCCACCTCGCCAGAGCAACCACGCACGTCGCACACCACGCCGCCGCACCCGGGCAAGTCGCCGCCGGTGGCCGTTGGTCGGTCGGCTCGGTCCGGCCCAGGCTTCGTCGTTGCCGGTCCGGTCCCCAAAATTAGGACCGTGATGCAGCTCAGTCCGGCCCGGCCCAGACCGCCGGCGGCCGGTCCAAACGACGGCTCGGACCGGGACCGGGCCGGTCCGGACCGTGTCCACCCATAGTTGGGACTATGTATGCCTTTTATTTTGGAAAAGGAGGATCACCACCAGCCTTTCAAGAAGTGAAAATTTATATTTCTTCAGGTAAATAATAAGTCTGTCCACCTGGAGTATTTGGTTCAGCAATCACAAAGGTTTATAGATAGGAAAATTGAAAACATGAAAACAAATATATTTTCGAGAGCTAGCCATTGTGTTTCATAGAGCTAGAAAGAAATATGCTAATGTAATATGTATTTTTTTCCTTCATCAATTTTTGTACATATTATCGTAATTTGAAAAGGCTGCAGCAGGAATCTTTTCCTACAATTTTTAGTTCAAATAAAAGCTCTCGCTTCATTTTGTTCACATTGAGATGTGTGGCTTGATTCAAACTCCTCCAATGTTTTTTCAACCATGTAGCCGAGGTGACATTAGCACATCAACAACGAAGGAGGCGAGGACCAACTGGTAGCGGCCACGAATTAAGAAAAGAAATTAATGAGTCAAAATGAAAATAGTTCTATTCCTCACTACTAGATACATCCAACGGCCTTTTTAAACTATGCATCATTCATATGATATAGTATGGGTGTGAATAAATTGAATCTTTGTGGAGGCTTTCCCGATAAATAGCTTTCCCGATAAATACTTTGTCAATTGATTTTCTACAATAACAACTCAGTACGATAAAAAAGGATCACCGACACTTCACATAAATTTCTAAACTATCGGTAAAGTTAGGGGCCAAAAATATGTTTTCCTTTTTCTTTAATTATGTTTTTCAAAGTCTCACATTTTTGTTTTCTTTTTGAACGCGGTACAAACGGAAGCGCTTATATATACGTGCATACTTACCCCTATAAACGCATGCAAGCACACCTAACCCTAAGAACACCTTTGAGAGACTGAGCCGGTATATTATCTTGAGATTTACGAAGTCACTGTAGGTGCCTTGTCGTCGACGAAAATGTCTCCTCCCACTAAAAGCGCATCACAAGAAATTCTGAAATAAATTTAGAAATAATGCGAGCACCAGGACTTGAAGCCTAATGGGCCCGGGATACCACTGTCTCTCTAACCATCAACCACACATTGGTTCGCCTGACATTTGTGTTTTACTTCATGTTAAGTCTAGCCAAAGAGTTTTGCTTTTTCTTAGGAGTTTTCCTTCGGTACGGCCCCCCTTAAAAGTTTACAGAATCTTAATGTTATTTTAAAAGGCTATTATCATATTAGTATGCAGATCAAACATATTGAATAGAATATTGATTTGATACAAAAGACTATATTATCCTTTTTTTCATAGAAAGGACACCTAATCTCCACGTTTAATTTGCATTGAAATATGTAAACTTCTCTATGTGGTTTGTACCGAAGCAATGTTTCTTAGCCAAAACATGTCAAAAAATTCTTGGTGTACTCTTGTTGCCTCCCTTTGCTGCCGAAGATTTCGATGGGATTGAGACCAAGTAGATAAACATGCCAACACAGGAAACGACCGACACATTTTCTCTCTCGGTGGTTGGTTGGTCGTTTAGTCGACAATGCGCTGAATGCCAATCTTGGCTTCCTGTTTGGCTGTACTAGATATGTCTTTTAAGTTTTTGTTTTGAAATTCGGCGACCTTTATTAATGATGGCTATGCGCTTCTACATATTCAACACTTATAGATTCTTAGTGTCCTATTTATTTTCCAGTGGCAAAATTGTTAATTTACAACGCACTTGATGCATCCAATTATTTGGCATTACGGTCCATTATATCTTACATTTTATCATCAGTGAAGTTTGATATGTATTTGAGAGAGATATTTTATTTGTATTTATATCCTCACAAAATTACTTGTCCATTACACTGGCTTTATCTTGTTATAACAAATCCTTTCTTTTGCGAATATCTTGTTAACAAAGCTGAACAACCGATTCTCTTTTTTTTCTTTGTGAAGAACCGATTCAAACATTTGATGTGGTGGTTTCTCAGGGCATGTACAATGGTTGATAAGATAGTTTTATCTTAAGTCTTGCATGTAATTTAGAGATGACCAAAAAACAAGTCTACAATGAGTCATCTCTTAGCCTCATCTTCAATAACTAGCTATTCCTCAAAATGTGGTGAGACATATTATGTTAAGAGATCATCTCTTGTCTTTTCTTAAGGCGTTGTTTGCATATGAATAATATACAAAACTAGATCTCTATAAACTAGGAAAACTATTTAACCGTATAAAACCTTGTTTGGCTACTCCACCTCATCCATGGATTTAGGAAACTTAGTTTCCAGAAACCCAGGATTCCGGGTTTGTGGAAAAACGACTATTAGTCGTTAACGTTTTTGTAAAAACGTTTTTGCAAAAACGCGTTTCACAAATACTGATCGCCGCATCTCTCTTGTTCCTGAACATTTTGTTGGCTCTAGTTTTGCTTCAGGATATAAGTCCTTCGGTAGCTCCATTGGCGACCACGAGACGTGCACAGCAATTTGACCTTCAGGCAGGTGATAGACTGAGCTCCAGCGCCGGCATGGTCGCCCCCACGTGGCTGACCCCCATGGACGTCAGGGTGGACGGTGGCGAGCACTCTCACGAGTTATGCGATGACTGGGTGTGGCTGCTCCATTCGCATCAAAGACGGCCTCGGGCACCAAGGTAAACGCTCGCCGGCGGCCGCGCGCACATGATGGAAGTGCGAGGGCAGGCGAGCAGCAGCCCAAGCGGAGCCTATGCCGGGAGGAAGCAACGACCTCGGCGTGTCAGGGAAAGCGCCATCGCCGGTCGATAGCACGCGGAGCCGTGCGGGCCCGACTGGAGGCGAACAGCAACCTGGGCGGAGGAAGAATCATATCTGGAGCTTGGTCATGTACTCTCGTCAATGGACGATAGGGGAAGAAGGAGAAGGTCACAGGCTCACGGATGATAGCAAAAGGAAAATAAGAGTTGGCTATCCAAACAATAATGAACTGTACCGGCCCGGTTCTATTCTTTGCTAACCCAAACAAAGTTTTCTATAAACTCGTTAACCATAAAAATATTGTAAAACTGGTTTAACGAAAATTCAGCTAAAAACTCGTACAATATATGGACTGTGATAACTGTCAACCGTGTGGCAGATTGCAAAAAGTACCACACCACCCCTTCCCTTCGATCCACGTTGAATCTTCTTGAAATGAGATTGCACAAAAAAACAATCATTAACTGAAAAATCCAAAACGGCAGCCTCACTTTCCGGGTTTAAGACTATGCACCCTAGTTCTATCATTTTTTCTGCCGGTTCACAGAAATGATCATCCCATACCCTTCTTTCAGATGCATATTACCAGAGTGTTTTCGCATAAGTTATCAACTTTGTGGGTCGTATATTACCATGCTATTTACATAGAAATTACTAAGGGGTATTTTTTAACAACTTTTTTCTCCCCTGGTCAAATTTAAGGCGGTATCGTACATAAGTTATCAGATATGTGTTCGTATATTACCGTGCTATTTTCACATAAGTTATCAAGGGTATTGTTTTTTAATAATTTTCCCTTTAGTCAAATTTGGGTATTGGCTTTTAATAATTTTCCCTTTGGTCAAATTTACCACGGTGTTTGTAAGTAAGTTATCGGGTATGCGGTTCATTTATTACCGTGTTATTTTCACATAAATTACCGGGGGTATATTTCGTTTTTCAATAACCTTTTTCCCCCTTGGTCGAAGTTACCACAGTGTTTATACGTACATTATGGGGTATGTAGTTCATACATTACGGTGTTATTTTTCACATAAGTTATTAGGAGTATGTTTTTCAACAACTTGTTCCCCTCCTTGGATAGAGTTACGTGGTGTGTAAGTTATCAAGTATGTGGTTCGTATATTATCATGCTATTTTTATACAAGTTATCAGGGTATTTTTCTCAAAAACTCTTTTCAACAAAAAAATTACTTTTGTATGTTTCAAGCAAAAAATTCCTCGGGTCAAAAGTTACTGCAGTGTTCTGAACTTAAGTTATCACGCCTACGATGCCTATATTACCATGCTATTTACACATTAGTTACAAGGGTATGTTTTTCAACAACATTGCTCCACCGGGTGTCAAACTTACCGTGTTTTTTATACCTAAGTTATCATGCCTGCATTACGTAAATTATCATGTTGTTTACGCTGAAGGTACGGGAGGCAAAAAAGAAAGGTTTTCCGATCTTCTCCCCATGCACTAGACACTGAAGTTATCATGTCTGTGGTGTGTTAAATTACAATGCTATTTAGGAAGGAGTTATCGGTGTATGTTTCAAATATTTTTTCCCCGAGTTGAAGTTAACAGGGCACGGGGTATTTTAACTTACCAGCCATGCGATGCGAAATTACCATGCTATTTTCGCGGGAATTACCGGGGTATGTTCCAGCACTCGGTCAAAAGTTACAGGCCCAGGTAACTTAGCAGCCCCTCAGGCCATCATGTAGAAAAACTCCTTGCAATAAGTTCTTTGATAATTACTAGGGTGGAATGAGTTATATACGGGTCGATTCCATAAGTTTTTGATTCACTAACTCCACCAATGTACAACTACATGGATTGATGAATCTCAGCACAAGCATGATGTAGCTGACCTGGTTAGTGCGGTCAGAGATTCCCATTGACCAGGCTAGGTCCTCGGTCGATGCACCATGTCAGCACCACGAAGGACATGCCGGACGCGAGCACACCCTGAATTTAGGTAAAATCAATCAAAGCCGATCAGTGGCAAGCCATGTTGTGCATACTGTAGCAGCAATCCAGAAGCACGGTGGTTGGTTGGTTTCTTATGGAGTAGAGGAAAGTGAGGATCTGGAACCTGCTGGAGATGATCCAGCCGGCAAGGCTGCGCTACACGCCGAGGCCGACGACAACGGCCTGGAGGAAGCTGAAGGCCACACCTATGTAGAAGGTGAGCACCATGGCGCCGTCAAGCTAGACGAGCGTGCTGGCGAGCTTGGTGGCGCCGATGGCTGCCCTGAGGTTCAGTGACTCGGAGTGGGTGACTACGACGAGCATGAAGGAACATTGGGGGATGGCCATCCGGCAGCTGGAGAAGCCCCTGTTCATGAGGCACCCCGTCGTCTGATAAGATAAAGAGAAATGTGGTTTATCTGGTTGAAACAATACAAGTTATCGGCCGAAACAAATACAAGTTATTGTGCTAACACATCATAAATTATCATGCTAAAATGAAGTTACCATGCAAAAAATAGAATGAGGTAAACATGCTGACAAGTGTGAAACGTGGTGACACTTCATAGTTATCAAGCTGGCATATTAAGTTATCAGGCTCAGTTTGCATAATTAATCGGGTTGAAGGTAAAGCAGACCGAATTAAATATGCTGACAGGGTATAATTTATCAGGCTCAATTTGCATAATTAATCGGTTTGAAAGTAAAAAAATGTTGAAAGCAGATCGCAAATATGCTGACACGGTATAATTTATCAGGATAAAACAATGTGAACTATAATTAGAAATTGTTCAAGTTACCATGTTGAAAAAATAGAATGAGTTAAATAGGCTAACAAAGTGGTTCTTATCATGCTGACACACTAGAATTTATTTCAGGCCGACATACTATAAATTATCAGGTTCAAGCTGCATAAGTCATCAAGTCGAAGTAAAACATAAGTGTTGAAACCAGTTAGAGTTAAACATTTTGATACATCACAAGTTATCGGGCTGACATATTATAAGTTTATAGCTTAACTTATTAGCTCAAGTTGCTTAAGTTATCTGGTTAAAGTAAAAAAAACAAGTATTCAAAGTGGTTCGAGTTAAAATGCTGGCGTGATATAATTTATGAAGCTAAATCAATATGAATTATCAGGTAGAAACAATTGAAGTTACTATGCTGAAAAATAAAATGAGTTAAACAGGTTAGCAAAGTGAGTGTTGTCATGCTGACACGCTAGAAGTGACCAAGCTGACATAATGTAAGTTACCGAGATGCATAAGGTTCAGACATTAGACTTCCTCTGAACAAAATACTCCTCATGCCAAGTGGTCCCAAGGCCAAGAACAGAAGGAAACTTAAGTACCTGAATGGTTAGATCGAGATCAATGGCGCCATGTTTGTGCTGCTCTCGGAAGGTCTCGAAGCCCTTTCATGATATGTAGTTGAACCTGTGCACGTCGATATCGATCCCAAAGTAGTTCAATCCCTACATCATAATAAGTAGACATATGCACATGTTTCAATCAGGATTAGGGTCCGTCAGAAAATATATGAATTTCGGCATGTTGATGGAGATGTAAGGAAGCATGAATGGTCAGTATAGCTTGTAGAATTTGTGCTGGGGTACTATAGACAACACTGACTTCTGGTTGTAGGTCTGCACAAGCCTCGCGTCGGCTGCACTAAGCTTCAGGTATTGGGGTTCACAATGTTCGCAGAATTTTCAGCCTCTCTGTGTAGGGCACGTTGTTGTCCACCGGGAATCGCTTGATCTTCTCCATTTCCTAATTAATAACACTCTGCATAACTAATTACTTACCAGAAACTTGTCTGAGGCACTGAAAATGTTTACCTTATGAAATGTAATCAATTTGGCTCACCTTGATGATGTCCTTAAGCTGAGGATAAATCTCTGTGTCGAAGCAATTAGATATCTTGACCAAGATTACGCTTTCATTGTCATTCTCGCCAAACATGGTAGTAGAATAGGTAGGCAATTGTACAGATCAGCTAACTTGGTAAGTTTCAGATCTAACAAATCAATACTGCTTGGATAAGTAGTTCATAATGTTCGCAACTCCCACGGGTAAACATAATCCATACAGAACAAGGTGAGCAGTGTGGAGAAATGTTAGATGAAACAGAGCTTTCAGATGGCCGAGGGGACTGACTGACCACACACCGAATCAGTTCGGCAGAGCCTTGCCGGCACGGTGACCACCACCAGCAGCAGGAGCAACACCGCCCGCCACGCCCATTCTTTCCATGGGCCAGTCCACGACGGATACCGGACAGGGTCCGCCTCGGCTGGCTAGTCGCCGGCGCGTGGTTGGCTCGCGGCGGCACGCAGGAGGTAGAGTTGGCGGCGCACAATGCCTGGTGTGGGTAGGGGGAGGGGGAGTGTGGGCGGCGCGGGGAGGCGGAAATAGGAGCCTCCGTCGGTGGTGGCACGGTAGTGGGCGAGCGACCATGGTGGCGCGCGAGCTCGCCGGCGGCTGGGATGGGGATCGGAGCGAGGTCAGGGGAGAGAGGGAAGCAAAATTGGTTTTCTCGTGAGGGTGGGGTTCGATCTGTTTGGTGTTTTTTTTCTACGTACCGCTTCAATCACGTGATCGTGATCTGACGTCTCCCAGCTGGGGTGGCAGTTTTGCAAACTGTCACAGGGTTGCCAAATACATTTTTCGACAATATATACTCATGGCTAAAATTCACTATCCAAACAACGCCTAAATAAAAGAAGACAAGCCTTTTTTTATGACTTCTTTTTCCCCCATCTCGTCACTTATCCTACGTGGCATTCTAAGATAGAACCGTTGTACATGCCCTCAATGATCATATCAAATGGAAGGATGCGCGTCCCTTATTCATTTTAGAAAAGAAATAACACTCGATGGTTTTTAGCCTTCCCTAAATATATATTTAGAAAATACTTCACCATTCACTAAAGTATGACGAATCCATCACAAGTTGTTTTGCAATTGCAAAGGCACGCAGGCATCCATCAACCGATCAACGGAACTCCTTGCTAGTTGTCTCGTTCACCGCCCAGTTTTCCATCTCACGCTTCAGTTTGGTCTGAATCCACAGCGGCCCCTCGGCGAATCCACAATATAGCTTCTCAAGAACTTTAGCGTTGCAGACCAAGAACCTGACCAGCATCCTCTGCGCTCTTCCGCCTTGGTAATGCAACAGGTTGATCTTCCTCACCCGACTCCCGAGGCACGTCGGCACAACCACGCCCGCCGGCATGTCTAGAGTGTCGTACTTGTTGTAGTGGAGGAGGTGAGCATCGAGGAGCTGCCCCTTGTTGTGGTCACGGTAGTCATGCTTGTTGGGGTCATGACGCTTTATTTCGAAGAGCAGGGACAACGTCTCTAGGTTTGGGGCTTGCCGGAGGATTTTGCTCACCGCAACAGCTGCGGCGGCATGGTCATCACCGCTGCGCGGCACACGTCCAATCAGCTGGAGGTGACAAAGGCTCGTGAACGCCGGGAGCCGCACGAAGCATGAGCACATTAGGGCGCACGATAAGTGGAGGTGTTTCGTGGTCGATGCGAACTGCTGTAGGAACGAACCAAGCTTGCCGAGGTCCTCTTGTGAGGTGGCCTCCCCAATGCAGATGGCACATATGTCGATCTTGCACGACGTGATGGACGGCGAGCTGCCAACCATAGTGAGGAAGGAGTCGCTGGGGACGGCGCCGCGGTACTCGAAGGAGCGGAGCTCTGTCGCGTCGACGGAGACATTGGCCAGCTTGCGGCAGCACCGGAGGGCGAGGCTGCGGAGGCGCGTGTTGCCAAGGAGCGAGAGCGTGGTCACCGTTCCACAAGCCTCGAGCGTCAGATCAATGATGTGGGTGCAGGCAGAGACGAGCCTTTGCACGTGCTCCTCCTCATCAGGGACGTGGGTGAGACGGAGCGCCTGGAGCCACGGCATGCTGAAGGCCGCCGGAGGGGCGAGTCTGCACCAGCCAAGGCGGAGCGATCGCAGCGCCGGGCAGGCGAAGAGTCCCCAGGGGACGGTGTACTGTCGCTCCGCGTAGGAGATGCGCCTCCTCGGGAGGGTGTATTCTTGATCTCCACCAAAATTTTCCTCAGAACTGGAGCCGACATCGTCGCCATCATCGTCCTCGTCGCCGCCGTCGTCATGTGGCGCACGGAGTGAATGGTCTTCGGCGTCAGTCTGGGGAGGCTTTCTCTGTAGCGCACAGAGTGAATGATCTTCGGCGGCAGGATTGGGGTACTTGCAGATGGTTTTGTCTGGGTCGAAGCGGAGGTCGAGCTCGAGCTCGAACTCGGGGCCGGCGTGCTCCAGGGCGTAAGAGACGCACTGGTCCATCGTCGTCTCGTCCTCGGGCTCGTATCCCATGCAAACGAGCGCGCGGAGTGCGCGCAGGGGCACCGGGGCGGCGGCGGGGTCCTGACGGAGGATGCGGGTAAAGAGGACGTCGGCGAGGCCATCGGCGTTTAAGGGCAGCGGCGCCGGTGCGTAGGCCCTGTACCCGCTCCCGCTGTACTCCTCGTCGGCGATGAGGGGCCGTTTCGGCTGCTCCAGGCCCAGGGAGACGGTGTGGACGAGGGCGAGGACGTCGCGCCATCGCCTCGAGAGCGCGGCGGCGCGCGCGATCTCCTTGGCGTCGAGGAAGGAGAGTACGTGGCCAAGCACGACGTCGCCGAGGCTGCTTAGGCGGTCGTCCCGCTCCCTTCCAGCGATCTGGTGCGGGTGACGCATCCAGGCGGCGATCTCAGTTTTTTTTTGGGTGGGGGGGATCGCGATCTCTGATCTCGAAGATGGCTACCAAGCTAGCTAGGTTTCTTGCGCAGAGGAGATCAAGTTATAACTGTAGTTAGCATGTTGCGGCGTTGCCTGCTCAAATACGTATACGGATCCAAAATAAAAAACTAGTACTATTATTGCTTAGAATTAGGGTCAAATTGCGATGTATTTCTAAAAGTTTTGGCAATTTTCGGTGGATGCCAAATATTTGTAACCTTGAAATTTCAAACTAGCTTCAAACTTTTTTTGGGGGGAATAAACTAGATTCAAACTAAACGCAAACAAAAAGATAACTTAGGTTGACGAGGTGAGTCTCATACCCCTTCGCTGGTAAGGACTCCTAAGAAGTACAGCCAGCAACTAGGGTTTCCTTTGCCTCCTGCCCGCGCTGCCGCTGGTCTGCCTCGTCTTCTGTGGTCTTAGGACCAAGGAGGCGCCATGGATCCAAAGCTTTGCCGACAAGAGGGCTCCATTTTTTGGATATATTTTGAAGTTTCGTTAGAGTTTGTGTCCAGCAGCTTAGAAAGGTGAGGCGACGACGGATCTCTAAAGATGGAATAAGGTTCTCCCCACCAGCCCCCGTCACCGCTGTTCTTCTAGCGTCGTCGTAGGGCATTGGAGGTTTGTCTCCTGCGGATCTCGCGGTATTCAGTCGGCGTTAGTCTTTGGTGGATCCCTATGGATCCGGTCTTCATTCATATGTGTTCGTGTGTCTACAGGTTGGATCCTTCCAATCTACGGTTCTCTTCAGTTGCGGCGGTTGATGGCGGTTGCTGTCCAGGTGCATTGGTCCTGTAGGGCCTTAGCACGACGACTTCTCGACGGTCCTCTATAAGAAGGTATGCCTGGCTGTGGTGAGGGAGGGGCGATGATAGCGGCGCGTGCTCGGCTAGCTCCAGTCCTTGTAGTCGTCGGTAGGTGGTCACAGAATTGGATGTAATATTTACTTCTAGTGATTTGTACTACCTTAACAGTTGATGAATAGATTAGAAGTTTTTCTGCGAAAAAAAAGATATCTAATGTAGAATTTGTTAAATCAAGTGCATTTTGATACCTAAAAACCTGGCAAAAAAATCAAAAAACCCAGATATTTCAATTAGGCACAAAATAATCGAGTTACAAAAATGCCAATAAGCCAAAAAGTGATAATAGGAAAATCTATTTTAGAACGAAATAATGGATAGTTCTGCCTTTGGAGGGGAGCAAATAGAAAAGGTTCTGCCAAAAAACCTAGTAGATATTTATGGCCTTAGAGCAACTCCAATAGCTCCACTATCCATGAAAGAACTGTCATTTATGCGAAGTTAGGGAAAAAATATTTCCAGCAATTCTTGTATACCATTCATAATTTTAGGGGACCCTGTAAACTATGCCATTTCTTCCATTAGGTTTACGGGAAGATGATCTTCTTGTATGTGGAAACCGCTTGAAACTTCATCACGCACCCTACCGGAACGTCGTCGGAACGATGCCGCACCGCCGCCGCCCACAACGGAACGACACCGCTGCCAAGCACACTGCCTTTGGCCGCCACGCCTCCTAGCGCCGGCGGCCATCGCAGCACGGCCACGCCACCCCTGGACAATGACCGTCAAACCTGTGACTGACCGGCGGGTCCTTAGCCATTATCTGTTTCTTTAATTAAAAATAAATTAAGAACGGATTTAGGGAAAGAAATTTATGGAAACTGACCAAAACTAGCACTAGCACTCAAGAGTTTCGGAGAATTCACATAAAGTTTATACAGGAAGTTTTAAGGGAGCCATTAGAGTTGCTCTTTAGGCCTTTTTCACGGGGGCGTGCTATGCGTCCGTCAGCTGATCTTTTTAAAAGATTAGCCGGGTCGCAACCGTCAGATTTGCCGCATCAGGCGGCCGAGCGCGTCTTCACTGTTGCGATATAGGTAATTATTTCTGTAATATAGGTCTTGTTGCAGATTTTTTTTGGCAACAACTGTTTTGTTGGACTTTTTTTGCAAATGAGGTCATGTTGCGGAAAAAAAATCTCATAAGAGAAGTTTTGTTGCAAAATGTGCACCCATCGTAGACCATTGCAACATCGCATTTATGTTTCAGAAACATAACCCCTGTTGTAAAAGTGTGTGTCGTCTGGTAGCGGACTCTCAGTTGGATGCATGTCACGCAGGGTAGGTGACGGACGCTGCCGCTGCGATCCGCCGGATGATGGTAAGTGTTCCCTTTTCGAAAAGGAAAAAAAAAGACAGAGTAGATTCCATATCCAATGGCTCCTCAATTGGGGCAGGTATATATATATATATATATATATATATATATATATATATATATATATATATATATATATATATATATATATATATATATATAGACACACACATGCAGGTCAGCACCGGTCGAGCCGAGTCCATGGCATGATATCTCCTCTTCCCATCCGATTCAGATCGTGATCGCATCGCGCCGCGGACGTAGACGATGGCCGGGGACGACCGCCTGTCCGCGCTCCCCGATCAGCTTCTCCGGCGCGTCCTCCACTTCGCCCCAGCCAAGGAGGCCGCGTCCACGAGAGCGCTCTCCCGGCGCTGGCGCTCGCCGTTCTTGCGTTCCTCGGGCGCCGTAAACCTTGAGACGCGCCTCGAGGACTTCGACCGCACGCTCTCCAGTACCTGGGGGGAGCAGCGTAAAACCCTAGAGGCGTCGTTCTTCTCGCGGCGCGACGCCTTCGTGTCGGCGGCCAAGGCGGCGCTCGACGCCGACGGCCACGTCACCAGGCTCACCCTGCGTGTGGAGTTCGAGTTCGGCATCAAACGCTGGCTCCTGCACTCTGACAACGACAAGAGGGACGGGTCGCGGTCGCAGGACCACCACGTGATCGCCACGCTTCTCTCCCACCCGGCAGCGCGACGCGTCGAGGATCTCCGGCTCGCCGTCGAAGGCTGGGTCATCCGCACTGACACCTACTATGACCCCGAGAGTGAGATTGCTCGGAAAGCGGTAGGCGACTACACGCTCAGCCTCGGCTCCCTGCCGTGGGAAACCCTCCGCGTGCTCAACCTCACCAGCTGCGACATCCTTCCACCGGCCGCCATAGTAGGGTTCACGCGGCTTTCGTCCATGCGGCTGCGGCATTGCGCCGTGCGCCTAGGTGTCCTCCAGAGCCTCGTCGACGCCGCGCCGGCGCTTGCTACCGTCCACCTTGAGTCCGTCGCCGTCATCGTCATTGCGCCAACAGACGACGTCAGCCCGCCCAGCCACCACGCATCGGCCGGTACTTCTCCCCGGCCACCACCGACAGAAGTAGTGCTCCGTTGTCCGGCGGCCACCGTTCTCGTTCTGGACAAGTGCAACTGGAGAGGGAATGATAAAGACGAGACTCCGGTCGTCGTCGCCGTGGAGATTCGCGCGCCGAAGCTGCGATCCTTCTTGTACAGGGGGCTTCTCACCTTGAGTCCGTCGCCGTCATCGTCATTGCGCCAACAGACGACGTCAGCCCGCCCAGCCACCACGCATCGGCCGGTACTTCTCCCCGGCCACCACCGACAGAAGTAGTGCTCCGTTGTCCGGCGGCCACCGTTCTCGTTCTGGACAAGTGCAACTGGAGAGGGAATGATAAAGACGAGACTCCGGTCGTCGTCGCCGTGGAGATTCGCGCGCCGAAGCTGCGATCCTTCTTGTACAGGGGGCTTCTCAGACGGCTCTCAATGAGCCCGCGGCCACCGGATTTGGCACGGGCGGACCTGCACTTTTTCCGGCCATGCGACAAGAAAGGAAACAAATGTTCACGCAGACGCAGGGAGCACCATAGCGACAAAGCCAACGAGGATCCAGATCCACACCGCAACCTCAACCTCATGACGTTGTGGAAATTCCTCCAAGACCTCAGCAGGGCCAAGGAGTTGAAGCTGAGAGTGAACAACCTCGAGGACATGGCCGTCCTCAGCGAGGCGGGGCGCGTCGAGCTCCTGCCCGTCTTCTCCAACCTAGACCGGCTCGAGCTGCAAGGAGTGCACAGGCCCAAAGGCAAGTCTGCGGCGGTGGCGATCGCAAACCTGCTCCGCTGCTCCCCCGTGCTCCGCCATCTCAGGATCAACCTCACCACGGCGCACCACGCTGTCACAAGAGAGTCGGAAGACATAATAGGGTACCTAGAAACAAAGTTCCTATGTGACCGCGACAAGTCCATAGATCTTATCAACCGCACAGATCCGACACCAGTTTCTCTCGAAGATGATGGTGATGTTAACGGTGCTAAGGTTTCTGATATCCCTGGCTTGAGTCGGCGCTCATTCGAATGCTTGCAGAGCTCACTGAGGAGAGTGGGCTTGCAATTTCGGTCGGAGGACTCTAACTGCTTTGGCATCAAGCTGATCAAATTCTTCGCTGAGAATGCCATGGTTCTTGAAGAAATGCATATTGACGGCGGGAACGGGAAGTTGTGGGAGCATATGAACAACCCGGTTGGAATATGGGCCGCAAGTTCATCCGAAAGGAGAAAGCGAGGAGCGTCTAACTTTGTGGTTTTACCCCTTGAGTCAAGAGAACTCTGCAATGAATCAGAAATTTGATACAGTATAAATACGCTTTTCTCGGAGATCTATTTTTTTTTCAATCCTGCGTTTGAGTCAGACTCGCCAAATAATTACAGTTAATACAAAATAATTATGTGTAATGTTTATATATCTGGCTGTTAAATGGGAGCCTGACGTAGTAATGGTTCAACCTCCTCTTCCCATCCTCTTAAAGAAAAACAAAGAAAAAAACGAAAGCAGTCTTACCCACGAAAACGGAACACACTTCCCACACTCCAACGTCCCCTGCCGCCTCGATTCCCATCTCTCTCCCAAAAGAACCGCCGCCCCATCCCCGCACTCCTCACATCGCCCCGCAACCAGACGCACAACACATCATTGGATTCATCCGGTCTTGGTTCAAGATACACATGGTAATAAATTCATCCAACACATCATTGGAGGATATGGAATGAAAATCTGGTCTTTGGCGAATCATGGAAGACATGCCCTTGTTCAAAGGCATGATTGTGTTAAGAAACTAGCCTTTGAACTAATTGTCATCCATGTCCTTACTCCCATGGTCCCTAGAGAGACAGCAATAGCCATTAACCTAAAGTAGAGCTCTTGAGGATCCTCATTTTCATTAATGACAAACTCATCGGCTTCATCAATAATAACCTCAAACTTGGAGAGTTGAATGTTGCCAAGATGCGTGATATGATACATGGAACCGGGCCACCATAGGCAATAGGTGGGGAAACTGTGGAATTATTTTTTTTCGCGAATACGCAAAGCTTGCGTATCATTTCATTGATAGAAGAAGTTAAGAGTGAATACACGTGGTGATACAACACATGACACGAACGCTAGGCGTGAACATGGTATCCAGAGCAGAGAGACATGGGATGCTCGGCCCAAGAAGAGAAAACAACACAGCGAAAACTCGCAATCCTGAGAAGCAACCCATACCAAACTAACATGACGACCAATCTTCAAAACCACTACCAAGGACACCGCGAGCAAACAAGACAGCGCCTTCATGAAGGAGAACGACGCCGAGACGCCGTCGCCGCCCGATCCGGATAGTCGGACCTAGGGTTTCCCCTGTTGCTCAAAGAGGGGCACAAATGTCGGCCATGGCAGCGCCTCCAAGAGGGGGACGGCACCCGCGGGTGTCGCCACTGCCAGCATCGAAAGGTCGAGCACGGATTTCGCCTGGCCAGATCTGAGCAATCCCAAGCCATCGGAGCAAGATCGAAGAAGATGAAGCCAAGTTGTCGGTTGGAACCGCCACCACAGGAAAGTGAGCTACGACCGCTGCCAAAGAAGGCAGCGGACGTCGCCGGACGTGAGAGCTACGGGACAGGTGGAAGACGGGGCGAGGTTGGGTGGCTGGACCGAAGTAGATGCGCGTAGGCGAAGCGGAGGTGACCAAAGACCCGAACGAACCAGGATGTGGAGAGGAGCGCAGATCAAGGCCATTCGGACCGGTGCCATTGTGATGCCGACGAGCCAAGGAGCCGGAAAGGGGGCGCAGCTCCAGTAGCAAGCCAGATTCGGAGCCGCACCGGGGTGGATGCTGGTCAACCGAGTCACCTGCAGGGGTTGGAGCGGAGCAGAAGATATGCCGGCGAGCCGGAGGAGCCGGAAGGGATGCAGCGCACGCGGAATACCGGATCTGGAGCCGCACCGGCCAGCCATGGAGGGGGTTGGGGACGCGTCCATGGCCGCCGGGCCGAAGCCGCACCTGCAGGGTGGAGGGGGCGCGCGAGGGAGCTCACACCAGCCACGCACCTGGCCGGCGCACGAGGGAGGCAGCCGCTGCCAGGCAACCAGCGCCGCCAAAGCACCCGTAGCTCGGGGTGGGGGTGGGGCGGGGGACGCCGCAACAAGGGGAGGCGCATCGGAGAAGAGCCAGGACACGGCGCGCCCGCGCCGGCCAGCCTCCGGCGGCGGGGACGCAGGGGCGGGCGGTGAGGACATGGAGGATGGGGAGAGCTCGGAGAAGCAGCTCGTCGGTGAAGAACAGCCCCGCCGCCACCATCCCAGGGCTCGGCGCGGCTTCGCCGGCCAGCCCTCCGGCGGCGGCGGCGCGGGAGCAGATGGACGGGGCGCTCCGGGCGCTGGCGGCTAGGGTTCCCCCGGGTCGGCCGATGCAGGCGACGCGGGGGTCGGGCGGGCGGCGACCTCAGTCTCTTGCGATAATGGGCCGACCCAAACTGTGGAATTGATGCCAGATCCATTCTCCCCTTTGTTAGAATTAGGCATGACACCACTAGTCGTCTCCTTGGCGGAGTTGAATAATTCTTCCGCAATAAGGATAACCAATTTTCTCGAGTGCGTTGGTGGTAGTCTTAGATATGCAGCTAGTGGACAAAAGCTATATGACAAGCTCAAGAAGATAACCACAAGCTAGAATATAAGAAACACAATATAAGCTTGCGCAAAGTAAGTGTAAGGTAGAATAAACCACAAATAGACATGATCAGGTTGTTCCTAAAGTTCCATGCTTTGGGGGAGATACATCTCTATTGGAGGGGTGTGCAGACACGATGCACCCCAAGTGTCACAATGGCCCACACTACTCTCCTCATGCCATTTCACATTGCAAGGTACGGTGCCATGAATCCACTAGTGGTGCCCATGGAGGCTGCAACCATACCTTCACAAACAAGGTTGGAGCAATCTCCACATTCAATTGGAGGCTCCCAACTTCATCACAAAGCTTCACCACAATGGAATGTGGCTCCGTGATGATCTCTTTCGTCTAGGATGCCCAAACACCCGAGTAATAAGATCCACAAGAGACAGTATGGAGGAATCAATTTTTCTTTGGTGGAATTGTGAATCTAGGTCTCCTCTCTCAATCCCCATCAAATCAACAAGTTTGGTTGTGTAGAGAAGGAGACCCGGAAAGAAAAAGCTTAGGGCATTAATGGAAAGGAGATGGAGGCAAGAGGTAGGTGAGAGGAGGAAGAACCTCCTCCTTCAATTGTCCCACCAATTCTAACAGGTATGTCGTGGAAAAAGCACCGGGCGGTAGTACGACTCCTGGGAATGATACAACCACTACCCCATACCGCAGCCAAAACCACCAGAGTGGTACAACCACGAGGGTGGCCGATAGCAAAATTGCACCATGACACCAAGATCAGGAAAAACAAAAATTCAAAGGAAACAACAAGAACATGAAGTAAATAGATTGCATCTACTAACAATAGTTCTTATCTACTACTCGCACCAAAATATGTTAAGCAACATATCTCATTTGCTTTATTGGGACCCTTTATATTTTGCGCCAAATTTTGAACATAGATTTAATTGACAAAATGTTATTGCATGTCAGGGAAAATTATATCAATGGATTCGTATTTGAACATAGTTTCTAATGACATTATTTTTTTTCTACATATAACTTATATTTTATTAGTTAAAATCATTGTCAAAATATGACCCTAGATACGAGGGGGGCTAATAAACCAGGACGGAGGTAGCACTACCTAAAAATTGTTGTGCCAGACCTGAGATCTCATATAGGTCTGGTTACACCCCAAGGGGTGCGCCCCGTTCCCCCAACCCTAGCCACACCTTGGGGGCTTGCCCCCAAGGCAAAGAGGGTGCCCCACTATTGGGCCTAGTGGCCCATGTAAGGCTGCGCCACTTGGGACTTGCCAAGTGACAGCCCCACGATACCCTTCGGAACATTCTGGGAGGTTCCAAAACTTCCAGAGCCGCCTTCCCACTCCTTCCGGATGCTTTCTAGGGTTACCCGAAACATTTCTATGTTTTCTCGGTTTTCTTCCAAAGCCTCCGGTTCTCTCTTCGAAACTTTCCTCTGTATCCAAAACTTTTCTGGTGCAAATAACATAAGCTCCTACACTTCTAATACCCAACAGATCGTTGATCCTTAAGCGCGTGACCCAAGTTCGGTGAAGTGTAGACATGACCGAAACTCCTTTTGTTCAATGATCAACAGAGGAACCACTGACATCCATAATGACCCCTCTACTCACACGAATGATAGTTGAGTGAACCTGTTGTTCTCGTGCACTATTTCTTTTGCTTTGGGATACCTTACAAAACCTGAGGTGAGATTGAGATCGGCATCACCGTGAATCAACACTTACTATTCCAGTTATCCTCATTACCTGTTTTGCTCTCTTTCCTCATTCTTGTGTTCCGGCATCCCCGTGAACATGTCACAATGTGTCTGACCAGACGATGATGGATACTGTTCGACTCCCTGAGAATATCTCTCCTTCCGTCCAGAGCTTTCAACTCTTTTGTCATGCTTTTTCCGATGCACTTGAAAGTTGTCATTATGATCACCCTATTATGGTTGATGTTTCACGAAGCCCAATGTGCATCATCCTGTACGGAAGGTACTCGATACTCGCAGGGTCTAAGGAATTTTGCATACGTTACCATATGTGTGTTATATACTATTAACTTGTGACAAAATGATCTAATCAATTGGGTCTCTTCAACAGAAATGGTCTTATAACAATTTGTCCTCAAAGCTGTTGACATCCTCGTTACTTTTACCGTTCAGCTAGTCTTAAAGACGAGACTAGGATTATATTTACTGTTTATGTAACCCTTGATCTGGAAAATAGACCCATCATGTAACCCTTGAGCTGGTCTTAGAGACGAGACTAGGATTATATTTGTTTATTATTTCACTCATGCAAATGAGTTTTCCTCCGAGTCTCATGGTTCTTGTAGACTCGAGAATCATTCCAATTATAGCATATAGAAAGTAAATATTAATTACAAACTTGAAAATAAATTAATAATAACACTTATTATTGCGTCTGGGACATATTCCAGCATTTAACTTGGTACTCCTCAGTGTTTCTATTTGATTAGAACTATCAAAATTACTTGGGAGCAGTGGGTTGACAAGCTAAACAAAAAAAAAACAAAAGGTGAGAAGAGAAACAAAAAAATGGTGCTTGGCATCATCGGTGATGGTGGTGCGGTGACCACTTCACTATTATGAACAAAATTCCAAATTTAAAGGACTAGGCCCTATGATCTGTGACTTAACACGACAATGCGAACATAAGCTAAGTGACGCAACGAACCCAAAAGAAAAAAAATGTGATGGCTCGGACTAGAGCAGACGTGATGATCTAACCCTCAGTTATTATGACTTTTACTTTTTCATGGACTATAGGTATAAAAAATAGATGCAATCAAAATTATTTTGAATCTAAAAATTCCCCGAGCGATCTGAAATGTGGTACAATCGGTCCAACAACTGTTTTCTTCCCAGAAATTAGTTGGCTAGCGAACCAACATGTGATTGGATGGTTAGGTGCACAGTGGTATCCACAGCCACTAGGGTTGAAGTCCTGATGCTCGCATTTATTCTATATTTATTTCAGGATTTCCGGTGATGCGCATTCAGTGGGAGGAGATGTTCCCGTCGACTACGAGGCGCCTATGGTGATTTCGTAAAATCTCAAGATGATATACTAGCTCAGCCTCTCGGAGGTGCTTATAGGGATAGGCTGTGCGTATATACGTTCATATGGGCGAACGTATGCGTGTGTATATGAGCGCTTGCGTCTGTACTGTGTTCAAAAGAAAAAAGAAAAAAAAGTTAGCTGACGCCTAACACGTGCAAGAAAAACTACTAGTTCTGTTCACAAATATAAGATACTCCCATATATGGACAGAATAATAAATGGCCACTAATAGGCACCGGCGCGTCGGCCCAAATTTGAGCCGGTCACGCCACAACCATTAGATCCAAATGCGCAAGGCCATCAGATGGGGCTCTCATGAAGTTCCTTTCTTCCAGAAAGCAAATCTCACGAGCACAGCGAAAAAAATGAGCAGCGGGCGTCGCTGCCATGGACGAGCGAGCACGACCTGCCTCGAAGCACCACCAGTCGCCACCGCCGGTCGCTGCCTCGCCGCCGGTCGTCAGCTCCACGTATGTAATATCGACACCCATGGCTGTAACTCCGGTGGCGACGATTGAATCTTTGATGGGGAGGCCACAGGCCGTCGGCGTGCTCGTCATCTCTTACACCCGATGCCACAACTTCGTGGGCTGCATCTCACCGTCGTAGCATCTCGGTCACCTGTTCCAGCAAGAACGAGCACCCGTTCTATCAAAATCGATCAACGGTTCCAACAAAAAATCATCTTGGTCGCTGAGCCGCGATGCCGGTTGCAGCTTGCACTACCGCCGGTTGTAGCCATTGGAAGCGCCGGTTTTAGCACGCGCGTGACACCCGATTTTAGCAAAAATACCCTACGCTGGCTTGTGCAATGTAGCAAAATGCAAATAGGCCGGTTGTAGCAAAATGCAAATTTTGACACGGTTGTAGCAAAAATTGATGATCATCTTGGTGGCCGGCGAGACCTGATACTCCCTTGACAGGAGGTTGTAGCCCCCGGTGTTGCCGATTGCAGCTCCCCACGACGAGGTTGCAGCTTCTGGCGCCATAGCCCCAGAATCCAGCCGCCGTGAGCGTCACGGTTGTAGCTCGCCCCACATTGACCATGGTGGCCAGCGAGCCATGATGCTCCGTTGACAGGACGTTGCAGCTCCCCACGAAACGAGGTTGCAGCTTCTGGCGCTAGTAGTCCCAGCATCCCACGGCCGTGAGCGTCACCATTGCATCTGGTCGCGCAGTGGTCGTCGTTCCAGCAAGTTGTCATCGTCATCGCAGCTCGCAGCGGCAAAGTAGGCTTGGGCGGCCACGCTCACAAGCATATGTCGCCCGTTGTCGCAGGAGCTCGCCGTCGGCCCCCATGGCAGGGTCACGCGCGCGAGAGAGAAGCTAGAGAGAGGAATTAGATGGGCGGGGCTTTTTCTCATGAGGAAGAAGAATGAGGGGACACGTGAGAGGATAAGGTCTCCATAGAAGCAGCGGGGGTGTGTTTAGTACGCACGATTCTTATCGATCATGCGGCTGGTGTTTGACCGGCCATCTTCGGCCAGCGCACCAGGCACAAATGTTCCCCATGATAAATACATTAAAGTGTGTTTATATACACCTGATTTTAAAAAATAGAATATCCTATAATTTGGAATTGAGGGAGTATTATTTTAGAGGACAAAATGGAAAAGGTTCTGCCGTGAAGGCTAGAGCCCAGGCCCAATGAACCGAATCACACAATTGTATACAACGTCATCGAGTCCAAACCGAGTCATGTACGCATCTATTCCACGGCCTCAAGTCCCAATCCCATCCGCACGGAGACCGAGATCGCATCGCCGCCGACGACGCAGACGATGGCCGGTACCGACCGCCTGTCCGAACTCCCCGACGATCTTCTCCTGCGGGTACTCCACTTCGCCCCGGCCAAGGAGGCCGCCTCCACAGTCGCGCTCTCGATGGCGCTCGCCGCTCTGGCGCTCCTCTGGCGCCGTGAACCTCGAGACGGTCGTCGAGGAATACGACCCCATCAGCAGCTGGGGGTGGGAAGGAGATAAACGTGTAGAATTCAACAAGGCCCTCTTCTTCTCCCGGCGAGACGCCTTCGTCTCCGCTGCCGAGGCTGCGCTCGACGCCGCCGACGTCCCCGTCACCAGGCTTACCCTGCGCTTGAACTTCATGGGTAGCTATGTACGGAAGAGCATAAAGTTTCTGCACTATGGCCGCGACGGGTCCTGGTCGCCGGATCGACACAGCTCCTTGTCGCCGGATCGAAATAGGCCCTTGTGGCCGGACCGAGCTAGGTCTCGGTCGCCGGACCGGGACTGTTCGCCGGACATAGAAGGGTCTCGGTCGGATGGAGACTTGTCGCCGGACCAAGAAGGGTCGTCCGCGCGGGGGCGCAAGAAACCGCCGTCGTCTACGTCCGCCGCCACGGGGCCGTCGTCCGCGCGGCCACTGGACTCGATGGCCCCGGAAACTATGTCCATTAGACGCGCCACACTCGGATCCGTCGTCCCCACCAATGAAATCGACCTGGGAGGTCCTACATCGCCGCATCGGCCGTCGTCCCTTTTATCTCCGTTCACCGGCCGTCATGCCAGATTCGTCGCCGATGAGCTCCCTCCGGTTTTCTTCTTCGTCATGTAGCTCCCTCTGGTTCTTCTGAAGCTCCCAGACATCTTTTCAACGAGCTGCGCTTCCTCTAGCATTGCGTCCCCGATGAATAGCTCTCGCCGGAGCTCCAGAGCGCGCTCTGCCCATGTCTTGGCCGGTCCTGACGGTCCTCTCGGTCCGGCTCGTGGCCCGCCATTGCCGGTCCGGTCCCTGCAAACAGGCCCGAGACACTGCTCGGTCTGGTCCGGTCCGGACCGCCGGCGTCCGGTCCAAACGCCGGCTCGGACCGGGACCGGCTCGGACCGTGTCCACCCTGAGTCACCGTCGTCAGACCGAGACTGGTTGCCGGACCAAAAAAGGTCCGAGGCGCCCGATCCAGAAGTGCTCGGCAAGTTGCTCTCCCATCGGGCGGCTCGCCGCGTCGAGGAGCTCCGCATTGTTGCGAATGACTCGAGCAGCTGCAACACCTACGCCTACGACGATGAAAAGATTACCTCGGGTCTGGAAGGCATCTTCAGGCTGAGCCTTGGCTCCCTGCCGTCCAGGACCCTCCGAGTGCTTGAACTTATCGGCTGCAAGGACCTCGTTCCGCTCCGGCCGGCCTCCGCATTAGTGTTCCCGCAACTCTCGTCGCTGCGGCTGTGCCATTGCACTGCACAGCTCAGCACCCTGCAGGGCCTCATGGACGCTGCGCCGGCGCTCACGGGCGTTCACCTTGAGTTCATCATCATTGCGCTACCAGATGATGGCACGGAGTCAAACGACTACTACGACACCTAAGAACCACCCACTGAGGCCGCGCTCCTCCGCTGCCCGGCGGCAACCGTGATGGTGCTGGAGGGGTGCTATTGGAAGGAGAAGAATCTCCCACGGTGGGACAACAACAAACCTGAGTTACCCGACAGGACCGTGGAGATCGACGCCCCGAGGCTGCGGTGCTTCACGTACAAGGGTCGTCTCCGGCCGTTCTCGCTGAGTCCGCAGCCACTGGACTTGGCACGGGAGGACCTGCATTTCGTCCCGCGCCACAGCGAAGATGAAAAGAAAATCCGGTTCCACAGCTACCAGGGTCCATGCCGCGATCCATGCCGTGGCGAGTGTTAGGAAATAAACCACGAATATGTCACTACGTGTAGTTGGCTGGGTCATAGGTACTGGCCGAGTAGACCTGCATGCGCGAGGTTAGTTAGTGCATGGATCAGATCGGCTAGATAAGGTTGTTAGCTAGTGCGTGTGTGCCGACCAAGTTAATTGAATTAATGGCCGGGTGTGAGGTTGCATGCATGGGTTAGTGGCCGGTATGGTGGCCGGGTCGTGTGAGTGTGTGTGCTGGCGTGTGTAGCTTGGGTATAAAAAGTCCTCCATGTACTCGTTGTAAGCGCGTCGGTATGAGCTGAGCCTAGGAGCCAGAGATGAGGTAGTCTCTGCCGAGACCGTGGTATGCGCCCGGTCGGCTGTGGGAGAACTCCTCTGGTTAGGCTGCGGTGTGTTGCCGCGTCCGGGTATGTGCCTAGTAAAGTGAGGCCGTTCGTGCGGCGGAGGCGTTTGTGCGCCAAAAAATTGTGTACTCCATCTCCCACCTTTATTTGTGCGAGGGAGAGAAAAAGAGCGGCAACAACAGTGAGCGTGACCTCGTGACCTTCTGGCGATTCCTTCGGAGCTTCACCACCACCAAGGAGCTAAACCTAAGGTTGAATGCCCTCGAGCACATTGCCGTTCTAAGTAAGGCGAGGCGCATCGAGCTCCTGCCAACGTTCCGCCGTCTCGAGCGCCTCAACCTGCGAGGACTGCACAGGCCCAAAGGCATGACCGCGGCTGTAGCGATCGCAAATCTGCTCCGCTGCTGCCCCTCCCTCAGTGACCTCCAGATTAACCTCACCTTGGAGAGCCACGATCCAGAGTATAGGTACAGCGAAAACCGTTTTCTGGAAAGGAAGTTCCGGTCTGACCGCGACAAGTCCAAACACCTTGTTGACTGTAGGCGCAATTCTCCGAACGCATACTACGACGACTCTATGTGTGGCGAGGCCACTGAGATCCCTGCCTCGAGTCGGCGCTTGTTCGACTGCTTGCAGAGCTCCATGAAGAGAGTGGGTTTGCAGTTCCGGCTAGACGATGCAAACTGCTTTGGTGTCAAGCTGATCAAATTCTTCGTCGATAACGCGATGGTTCTTCATGAAATGTATATCGACGGTGGAAATGAGAAGTTAGGTGAGCATGTGACTCGCAAGTTACAAAGATTTGGATTTCTAATTCATCTATCAAGAGAAAGCCCGGAGCGTCAAGCTTTGTGGTCGTGCCCATTAAGAGATGAATGTACCAATAAGAATGCAAGTTAACCTCTTTTTTCTGTTTGGCATTTTGCTTAAGAGAGAGTTAGTCGTCGAGTTTGGCTCACTCTCACTCCTAGTGGGGGACGCGTTGAGTGCCGTCCCCCCTGCGATACACTCTTTGCGGGCTCTCACTAACGCTGAACGAGAGTCATGGGATGGCCTGGTTCAACAAATTGGCGACTATCGGTTAGGCACGGGCGCTGATTCGGTAGAGTGGAGCTTGTCAGCCTCCAATTTTTTTCCGTGAAATCCCTTTACAACAAACTAACCGAAGGGACATCGTTAGACATAGCAAGGGGGCTATGGAAGGCAGGCCTGCCCTTGAAGATTAAAATCTTCATGTGGCAAATGTTTAGGAATAGGTTGCCTACTTCGGATAATGTGGCCAAGCGAAACGGTCCGGCTGATGGCTCTTGCACTGTGTGCAGCCTAGGTGAAGATGCTAATCACGTCTTCTTTAGATGTCACCTGGCCAAGTTCGCGTGGAGCGCAGTAAGGGAAGCGTTCCACTCGAATTGGAACCCAGCCTCGGGTGCTGATCTGATCACCACCCTCAAATCTCTGAAAGGGACTAGCGGTAGAATCGCTTGGCGATGCGTAGGGGCGTTGCTGTGGGCTCTTTGGACGACACGGAATAAAATTACGATTGAGAAGAAATTCCCTAATCACCCCGCTGATGTGATCTTCAAACGCCACTTATTTTTACCGACGTAGACACCGCTGGGGAAGGAGCGCGATGCTAATCACATGTCGGAGGCCATGGCGCGCATCAAGACGATCCAGGTTTTGGCAAGACAAGATCCGCCGCTCGGATGATGCTTTTGGAGTATTCAGAGTGTTGCTCCGCTGGCTAGGTCTAGCAGCGTTGGCTGTTGAGTTTGGTTGTAATATTTGTGCCTGCGTGCTGAACCTTTAGTTTGTTGGTCGTGTGGAACTGCCGTTATCCTTTTGTTCCTGTTAGATGTAACTTGTTGAACTTGGTGCCTCGGGGCTTTATTAATTTAAAGCTGGACGCTTCTAACGTCTTCGTTCCAAAAAAAAACTCGTCACCGTGAGACAGAAGGAATAGGGTGAGACTCTAGCATGTAACTGGAAGTTGTGATTCATGAGTTCATACATGTCAGTAGGAACCATTCCTACTGTCATTGAATGTTCAAAAAAAAAAACTGAGAACCATGGGTACAGAAAAATGTATTCCATCCGCCCGAAATTACTTTTCACTCAAATGAATATATCCAGACCAAGGGAGTAGTTACCACTTGTACGGGGGGCGGCGGGGGGGGGGGGGGGGGGGGGGGGGGGGGGTCTACTTGTTGCATTCAATTGAAATTTATTCCAAAATAAAACCATGACTCGTGGTTTTGCAGAATATTAATCCACGCATGATGCTCTGACTTTCTTGGATTCTTATATATCGTCAATATTCATGTACCATGCCTGTGTACCTACTACTACCTTTGGAATTACAGTAATTACAAAGGAAATGAACAAACTGCACGAGATCTCTTATCCCATAATCAAATTGAGTTAGGAATGGGGAATTCTACCAATAAGAATTACAGTAATTATTAAAGGGCGATTCAACCAATAAGAATGGGGAACTTTGATATATACTCTTTTGTAATTGGTTGAATCATTGAGTTAGGCTCACTTTCACCCACCTCTCTACCAGGCAATCGCGACAGAAAAACCATCTGATCCATCTTTTTTACGAATCAGTGATTCCTCGCCCTCCGGCCTCAGAACTTGGACGGCCGTGACACTTGTGGCTACGCCGGCCTCTTCGAGGTGGAGGTGGTATGATGTCCCACCAATCTGTTCATGCCTTTTTGGCTTGTCATATAGAGTACTAACGAATGCAACAGTTTAATGACACGAGATCAAGATGCCCATTGGAACACCGCTTCATCTACGGCGTGAAAACTCTCGTCTTGGCCTCAGTTGGTCAGGCCCCGCAACGATGAACTTGCGTAGCTATCTTGTTGAAGGCATTGTCTACTTACTGTTGTGCTAGCCTTCATTGGCTGGTATCGACAATCAGGATGAAAATTCTTGTTTAGGCCGTCTCCGGTGAGACATGAGGACAATGACGTGAGGACATTTATCCCTTCTTGAAGGCGTTGCCGCTGAAGAAGTCGACTTAGTCATTGGTGTTTATTTCGTATCTTGTAATGGTTTCCCGTAGTTGCTTTTTTCTATACTCTACATTGTAGGAGTAATCTTCTATATCTAAATAGGGGCACCCACTAGATGGTTTTCCTGCCATCTCACGAAGCCACATCACTCCAATTGTTACAACCCTTGATTTAGTAAAGATGAGGAGATCGCAGCCGTCTGATCAATGTTTGAGCAAATTACTCAGAGCTGCGACCGCTAAGTGAAGATAACGTTTCATTCTTTTCCAGCCTTACCGCTCGCTACTTTGCCTTTTTTTAGAAACCGTAGAGCTGGCTACACCTCCGACTGGATTTTTTTGCTTGAGCTTTATATATGTACACTTCACCAAAACTAGATCTAAAAAGCCCATTGGTAAGGTCCATCGTTCCAGCCTTCCCTTCCATTGACGACTGCCACGACCCCACACATTTATCATCTCTCTAATTAGCAAATCTGCCTATATCATTCTCCGATTGATGTCCTTGGTCTGCAGTTCATCTCTCCGTCTCTTCTATGAATCGGCGGATGCCTTCAGATCTTCGCTACCCGACGGATATGACTCCGCATCCGACCTCGCCAGCCCTAGCGATCGCTAGAATCAATGTCAAGGAGCTGCGATGATCCCTTGCAAATCTTCTTCCAATTTTGTGTAGTGTTGTAAAATCGTGATCATATACAGTTTGAGAAGGTGGGACATCCCGTAATTGTTTTTTCTGAAGAACATGCATTCAGAATTTTCGCTGTGGGATTTTGGTGTTTGGACATGGTAAAAAGTGCATGGTTTAAACCATGTTTATCTTGATTGCGGGTTATCAAAAGTATTGCAGGTTTTAAACCATGTTAGCATATTGCAGGTTATCCAAAAGGCATGGCAGTACAATAGAGGATCCGACACATGGCTCACATGAGTATCATACTTTGCATTTGTTTGACGGCATGCCCATCTTGATCTCATCTGGAATCAACAAGAACAGAACAAATAATACATTGGCATCCAACAGTCTACGGTCATCAATTTATCTGATGTAAAATTGTTTATTCTGAGAATTTTAAACTATTGATTCTCAAGTCACGGGTCAGGTAATTCTAGGTTATGATGTTATTTTTTCATTAACATTACTGTTTGAGTTGATGTGAATAAAATTATTCACTTTGGAGATATTTGGGAGAAGTATGCACACAACATGTTTATTTATTATGATTGCAGAATCTGCATTAAAAAACTATTTCATTAAGTTTAATTTCTATATCTGACAAAAAGTAGTACAATAGCATATACCTTGAATAAAAATTACACTGAAGCAACTAATAACTTCTGACTAGCCCTGTTGCCATCTTCTCATATGTAAAAGTACACATATTTCTCTCATCGAAATTTACGCAATTGAATAGCAAAGAATTTATGCAATTCAATAAGCGTATGTCAACTACTTTGTTATAGATTGCTGACAAAACATGCTATTTTGGGGTTTACTCAAGATGGCATATTTATGGTTTCCTCATGGTGTTTGAGCGTGACTTTGCTACATAACTAAGTTCACATATTTTTAGTCATTTTGTATTTGTTGTTGTTCCGGGGAGTTGACAAGTAGACGACCTTCTCAATTGTATCGTCATTCATAATAAATGGAAGGGACCCTAAATCTAATCATGAATTTGAAATGGAATAGGGAATTTGTTTGTATGCTCAATAGAAAAGTGAATTGTATGGACAAGTTCAAAAGCTTTCGCATTATGCCAAAGGGGAAATAAGTTTTAAGGCCCTCTCACCTTAAAATTCCAAATGAGCCACTCATTCTTCCCTGAACACATTCAGAAGATATATCTGGACTCAACCGTTATCTTGGTTTATTAAGATACTTCATGGTACTCGTAGAAACATTTATGATTTCAAGTGTGTTTCTTATCACACACTACCATGCATTATCTTATTAAATTAATTTCTCAGCTTATCAAACTAAGAGCATCTCCAGCCGTTGCCCCCCCCAGGGGGCTTAAAAATCGCTGTCTGGGGGCGAGCCGGCGCGAAAATCGGCTCTGGGGGCGATTGGGTTCCCAGCCGCTACCCCCAGGGCGCCCCCACGCGGCGATATCGGCCCATTTTAGTTGCTATTTGCCCGCTCTTGAGCCCACTTTTGGCAAAAATCGGCCCGCTATCGGCGCAAATCGGCCCATATTCGCCGTGGATCGGCATAAATTATTTTTTTATCACATAGTTCATCACAGAAAATCAATAGAAATCAAATAGTTCAACATAAAAAGTTCAATACAAATTATATAGTTCAACAAATAAAAACTCATATTTCATCACACATCGAGCTAGGCGTTGCCCTTGAGCCTCCATAGGTGCTCCACCAGATCCTGCTGCAGTTGTTGATGCACCTGTGGGTCTTGGATCTCCTGACGCATATTGAGGATGGCACTCCAGGTTGCCGGTAGCTGATGATCAGCTTGCGCAAGAGGACCTTGCCTGTAATATGGTTCAGTGTCAAACACTGGCTCTTCCTGCTCACTCTCAATGATCATGTTGTGCAAGATGACACATCAAGTCATGATCTCCCACATTTGATCTTTCGACCAGGTCTGAGCGGGGTACCGGACAACAGCAAATCGAGATTGGAGCACACCAAAAGCCCGCTCGACATCCTTCCTGCAAGCCTCCTGAACCTTGGCAAAGTAGGATTTCTTGCCTCCTGACACAACGTTTGAGATAGTCTTTACAAATGTAGACCATCTCAGATAGATGCCATCAGCTACGTAGTATCCCTTGTTGTAGTGCCGCCCATTGACCTCGAAATTTACAAGAGGAGAATGACCTTTAACAAGCTTGGCAAAGATAGGGGAGCACTGCAGCACATTGATGTCATTGTGAGTTCCTGGCATACCAAAGAAGGAATGCCAAATCCAGAGGTCCTGTGTGGCCACTGCCTCAAGTACCACACTACAACCGCCTTTGGCGCCTTTGTACATCCCCTGCCAAGCAACGGACAGTTCTTCCATTTCTAATGCATGCCGTCGATGCTTCCAAGCATCTCAGGAAATCCTCTTGATGCATTCTTTATTACGATCCGAGCAGTGTCTTCAGCATTGGGTGATCGCAAGTATTGCGGTGCAAACACTGCCACCACTGCCCTGCAGAAGTTGTAGAAACACTCAATGGCCGTGGACTCGGCCATGCGCCCACAGTCGTCGAGTGAATCACTGGGAGCTCCGTATGCAAGCATCCTCATCGCTGTCGTGCACTTCTGGATTGAGGTGAATCCAATTTTGTCGGTGCAATCCTTCTTGCACTTGAAGTAGCTGTCGAACTCCTGGATGGAATTCACAATCAACAGGAAAAGCTTTCGGCTCATCCAATAATAGCGCCGAAATACTTTGCCGCCGTGCATTGGAGCGTCGGCGAAGTACTCGGAGTAGAGCATGCAATAGCCTTTCCGACGATGCTAGTTCTTTGCTTTCAGCCACCCCAGCGCCGAGCCACCTCGCCGCGGCTTTTCATTGCTCGCGAGCAGGCCGGCCAGGGCGGCGAGGACCATGAGATGCTCCTCATCCTGGATGGCGGCATCGGCTTCCTCCTCCAGCAGCGTCGTGAGCGCCGCCTTGTTGTCCGAGTCCATTCATCGAGCAGACAAATCCCCGAACACCTGACGGGCATGGTGGGGGCACAACGGCCGGTATCCCTCCCTGCGCGGCTGGAGCACCGAGAAACTCGCCCAGGAAAGTGGTGGAGAGGTTGCCACGGCGAAACCTTCTCTCTTTTTCTGGCGGGGAAGGCCTATAAAACGGCGGTGGGCAGTGGGCGGCGCCGGGATCTGAAGGGTGGCGGTCGAGCGCGTGGGTGTGGGGGTGAATCTGGATGATTGTCTAGACTTTTTGCCTGACAGTATGGCCCAGGCGTGTTTTCCCGTTCTAACAGCACCCTCGAGCGCCCCCCAGTGCGCTGGGTTCGGCTTGGGATCGCCGGGCCCAAACACGGCCGAGCTGGCGTATTTCGGCATCTTGGAGGCGCGACTGGGGGGGTTTTTCGGCGCCGGCGCTAAAAAGTCGCCCTGGGGGCCTATTGCGGGCGCTGCTAGAGATGCTCTAAGAGCAAGTTACCCTGCACACAAGATATGGACAACATCGCTGAACTCATTTCAAGAGCAATGTTTGATTATATTTAGTACTTTATGTACATACCTAGAATGCTCTAGTTAGATATCTTACCAAAGATACTAATATTAATTACATGACCACTCTTGTAGAATTGTAATTTACCAGCCTCTTGCTAGACACATACAACCTTACACACCATAAGTATGATCTAAACCATATAAACTGCATATCATACTACTTTCCCCTCGTAGTATGTACATGGAAATCGGAAAGTATTTTCCATCTACGATAATTTGGTTACAAACCGATGTCATCACTCCAACGTAAATGAATGGGCCCTCATAGCAAATCAGGGATCTATGTGAGGAATAACTATTTATCTGTCAAGCATAAATAAATTGAGCCCAAATAGGGGGGTTATTATCAGCCCGTACGTTGGTGCATCAGCAATAAGGAAACTTTCTAGCATTAGGGGGAGATTAGTGCCACAAAGAATGCCAAGAAATAAGTCATTAAGATTCAGTCCTTATGGCCACATACTTAAGAATCTAAAGTAGAAGTTCAGATAATCATATATTTGCAACACATTGCAAATCTATCACATAAATTTACTGATGACAAAGGTGTCACTAAATTTTATATTACTGCAGTAAAATGTCAGAGGAGTGGAGGTACCTAATAAACAACTATTCTCCCCAAATGAGAGCAAGAAAGGGAGAAATCTAACTACATGAGATATAATATCTCACATGCTTCCACGGAAATAGAGGTATTAGATCCTCAATCAATAAATGCAATTCAGCATCAAGTTGAAAGACACCTCATAGGATGCTCATCATCCTAATCCCGACATAGATGTGCACACTATTTTTAGTGCGGGGATATCGAAACAACTTTACTCCATTGTTGTAGAAAATCATAAGGAGCTAAAGAGCTATAAATACATTTCCACAAATTTGACCAATTCCACCAGAATCATATATCATAAGACTACATTTGTCGACATATATTTCTTCCAAAACTTCTAAAACCTTTTGGGCCCTGAACCAAAATCCATGTTAGAGTGCCTCTTGCACTCATATTGGTTCACATAAAAGGAAGCAAGTAATGAAGAATAGCACTCGCTCTGCAAACGAGTGGTATTTACGCCAGTATTACCTACTCCACATAAGTATCTTCCGTATGGAATACTAAAAACTTCTCATTCATAGACGAAGTCAATGAGGTGGTGAGAACACGAGGCTTGTAGCAAAAGGGTTCACGTAGAGACCAGATATTGATTACGATGTAACGCACCCTCTTGGTATGATTGGAATTATGTTTCAATAGTAAATATCATTGGCAATAAATAATAATAATACTAGCCATGCAGTTGATGGACAAAGTAGCTACATACTCATATGAATCAGTCATTTCGGAAATCTCTATTGAAGTCCTTGAAGGGCTTATACTTCCGAACCCAAAAGAAAATTGCAACAAGTTTTGTGTAAAACTACATAAGTCACTCTATGACTTCAAATAGTCGGAAATCATATGGTACTAACGACTAAATGTGTTCCTTCTTTAAAAGGACTACTAAAATAATGATGATGGTTTAGGTGGTTAACAAAGGAATCCCAAATTTGAATTCCTTATATCACTTAGTGTATACCGATGACCTCATCATAAATGTCTATACAAAACCTAACATACACAAAATCATCTCAAGACGGGAAATTTGGACTCAACCAAATTTAGCTTATGTTTACAACTTAAGTATTATATCAAGAATACATATCAGTCTAGATGTATCCAAAACATACATGAGAAGTTCAATGTGGATATATAATACCAATAAAAGACATATTTTGTCATACTACCCTGATAGGGCACGAATCCATTTATACCTAGGGGTGATATCAGGACCTGAAGTTCTATATCTCACTAATGCCAAAGCAATCATATAATTACAAAGTACGTGAGTCTGGAACTAGATTTGCTATCTTTGTTCAGAGTGTAGCCCCCAACAAAAGGTATATGGCTGATATAAGTAAAATTAACTTATATCTCAAGCTCACAATGAATCTTGGATAATTCCCTCAGGAAAAGATATGACCATGATATGGTGTAATGATATTGGGTACTTACTTGATCCCAACAATGCCATATCAATGACTGAATTAGCTGGAATAGCCTTTTTATGGAAGTCATCTAAATAGACTTTAATGACTACTTCCACTTATTATTATGACATAATTGATTTATCTAAAAGCATTGCAAAATATGCATAGCTCAATAGAATGATTAACAACACTCAAAGTCATGTGGTTGAGATTCATCAGAATCACATAACTTGATTTATCAAGATGCTAGCGCTTGTGTTACTCAATACCTAGAGGTTATATGAACAACAATATCACACAGCACATTGTTCAAAAATTAATTATCCTCGCGAATTATAAGAAGTGAGGAAACTATTTGCAAACAAAATAATGTGAAAATCCAACATATTATTCACAATGCATTGATCATGTCAATGGAATTTGTACGGCACATCCTTCAGATTTACAAAGTTCAGGGGGAGTAATCTCCCAAACTATAACCTATTAACAATCATCAGATTGCATATATTGTACTCTTTTCCCCTCATGAGTTTTCCCTAATGGTTTCTCATAAAAGTTTTTTAACGAGAAAATATAAACACAAGTGTCCATATATTTCATATGATACGTCTCCGTCGTATCAATAAGTTTTTATTGTTTCATGCCAATATTATACAAGTTTTACATACTATTGGCAACTTTTATATGACTTATCGGACTAACCTATTGATGTAGCGCCCACTGCCAGTTCCTGTTTGTTGCATGTTTTTCGTATCGCAGAAAATCCAAATCAAACGAAGTCCAAATGCAATAAAATTTTATGGAGAATTATTTTGGAATATATGTGATTTTTGGGAGTTGGAATCACCGCAAACGGAGGCCCACACAACCCACAAGACACCAGGGAGCGCCAGAGGCCCCTGGCTCGTGGTGGTGGGTTGTTCCCTCCTCGAACATCAGTTGGAGCTCTACTTCGGGCGCAAGGAAGCTTATATCCAGAAAAAATCATGTTAAAATCTCAGCGCAATCAAAGTTACGGATCTCCCAGAATATAAGAAACGGATTTTGGCCAGATCAGGGGAACGGGAAACAGAAGAGAACAGAGAGGGAGATCCAATCTCGGAGGGCCTCCCGCCCCTCTACCGCCAGGGAGGCCATGGACCAGAGGGGGAACTCTCCTCCCATCTTGGGGGGAGGCCAAGGAAGAAGAAGAAGGAGGGGGGCTCTCTCCCCCTCGCTTCCGGTGGCGCCGGAGTGCCGCCGGGGCAACGATCAGGACGGCCATCTACATCAACAATCTCGCTACAGTCAACACAAACTTTCTCCCCCGCTACGCAGCGGTGTAACACCTCTTCCCACCGCTGTAATCTCTACTTAAACATGGTGCTCAACTCCATATATTATTTCCCAATGATATTTGGCTATCCTATGATGTTTGAGTAGATCAGTTTTGTCCTATGGGTTAATCGTGATCTTGGCTGGTATGATTGTATATTTTATTTATGGTGTTGTCCTACGGTGCCCTCCGTTCTCGCGCAAACGTGAGTGGCCCCCGCTGTAGGGTGTTGCAATATGTTCATGGTTCGCTTATGGTGGGTTGCGAGAGTGACTGAAGCTTAAACCCGAGTAAGTGGGGTATGACGTATGGGAGTAAAGAGGACTTGATTCTTAATGCTATGGTTGGGTTTCACGACCTTAATGATCTTTAGTAGTTGCGGATGCTTGCTAGGGTTCCAATCATAAGTGCATATGATCCAAGTAGAGAAAGTATGTTAGCTCATGCCTCTCCCTCATTTAAGATTACAAGAATGATTATCGGTACTTGTTATCGATTGCCTAGGGACAAATAACTTTCTTGTTGACACATACCCTTTTTATAAACACCTAACTTTTATTATCTTGTAAAATACTTCTAGTTTTATTCTTGCAAAGTAGTTCTAGCATCACACCTACAAAATAGTTTCATACTTGTTTCCGGTAAAGCAAACGTCAAGTGTGCGTATAGTTGTATCGGTGGTCGATAGAACTTGAGGGAATATTTGTTCTGCCTTTAGCTCCTCGTTGGATTCGACACTCTTATTTATCGAAGAAGGCTACAAATGATCCCCTATAATTGTGGGTTATCAAGACCTTTTTCAAGCGCCGTTGCCGGGGAGTAATAGCGTGCGGTGAATATTCTCGTGTGTGCTTGTTTGGTTTATCACTAAGTAGTTTTTAATTCCTTTTCTAAGTTGTTCTCTATCTTTAGTTATGGATATGGAACATGAAGCACCAAAAAAAATAGTGGTACTTGCTACTCATGGAGATGGGAAACCTCCTAAAACCCTCGATGCTCGTTATGTGAAAAATATTATGCACTACTTTGGTAATCCTGAGAAAACCCCATTCAACATGATAATGGGAGTAACGTTGGATCAACGTGAATACTTTTGGGATTATCGGTTGACACAAAAAGGGAAAATTTTATGGGATCAAATTTATATGTTGCATTGGTATGCTTGGGATTTATGCTTGAGATATGATTTTACTTGTTGCTCTAGGATGAATGCTCTCCACCTTCCCTTTTCATGCAAATTTAATGATAATGAAACCTTAGCTTCTTATGCTAATGGTATATATGATTATTATGATGTGGAACGAATAGAAGAGTTTGTTGTTTTTAAGGGTGCTTATTAAATTGAATCTTTGTTTTTAAAGTATGAAGCTTTTGATCATGATGTTTATAGACCTGAAATTTTTTCCATCCTTAAATATTGCTATGATAATTATAAATATAATTATGATATTGATGAATTTATTGAGAAAATCTCCGCTGTCCGGGAAGAGACTAATATTTTTCAGGAGTCTATTGAAGAAGGAATTGATGAAACTGTGGGCTCATTGGATGAAAAAGATGATGAGGAGAGCGAAGAACAAAAGGAGGAAGAGCGGATTAGCTATCCGTGCCCACCTTCTAATGAGAGTAACTCTTCAACTCATACATTATTTAATTTGCCTTCGTTCTTACCGACGGATGAATGCCATGATAATTGCTATGATCCCGTTGATTCGTTTGAAATATCCCTTTTTTATGATGCTTGCTATGCTTGTGGCCAAGATGCGAATATGAATTATGCTTATGGAGATGAACTTGCTATAGTCCCTTATGTTGAGAATGAAATAGTTGCTGTTGCACCCACACATGATAGTCCTATTATCTTTTTGAATTCTCCAAACTACACTATATCGGAGAAGTTTGCTCTTATTAAGGATTATGTTGATGGGTTGCATTTTGCTACTACACATGATGATTTTGATGAATATAATATGCATGTGCTTGCTGCTCCTACTTGTAATTATTATGAGAGAGGAACTATATCTCCACCACTCTATGTTTCCAACACGATAAAATTGCAAGAAACTGCTTATGCTATGTATTGGCCTTTACTTCCTGTGCATGAATTGTTCTTGTATGACATGCCGATGCATAGGAAGAGAGTTAGACTTCGTCATTGCTTGATATATGTTGCTTTGTGCTCACTACTAAACGCCAAATCATTGTTAATTAAAATTGGCTTTGATATACTTTGGGATCCGGGTGGATCCATTACTTGAACACTTTATGCCTAGCTTAATGGCTTTAAAGAAAGCGCTGCCAGGGAGACAACTCGGAAGTTTTAGAGAGTAATTTATATCTGTTGAGTGCTTTTATAAAGTTTAAAAACAAAAAAATATGGAGGGGAACCCAAAAATTTTCAAAAAGGAAAGTAAAAGTGAGAGAGACAAGCATTGTTGAAGTGGGGGAGCTCCTTGAAATTTGTTCATGCCCACGGGAACTTAGTGAATCTTAATTACAGAAACTTTTCAACAAGAATAATTATCCCCTTGTACAATTCCATTGTATTATAAAATAATGTGCCAAGGTTTGCCTTTAGGATGATTAGATTGCTTGTTGGTATGTGCGGTGCAGAAACATAAACTTTCGCTGTAGTGCGAGATTTTACATTTTTTACTTGAACGCCAAATGGTTCTGAAACTTTTTTCACTGTCTTTCTATACTAAATTTTTATTTTTACTAAATTTTTCAGAATTTTTTGAGTTACAGAAGTATGGTGGATGTTCAAATCTTCACAGAATGTCCTGTTTTCACAAATTGCTGCAATAGCTTCATTATTTGTGTATGTTTGAATTCTTGTTGAAGCCTCCTTGACTTGGGGCCATAGAATTGTGATAGCATACAGTGGGTAATGTTTGTTTATAATGATACAATAATGTTACAGCAGTACAAGATGGGATTTCATTGCCATATTCACTAACCCCGCCACTAAAAGTTTGGTTAAGTTTTGTGTGGATGAAGTGTTCGAAGATCGAGGAGGTCTCGATGTGAGGAGAAGGAGGAGAGGCAAGAGCTCAAGCTTGGGGATGCCCAAGGCACCCCAAGTAAATATTCAAGGGGACTCAAGCGTCTAAGCTTGGGGTGCCCCGGAAGGCATCCCATCTTTCTTCAACAAGTATCGGTATGTTTTCGGATTCGTTTCGTTCATGTGATATGTGCAAATCTTGGAGCGTCTGTTGCATTTAGTTTTCACCTTTCTTTTATGCACCATGCTGGTATGAGATAGTCCGTGGTTTATTTATAGAATGCTCATTGCACTTCACTTATATCTTTTGAGTGTGGCTTTATGGAATGCTTCATGTGCTTCATGTATACCATTTGAAGTTTGGATTGCCTATTTCTCTTCACATAGAAAACCGTTGTTTGTAGAATGCTCTTTTCCTTCACTTATATTTATTATAGCATGGTCTGTTATAGAAAGAATTAAACTCTCATGCTTAACTTACACTACTAGGAAAAGGCCTGCTAGTGGCGCACCAGTTTTGCCTACTAATGGCGCACGACTGGTGCGCCACTAGCACCACGCCATTAGAATTAAATACTAATGGCGCACCACGCAGTGCGCCATTAGTATAGCCCACCATGCGCCATTAGTATGCCTCCCAGGGGCCATATTTACCCATGTGCCTTGGCATACTAATGGCGCACTTGGGTGTGATGCGCCATTAGTGTGCTTTCTGCAGTGCACCATTAGTGTGCTGAGTGGTGCGCCATTAGTATGAATATTAGGGATTTTTCTTTTCTTTTCTGATATTTGCACAGGTTACAAAACATATTAATGCACATAATATAAAGAGCACAACATATAAACAACAGATTTATCGAATACAATAGAAGATTAGTCTCCGAATACAATTCATCATATTAGTCTCCGAATTTCAAATACCGAACAAAGTTATAACATTACAAGTCTCGAAACTGCGAGTAGCGAGTTTGTCTTCACATTACAAGTCGATATCGATCATCTAAACTACCATCACATAGAAGAGAGCTGCGATCATCACGATTAGCATCATCGCGATGAAACCGGTCTTCATCCGGTTCCTCCTCCGCTCCCTCCTCTCTCCCGCTAGATAGCGCGCGTATCTAACTTCCGCCTCCGCCCTAGTGGTGTACCCTTTGTAACTGTTACCGCTGAAATAGTGAACCTGTCTCCGACACTCCTCCCAGTCGTCGTAGACTCCGGGAACCTTACCCTTGTACACGACAGACGACAGCATCTCTATATATGCACTAGCCAAATAAAACGTTAGTAGCAATTCACAGACAATACATAAGCAATATATAAGTTGTTGGGGAACGTAGTAATTTCAAAAAAATTCTACGCAAACGCAAGATCATGGTGATGCATAGCAACGAGAGGGGAGAGTGTTGTCCACGTACCCTCATAGACCGAAAGCGGAAGCGTTAACACAACGCGGTTGATGTAGTCGTACGTCTTCACGATCCGACCGATCAAGTACCGAACGCACGGCACCTCCGAGTTCAGCACACGTTTAGCTCGATGACGTCCCTCGAACTCCAATCCAGCCGAGTGTTGAGGGAGAGTTTCGTCAGCACGACGGCGTGGTGACGATGATGATGTTCTACCGACGCAGGGCCTCGCCTAAGCACCGCTACGATATTATCGAGGTGTAATATGGTGGAGGGGGGCACCGCACACGGCTAAGAGATCAATAGATCAATTGTTGTGTCTATGGGGTGCCCCCCTGCCCCCGTACATAAAGGAGCAAGGGGGAGGCCGCCGGCCAAGGAGGAGGGCGCGCCAAGGGGGGAGTCCTACTCCCACCGGGAGTAGGACTCCTCCTTTCTTGTTGGAGTAGGAAAAGGGAAGGGAGAAGGAGAAAGAAGGAAGGGGGCGCCCCCCTCCCTAGTCCAATTCGGACTAGTCCATGGGGAGGGGTGCGGCCACCCTTTGGGGCCTTTCTCTCCTTTCCCGTATGGCCCATTAAGGCCCAATACGAATTCCCGTAACTCTCCGGTACTCCGAAAAATACCCGAATCACTCGGAACCTTTCCGATGTCCGAATATAGTCGTCCAATATATCGATCTTTACGTCTCGACCATTTCGAGACTCCTCGTCAAGTCCCTGATCTCATCCGGGACTCCAAACTCCTTCGGTACATCAAAACATATAAACTCATAATATAACTGTCATCATAACGTTAAGCGTGCGGATCCTACGGGTTTGAGAACTATGTAGACATGACCGAGACACCTCTCCAGTCAATAACCAATAGCGGAACCTGGATGCTCATATTGGCTCCCACATATTCTACGAAGATCTTTATCGGTCAAACCGCATAACAACATACGTTGTTCCCTTTGTCATCGGTATGTTACTTGCCCGAAATTCGATCGTCGGTATCTCAATACCTAGTTCAATCTCGTTACCGGCAAGTCTCTTTACTCGTTCCCTAATACATCATCCCGCAACTAACTCATTAATTACAATGCTTGCAAGGCTTATAGTGATGTGCATTACCGAGTGGGCCCAGAGATACCTCTCCGACAATCGGAGTGACAAATCCTAATCTCAAAATACGCCAACCCAACAAGTACCTTTGGAGACACCTGTAGAGCACCTTTATAATCACCCAGTTACGTTGTGACGTTTGGTAGCACAGAAAGTGTTCGTCCGGTAAACGGGAGTTGCATAATCTCATAGTCATAGGAACATGTATAAGTCATGAAGAAAGCAATAGCAACATACTAAACGATCGAGTGCTAAGCTAACGGAATGGGTCAAGTCAATCACATCATTCTCCTAATGATGTGATCCCGTTAATCAAATGACAACTCATGTCTATGGCTAGGAAACATAACCATCTTTGATCAACGAGCTAGTCAAGTAGAGGCATACTAGTAACATTCTGTTTGTCTATGTATTCACACATGTATCAAGTTTTCGGTTAATACAATTCTAGCATGAATAATAAACATTTATCATGATATAAGGAAATAAATAATAACTTTATTATTGCCTCTAGGGCATATTTCCTTCAGTCTCCCACTTGCACTAGAGTCAATAATCTAGTTCACATCGCCATGTGATTTAACATCAATAATTCACATCACCATGTGATTAACACCCATAGTTCACATTGTCATGTGACCAACACCCAAAGGGTTTACTAGAGTCAATAATGTAGTTCACATCGCTATGTGATTAACACCCAAAGAGTACTAAGGTGTGATCATGTTTTGCTTGTGAGATAATTTTAGTGAACGGGTCTGTCACATTCAGATCCGTAAGTATTTTGCAAATTTCTATGTCTACAATGCTCTGCATGGAGCTACTCTAGCTAATTGCTCCCACTTTCAATATGTATCTAGACCGAGATTTAGAGTCATCTAGATTAGTGTCAAAACTTGCATCGACGTAACCCTTTACGATGAACCTTTTGTCACTTCCATAATCGAGAAACATATCCTTATTCCACTAAGGATAATTTTGACTGCTGTCCAGTGATCTACTCCTAGATCACTATTGTACTCCCTTGCCAAAATCTGTGTAGGGTATACAATAGATCTGGTACACAGCATGGCATACTTTATAGAACCTATGGCCAAGGCATAGGGAATGACTTTCATTCTCTTTCTATCTTCTGCCGTGGTCGGGCTCTGAGTCTTACTCAATTTCACACCTTGTAACACAGGCAAGAACTCTTTCTTTGACTGTTCTATTTTGAACTACTTCAAAATCTTGTTAAGGTATGTACTCATTGAAAAAACTTATCAAGCGTCTTGATCTATCTCTATAGATCTTGATGCTCAATATGTAAGCAGCTTCACCGAGGTCTTTCTTTGAAAAACTCCTTTCAAACACTCCTTTATGCTTTGCAGAATAATTCTACATTATTTCCGATCAACAATATGTCATTCACATATACTTATCAGAAATGCTGTAGTGCTCCCACTCACTTTCTTGTAAATACAGGCTTCACCGCAAGTCTGTATAAAACTATATCCTTTGATCAACTTATCAAAGCGTATATTCCAACTCCGAGATGCTTGCACCAGTCCATAGATGGATCGCTGGAGTTTGCATATTTTGGTAGCACTTTTAGGATTGACAAAACCTTCTGGTTGCATCATATACAACTCTTCTTTAATAAATCCATTAAGGAATGCAGTTTTGTTTATCCATTTGCCATATTTCATAAAATGCGGCAATTGCTAACATGATTCAGACAGACTTAAGCATAGATACGAGTGAGAAACTCTCATCGTAGTCAACACCTTGAACTTGTCGAAAACCTTTTTGCGACAATTCTAGCTTTGTAGACAGTAACACTACTCTCACTGTCTGTCTTCCTCTTGAAGATCCATTTAATCTCAATGGCTCGCCGATCATTGGGCAAGTCAATCAAAATCCATACTTTCTTCTCATATATGGATCTTATCTCAGATTTCATGGCCTCAAGCCATTTCGTGGAATCTGGGCTCATCATCGCTTCCTCATAGTTCGTAGGTTCGTCATGGTCAAATAACATGACCTCCAGAACAGGATTACCGTACCACTCTGGTGTGGATCTCACTCTGGTTTACCTATGAGGTTTGGTAGTAACTTGATCTGAAGTTACATGATCATCATCATTAACTTCCTCACTAATTGGTGTAGGAGTCACAGGAACAGATTTCTATGATGAACTACTTTCCAATAAGGGAGCACGTACAGTTACCTCATCAAGTTCTACTTTCCTCCCACTCACTTCTTTCGAGAGAAACTCCTTCTCTAGAAAGGATCCATTCTTAGCAACGAATGTCTTGCCTTCGGATCTGTGATAGAAGGTGTACCCAACTGTCTCCTTTGGGTATCCTATGAAGACACATTTATCCGATTTGGGTTTGAGCTTATCAGGATGAAACCTTTTCACATAAGCATCGCAACCCCAAACTTCAAGAAACGACAACTTTGGTTTCTTGCCAAACCACAGTTCAACGGATTTAGATGGTACCCTATTTAACGTGAATGCAGCTGTCTCTAATGCATAACCCCAAAACGATAGTGGTAGATCGGTAAGAGACATCATATATCGCACCATATCTAATAAAGTACGGTTACGATGTTCGGACACACCATTACACTGTAGTGTTCCAGGTGGCGTGAGTAGTGAAACTATTTCACATTGTTTTAACTGAAGGCCAAACTCGTAACTCAAATACTCTTCTCTACGATCAGATCATAGAAACTTTATTTTTCTTGTTACGATGATTTTCCACTTCACTCTGAAATTATATGAACTTTTCAAATGTTTCAGACTTATGTTTCATTAAGTAGATATACCCATATCTCCTCAAATCATCTGTGAAGGTGAGAAAATAATGATATCCGCCACGAGCCTCAATATTCATTGGACCACATACATCTGTATGACTTCCAACCAATCTGCTGCTCTCTCCATAGTTCCGGAGAACGGCGTTTTAGTCATCTTGCCCATGAGGCATGGTTCGCAAGCATCAAGTGATTCGTAATCAAGTGATTCCAAAATCCCATCTGTATGGGGTTTCTTCATGCGCTTTACACCAATATGACCTAAACGGCAGTGCCACAAATAAGTTGCACTATCATTATTAACTTTGCATCTTTTGGCTTCATTATTATGAATATGTGTATCACTACGATCGAGATCCAACAAACCATTTTATTGGGTGTATGACCATAGAAGGTTTTATTCATGTAAACAGAACAATAATTATTCTCTAATTTAAATGAATAACCGTATTGCAACAAACATGATCAAATCATATTCATGGTCAATGCAAACACCAAATAACATTTATTTAGTTTCAACACTAATCCCGAAAGTATAGGGAGTGTGCGATGATGATCATATCAATCTTGGAACTACTTCCAACACACATCGTCACCTCGCATTTTACTAGTCTCTGTTTATTCTGCAACTCCCGTTTCGAGTTACTACTCTTAGTAACTGAACCAGTATCAAATGCCGAGGGGTTGCTATAAACACTAGTGAAGTACACATCAATAACATGTATATCCAATATACCTTTGTTCACTTTGCCATCCTTCTTATCCACCAAATACTTGCGGTAGTTCCGCTTCCAGTGACCAGTCCCTTTGCAGTAGAAGCACTTAGTCTCAGGCTTAAGACCAGACTTAGGCTTCTTCACTTGAGCAGCAACTTGCTTGCCGTTCTTCTTGAAGTTCCCCTTCTTCCTTTGCCCTTTTTTGAAACTAGTGGTCTCGTCAACCATCAACACTTGATGTTTTTCTTGATTTCTACCTTCGTCGATTTCAGCATCACGAAGAGCTCGGGAATTACTTTCGTCATCCCTTGCATACTATAGTTCATCACGAAGTTCTACTAACTTGGTGATGGTGACTAGAGAATTCTGTCAATCACTATTTTATCTGGAAGATAAACTCCCACTTGATTCAAGCGATTGTAGTACCCAGACAATCTGAGCACATGCTCACTGCTTGAGCTATTCTCCTCCATCTTTTAGCTATAGAACTTGTTGGAGACTTCATATCTCTCAACTCGCGTATTTGCTTGAAATATTAACTTCAACTCCTGGAACATCTCATATGGTCCATGACGTTCAAAACGTCTTTGAAGTCCCGATTCTAAGCCGTTAAGCATGGTGCACTAAACTATCAAGTATTCATCATATTGAGCTAGCCAAACGTTCATAACGTCTGCATCTGCTCCTGCAATAGGTCTGTCACCTAGCGGTGCATCAAGGACATAATTCTTCTGTGCAGCAATGAGGATAATCCTCAGATCACGGATCCAATCCGCATCTTTGCTACTAACATCTTTCAACATAATTTTCTCTAGGAACATATCAAAATAAACATAGGGAAGCAACAACGCGAGCTATTGATCTACAACATAATTTGCAAAATACTATCAGGACTAAGTTCATGATAAATTTAAGTTCAGTTAATCATATTACTTAAGAACTCCCACTTAGATAGACATCCCTCTAATCCTCTAAGTGATCACGTGATCCATATCAACTAAACCATGTCCGATCATCACGTGAGATGGAGTAGTTTCAACGGTGAACATCACTATGTTGATCATATCTACTATATGATTCATGCTCGACCTTTCGGTCTCCGTGTTCCCAGGCCATATCTGTTATATGCTAGGCTCGTCAAGTTTAACCTGAGTATTCCGCGTGTGCAACTGTTTTGCACCCGTTGTATTTGAACGTAGAGCCTATCACACCCGATCATCACGTGGTGTCTCAGCACGAAGAACTTTCGCAACGGTGCATACTCAGGGAGAATACTTTTATCTTGAAATTTTAGTGAGAGATCATCTTATAATGCTACCGTCAATCAAAGCAAGATAAGATGCATAAAAGATAAACATCACATGCAATCAATATAAGTGATATGATATGGCCATCATCATCTTGTGCTTGTGATCTCCATCTCCGAAGCACCATCATGATCACCATCGTCACCGGCGCGACACCTTGATCTCCATCATAGCATTGTTGTCGTCTCGCCAACTATTGCTTTTACGACTATTGCTACCGCTTAGTGATAAAATAAAACAATTACATGGCGATTGCATTTCATACAATAAAGCGACAACCATATGGCTCCTGCCAGTTGCCGATAACTCGGTTACAAAACATGATCATCTCATACAATAAAATATAGCATCATGTCTTGACCATATCACATCACAACATGCCCTGCAAAAACAAGTTAGACGTCCTCTACTTTGTTGTTGCAATTTTTACGTGGCTGCTACGGGCTTAGCAAGAACCGTTCTTACATACGCATCAAAACCACAACGATAGTTTGTCAAGTTGGTGCTGTTTTAACCTTCGCAAGGACCAGGCGTAGCCACACTCGGTTCAACTAAAGTGAGAGAGACAGACACCCGCCAGTCACCTTTAAGCATCGAGTGCTCGCAACGGTGAAACCAGTCTCGCGTAAGCGTACGCGTAATGTCGGTTCGGGCCGCTTCATCTCACAATACCGCCGAACCAAAGTATGACATGCTGGTAAGCAGTATGACTTATATCGCCCACAACTCACTTGTGTTCTACTCGGGCATATAACATCAACGCATAAAACCAGGCTCGGATGCCACTGTTGGGGAACGTAGTAATTTCAAAAAATCTCTACGCACACGCAAGATCATGGTGATGCATAGCAACGAGAGGGGAGAGTGTTGTCCACGTACCCTCGTAGACCGAAAGCGGAAGCGTTAACACAACGCGGTTGATGTAGTCGTACGTCTTCACGATCCGACCGATCAAGTACCGAACGCACGGCACCTCCGAGTTCAGCACACGTTCAGCTCGATGACGTCCCTCGAACTCCGATCCAGCCGAGTGTTGAGGGAGAGTTTCGTCAGCACGACGGCGTGGTGATGATGATGATGTTCTACCGACGCAGGGCTTCGCCTAAGCACCGCTACGATAGTATCGAGGTGTAATATGGTGGAGGGGGGCACCGCACACGCCTAAGAGATCAATAGATCAATTGTTGTGTCTATGGGGTGCCCCCCTGCCCCGGTATATAAAGGAGCAAGGGGGAGGCCGCCGGCCAAGGAGGAGGGCGCGCCAAGGGGGGAGTCCTACTCCCACCGGGAGTAGGACTCCTCCTTTCCTTGTTGGAGTAGGAAAAGGGAAGGGAGAAGGAGAAAGAAGGAAGGGGGCACCCTCCCTCCCTAGTCCAATTCGGACTAGTCCATGGGGAGGGGTGCGGCCACCCTTTGGGGCCTTTCTCTCCTTTCCCGTATGGCCCATTAAGGCCCAATACGAATTGCCGTAACTCTCCGGTACTCCGAAAAATACCCGAATCACTCGGAACCTTTCCGATGTCCGAATATAGTCGTCCAATATATCGATCTTTACGTCTCGACCATTTCGAGACTCCTCGTCAAGTCCCTGATCTCATTCGGGACTCCGAACTCCTTCGGTACATCAAAACATATAAACTCATAATATAACTGTCATCGTAACTTTAAGCATGCGGACCCTACGGGTTCGAGAACTATGTAGACATGATCGATACACCTCTCCGGTCAATAACCAATAGCGGAACCTGGATGCTCATATTGGCTCCCACATATTCTACGAAGATCTTTATCGGTCAAACCGCATAACAACATACGTTGTTCCCTTTGTCATCGGTATGTTACTTGCCCGGGATTCGATCGTCGGTATCTCAATACCTAGTTCAATCTCGTTACCGGCAAGTCTCTTTACTCGTTCCCTAATACATCATCCCGCAACTAACTCACTAGTTACAATGCTTGCAAGGCTTATAGTGATGTGCATTACCGAGTGGGCCCAGAGATACCTCTCCGACAATCGGAGTGACAAATCCTAATCTCGAAATACGCCAACCCAACAAGTACCTTTGGAGACACCTGTAGAGCACCTTTATAATCACCTAGTTACGTTGTGACGTTTGGTAGCACACAAAGTGTTCCTCCGGTAAACGGGAGTTGCATAATCTCATAGTCATAGGAACATGTATAAGTCATGAAGAAAGCAATAGCAACATACTAAACGATCGAGTGCTAAGCTAACGGAATGGGTCAAGTCAATCACATCATTCTCCTAATGATGTGATCCCATTAATCAAATGACAACTCATGTCTATGGCTAGAAAACATAACCATCTTTGATCAACGAGCTAGTCAAGTAGAGGCATACTAGTGACACTCTGTTTGTCTATATATTCACACATGTATCAAGTTTCCGGTTAATACAATTCTAGCATGAATAATAAACATTTATCATGATATAAGGAAATAAATAATAACTTTATTATTGCCTCTAGGGCATATTTCCTTCATAAGTATGCAACAAAAAGATCGGAAGAGAAAAGCAACACATTAATAGCACGATTCATGGTCCTACTAATAAATAGCATCGATTACATATAAGTTGAACGACTGTCCAAACCAAAGAGACATACAAGTTCATTAAAGTTTAATATTACAACATGAGCGAATCGACATTTCAGAACGACATAGCATCACTACTTTCGACTCGGCTCAGGGACCGGAGCGTGGATGAAGCCGCCGTCTTTCGTGATGGTCATGAAATCGCGGGCGTTGTCAGCCTGCATTTGTAGCGTTGTTTCTATCTCACTGTTGGACGGTTGTCTGAGATAGAACTGCCCCGAGGTATGAAGGACATCTTGATGGATGATTTCCGCAAACTCCGACTGGATGCGAAAGAATTCTTGTCTGATGTCCGCGTCCTGGATTATTTGGTAGCAGAAGGTGATTATGGTCCCGTACGATCGCCCGCATGTGATGGAGGGCGTAGTAGGCATCCTTCTGACCGCCAGGCGGCTGCTTGACGCAGGAGAACGTCGTATTGTGGCTGAAGATGTGCTTGCCGTACTTACGAACTAGCCTGCAGAAGGTGCCTCTAGATTTGGCGTAGCCGGGGAGAACATCATCAAGAACTTTCTTGATATTTGTGTAGTCTATCTTCGACTGACGGTCCAGGTCGAAATACGTGGCCATGGAATATTTCGGGCTTAAGAGGATGAGTGTGCAATGTGTGTCACTGCACAAAACACGGAATGTTAAAAAAAAAGAATGATCGAAATCTAAGAAATCATATGTTACGCGGCGGTGAGGGGATGACTTACTCGGGAAAGTAAGGCACGAGGAAGTTATCCTTATCTGGGTTTGCCAGAATGACGCCTTCGAGGTATGAACTCGCGACTTGCCGGTCCCTAGCGCTGCCCAAGATCTTGGCACGCATGTAGAAGGGGTCGACTATCACGATGTCCGGGGTCTTGTCTCTAATGATCCGCATCTCCATACTCAACGAAAATAGCCGAACGAAGGTGTAGTGCAGCGGATGAAGGTTAAACATAGCGAAGATGTCATCAAACCGCAGGACGATCGTACCCCTGATGGCGCTATCCACAAAGCCCTTGCCCTCTGGCACCTTTGCCACGAAAACCGGGTATGCCACATCATTCTCGGAGAGACGCCGCTTCTCCAAAGAAAGAACACTGTCATGCAGACTCCGCATAGCACCGACTGCAGCATTGAGTAGATTAGTCGGTAGCATCGGCCTACCCGCCACATGCACCCTCCTCGAGATATCCTTAGGTGAAGGTGGCCCGTCCTGAGCACGGATCATACTCGGTGCCGGCTTGCTCGCACCACCCTTGTTATTCTTTCATTTCCGTCCCTTCTTCCTCATCTCCTGTAATGGGATCGAGTTCTGCTCAGAGACCGCCTTCTTGAGTGTGTTGGGGCTGATAATATTCCGCACCTCGGCTATCTGAGGCTCGGTGAAGGCGGCAGCTGGAGGCGTCTCCTAAGAACTGAACGCCAGACGACACCTGTTGCAATTGGGTTTCTGCGCGGTACCGGCTCGATCGCGGTCGTCTTTTTCAGGGTTGGGTTCTTGAGAAGGAGGCCCGAAGAATTCGTCACCGTACCCACGTTCGGCAAAGTACTTATCAACGTTGGTAAATGTACCGTCGTCGTTGTCGTCGTCGTCCGGATCCTGTGCCATATGCATGTCCGGATCCTGTGCCATAGGGATGTCCGGCATGTCCGGTAGCGTTGCGGCGGTCTTGCCATGGCTTGGCGCCGGCACGACTGGCGGTGTTGTCTGTGGGGTGATGTCCCCCGCCCCCAAACGAATCTGGCTCTTCGGCAAAAGCAGGGGCCAGCTTACGCAGGCGCTGAGGGTCATCACATCATCTTCGTCGGCCCCAGCGGGTCGAATCTGAGGTAACAACTCGTCGCAGCCTGGCAGCACCCGAACTAGTTCAACCCTATACACGGTGGGTGGCATCGGATTACCGTGGAACATAGGGTTGCCGGTTGAACGATTATGCCCTTGGCGACATCGATCAACTCGCCGCCCACGAAGTGCAGGAGAGTGCATGGAACGTCGGCGGCGCCCTGCGAAAACATGTAGGGCGTCAGGTATGCCCAGTCAAAGGCAAGGAGATGAAGTCATCGGCCGAGAGGCTTAGTTACCGTGATGGCGTCGAGCTCGGCTAATGTCGAGGCACCGCCAACGGCGGGCGTGCAACTGACGGAGGGGCCGCTTACTGCCGAGGTGCCGGCCGGCGTACACCTGGGTGCATTAAGCTCCAATGCCTGTGCCGGCGCCGGAGACACCAATACCGCCTCCGCCGGAGACACCAATGGCCCCGCCTGCGCGTTGTGCGAGTTGCTGGCCGTGAAGCTGCAAACCAGGGGCGGCCCCTGTTGGCCGCCCCCAATCCACGCGTGCAGCCCCTCAATCAAGCTAGGCAAAATGGCGGTGAGCGTCATTCCCAGTTGTTGTTGCACTTGCTCTTGGACAATCTCCGGAATCCGCGCCACTTGTGCCTTGAGTTCTTGAACCTCGTGCGACTGGCTTTCCGAGCTGGTCTTTTTCTCCTTTCGCCCACCAGCGTTATAGTATGACGACCATTTTGTGGACAAGCCTTTGCCGGCCACACGACCAGCTGACGATGGCTTACTGAGCTTATCCTTGTTTTTCATTATGTTCAACGCCCTATCTAGAGTGCTGCCCAAGCTGGGGAGCTCTGAGACGACCCCGCGCTACTGCTTTTAGTCTCCTGCGGAAGGAATGTGAACCATTTAGAAATTTGGCTTCATTAACTAGAATGCAACCATATATGTAGCTAATTACGTGGGGGTGTATTCCTTACCAGAACTTTCTCAAGCGCCTTGGTCTTCGGATCCGTGGTAAGCTCCTTTGTTACCGGGTCCTCCTTGTACCGGGCCCTGACATAGTTCCTGGTCTGCTTCTCACGGTATTTCTCGAAGCGGGGCGGTAGGCCTTGCTCGGCACGCTCCGTGTCCTCCTTGTCCCATATAGGTTCCGCCACTCTGTAACCGCCGGGACCGAGTTTGTGGACCCCTAAGTTCAAGTCCCGCATCTCTTTCCCCCACTGACTTGATTCCTCGGATGCGCCGCTCTCGCACTTGATCTTGAACTCCTTGTAGTCATCTTCGCTGATCGAAGGATTTTTCGCCTTGATCTTCTCATAACTATCACCTTTGTTAATCATTCTCTTCACCGCACTTCTCCAAGTAGACAGGGCCGTGCTCATCTTCGTGAGGGCGGAACTGTTAACTTTATTCCCTGAGAGGCGTGTGTTTGCAAACTCAGCGGAGAACTTGTATTGTTCGTGCAGCTTCGTGAAGAGGAGGTTGCGCAAATTCCCTCGGTCCTTATGCCTTAGGTTCTCGGTGTTGATCGAGACGGTGCTCCGGAGAATGCACCCGAGCTGAACCGAGTACCCCTTGACTAATTCTTTGGCCGCCGTTGGATCCTCGCCGCAGATCACTTTAGTAAATTCCTCCTTGACGGTGCCGAGCACGTTCGGGCGCCGGTCCTTCCGTTGCCTCTTCGGTTGGCTGCCATCTGTGCGTGCGCTGCCATCATCAGTGGTGGCATCCTCGGCGGCACCATCAGTGGTGTCATCCCCGACGCCACTAGGGGTTGTGTATTCAGGATCGGTGTCTTCCGCGACGTCCTCATAGCGGTGAGGTTCTTCCTCCATCTCCTGGGACAGCTCCCAGAATGCCTTGCCGCCCGAACCACCGGCCTCATCGTTGTGGGCCATGTTTCGCTCTAAATAGGAAAAAAGTTTGGTCAAAAAGTTGGTTATTGTCAAGGAACAAGATCATGGTCTCATCATTTAGGGTTTGTCGATACCGAGGCATCCTAAAAGCTAAGCTTTTATCATTTAGGGTTTGTCGACGCCGAGGCACCCTAAAAGCCTAAGCTTTCATCATTCAGGTTCTTATCGACACCGAGGCACCCTAAAAGCCAAGGCTTTATAATTTAGGGTTTGTCGACTCTAAGTTGGGCCTAATCACTTGGCTCTATTGCCACCTATGGTTTAATGCGGCAAGAATAAAGGGGCAGTTGATCCTACTTAATTAAGTACTAAGATACCCCGGCCCATGCATTAGTCGCAAGTACCCCATATGTCCTATTTTTAGCAAAGTCATGCTAAAATTCACGGAAAATTTCAGAATGACCTTTGCTAAAAATAGGACATATGGAGTACCCGAATTTGCCGGAACGGAAGTTAATCGACATTCCGGCAAACTCAAGGGCCTCTCGGGGTACCTGCAAAATCATCTCTTCCTTTCTTTCTTCAGTTTGAAATAGTAGTGGCCATGGTGATGGACATAGAGGGCCAAATTTCCAGCCAGATTTGCCTTAAAGATATTGCTGGACACAGAGGGCCAAATAGTAGTGGCCATGGTGATGGACACAGAGGGCCAAATAGTAGTGGCCATGGTGATGAACTGTACAGGTACACCAAAAGCAGTGTTTTTGTCCCAACCAGTACAGGTTGTACTACTAGAAAACAGAAGAAATTTACAGCTATCCTAATAAAAACTTACAACCTGCAAGGAAACTAGAGATGCACACAAGTAATGGCTTAGTAAGGTGGATGCTTCATGAGGGGCACCGTTTTATAGGATCTCAACCACAGGGGAATTCTTTTTTAAAAGAAGGGTACAGTATCATGCTTATTAATTGATAGTCATGATAAGTGAACTACTCGAATGTTACATTTCAAGATATTCTTCAGTGCTATCCATCATGTGACAGAACAGTATGTAAGATTACTGAAAGTTCAGTGTGATAAGCCCACACAAATGCTGGGTAACCAACTTATAGCTGACATGGTCAAATTTCAGTTAAGATTCAGTTAAGATACATACAGTAAAATCAAAACAAAAATGGACAGTAAACTGATAATGACAGTAAACTGTAATTTGTTACACAGATTTTCCTACTGAAAATATAACTGAATGGACAGAAAAAAGGGTGAAAAGATAACTGAAGACTAGGCTAAAATGGACAGTAAACTGTAATTTGTTAACAGTTTACTGTGATTATCAGGTGTCATAATCTACTGAGTAGTCGCGTCCCAGTCATGCATCCATGCATCCAGTGGCAACATCTTGCATACATGATCAGGAGTACATCAAAATCTATTGAGTAGTTCTTGTGCTCATCCAGTAGCAACATCCTTCATACATGATCAGTAGTCATGTACCAAATTTTTATTTAAACTGAATTTGCAAATCACCAAGAGCTCTACTAGTTTCAGACTAGATTTACACTAAATACACTAGAGTATTTGACCAGTAGTCATGTGAACTCTTTGAATTTGTAAAGACTTCCATACTTGAGCATTGAGAGTTCACAATTGCAAAAAATGTCCCTTGTTCCTGAACTTGTATTGTACTCCCCAATATTTCAATCTGATATTCTACAGTTTTATAAAAAAACACAGTCCATGGGAAGGCTACAATCATTTGATCAAACACAGAATGTTTATGTAGAATGTTTATGCAGTACAGAGAAGTGTTGAAAATTCAGTTACCACTGTTGCCTTGTTGATCTGCTGTACTTCTTTGATCTATTGTTGCTATTTCCCCTGCTGTTAATCTGCTTCTTCACTCTCTAGTTGTTGTAGATCTTGATCTGCTGCGGAGGAACACAGGCAGGGCAGTGAGAGGAGCAACACAGGCAGAGGAACAAGGTACACAGGCAGGGCAGTGGGAAGGCCGGCGTCGCCACGGTCGAGGGGAGGGAGGGAGGGAATGGGGAGGAAGGGTGGAGAGGGAGGAAGGAGGAAGGAGGAGAGGTACCTGGGCGGGCGCGGCCGGTCGCCGGAGGGGTCGGGGTCGGGGTCGGCGGCGGCGGGATGGTTGCGGGTCGGCGGCGGTCGTCGTCCTGCACCCCGTGTGGTCGTCGGCGGTGGGATGGTTGTGGGTCGGCGGCGGGATGGTTGGGGGCCGCGGCGGCTTGCTGTCCAGTGGGCGGCGGAGGAGCTGCAGTGGTGGGGGGCGCGGGGGCGGCGGCGTCGTGGGTCGGGGCTGTGGGGGGAAGTGTGGCGAGGGAGGGACGAAGGGACCGGGCGAATTAGCTAGCTAGGGGGGAAGAGTACTAATGGCGCACCCCCTAGCGGTGGGCCATCAGTATGTTTTTTTATAGCAATGGCGCACCCCCGAGCGGTGCGCCATTAGAAATCTTTTTTTTAGATAGCAATGGCGCACCACCCAGCGGTGCGCCATAAGTAACCTTTTTTTGCACAGCAATGGCACACCAGCCAGCGGTGCGCCATAAGTAAATTATTATTATTATTTTTGTTGCATCTAATATTTTTTTAGAAAATGAAAATGAATATGAAACAGTAATAATTTTTTATAAAAACAGTAATAATTTTTTAAAAAATATCATCAAATTTGTTATTTGAAAATATTTATGAATATGAAAAAATATCATCAAATTTGTTATTTGAAAATATAATCAAATTTGTTTTTTTGGATTTTTAGTTGCATTCATTTGTGAATTGGTAAGACATTACTGGGGAGGGTGCGGGGGGTCGTCGTCGGCGGTGGAGCGGGGGAGGGTGCGGGGGGTGCTCGGCGGCGGTGGAAAGGGCCGGGAGGGTGCGGGGGGTGCTCGGCGGCGGTGGAGCAGGCCGGGGAGGGTGCGGGGGGTCGGCGGCGGCGGTGGAGCGGCGGAGGGTGCGGGGGGATCGAGATCGAGATGGAGGGGGATAGCGATCGAGATGGAGGGGGATCGAGATCGAGATGGAGGGGGATCAAGATCGAGTGTCCTCATGAATATTCAATATTTTTTCATATTGAATATGAAAAAATATCATAAAATTTGAAAAAATATTCATGAATTCAAAAAGTGCCCATGAAATTTAAAAATATTCATGACTTCAAAAAGTGCCCATGAAATACAATCGAGAAATGAAGGCTACAATTTAAATACAATCGATCTTAGCTAGCTATCTGTTCACAATCTTCTTGCCCTTATTTTTCATAAATGGAGTTCTTCTTTTGAACGGACGTCCTTTAGGTAGGGTGGTCCTGCTTCTTCTTGTGGTGTATGCTGGTACTTCATCGTCGTCGTCATGTTCCATCTTCGGGTCGCCGTACTTGTCGAAGTCTTGCTCATTGGCGACTCCATCCATTCCGATGATCTTCCTTTTGCCTCTCCTCACGACAACACGACTGGGCTTTGACGGGTCGGTAATGAAGAAGCATTGGTCCACTTGGGAAGACAGTACCCATGGCGCATTTTTCGCGGTGACATTTGCGCCCGCGGTCTTGGATTTGTCTTCGGGTATAACCATGGTGGTGAAATACCGGTCTTCTTTTAGGACGCTCTTGGCCCATCTGACACGGAACATCGGGACCTTCTCTCCAGCGTAGCTCAGCTCCCGGATCTCCTTGATCCTTCCGTAGTATCTGTCCTTGTCGTTACCGGTGTAGGATTCCATCGTTACCCCGGAGTTCTGATAACCATCGCTCTTCATGTCCTTTCCCACGGTGTAGAATGTGTAGCCGTTGATATCGTACGCCTCATACTGTTGGGGAACGTAGTAATTTCAAAAAAATTCCTACGCACACGCAAGATCATGGTGATGCATAGCAACGAGAGGGGAGAGTGTTGTCCACGTACCCTCGTAGACCGACAGCGGAAGCGTTATCACAACGCGGTTGATGTAGTCATACGTCTTCACGATCCGACCGATCAAGTACCGAACGTACGGCACCTCCGAGTTCTACACACGTTCAGCTCGATGACGTCCCTCGAACTCCGATCCAGCCGAGTGTTGAGGGAGAGTTTCATCAGCACGACGGCGTGGTGACGATGATGATGTTCCACCGACGCAGGGTTTCGCCTAAGCTCCGCAACGGTATTATCGAGGTGTAATAGGGTGGAGGGGGGCACCGCACACGGCTAAGAGATCTCAAGGATCAATTGTTGTGTCCATGGGGTGCCCCCTGCCCCCGTATATCTAGGAGCAAGGGAGGAGGAGGCCGGCCCTAGGAGGGGGCGCACCAAGTGTGGAGTCCTACTAGGACTCCGTAGTCCTAGTATGATTCCACCTCCCATATGGAATAGGGAAAGAGGAAGGGAAAAAGAGAAGGAAGGAAGGGGGCGCCGCCCTTCCCTAGTCCAATAAGGACCAGACCAAGGGGAGGGGTGCGGCCACCCTTGAGGCCCTTTTCCTTCTTTCCCGTATGGCCTAATAAGGCCCAATACGTATTCCCGTAACTCTCCGGTACTCCGAAAAATACCCGAATCACTCGGAACCTTTCCGAAGTCCGAATATAGTCGTCCAATATATCGATCTTTACGTGTCGACCATTTCGAGACTCCTCGTCATATCCCCGATCTCATCCGGGACTCCGAACTCCTTCGGTACATCAAAACTCAATAAAACTGTCATCGTAACGTTAAGCGTGTGGACCCTACGGGTTCGAGAACTATGTAGACATGACCGAGACACGTCTCCGGTCAATAACCAATAGCGGGACCTGGATGCCCATATTGGCTCCCACATATTCTACGAAGATCTTTATCGGTCAGACCGCATAACAACATACGTTGTTCCCTTTGTCACCGGTATGTTACTTGCCCGAGATTTGATCGTCGGTATCTCGATACCTAGTTCAATATCGTTACCGGCAAGTCTCTTTACTCGTTCCGTAACACATCATCCCGCAACTAACTCATTAGTCACAATGCTTGCAAGGCTTATAGTGATGTGCATTACCGAGTGGGCCCAGAGATACCTCTCCGACAATTGGAGTGACAAATCCTAATCTCGAAATACGCCAACCCAACAAGTACCTTTGGAGACACCTGTAGAGCACCTTTATAATCACCCATTTACGTTGTGACGTTTGGTAGCACACAAAGTGTTCCTCCGGTAAACGGGAGTTGCATAATCTCATAGTCATAGGAACATGTATAAGTCATGAAGAAAGCAATAGCAACATACTAAACGATCGAGTGCTAAGCTAACGGAATGGGTCAAGTCAATCACGTCATTCTCCTAATGAGGTGATCTCGTTAATCAAATGACAACTTATGTCTATGGCTAGGAAACATAACCATCTTTGATTAACGAGCTAGTCAAGTAGAGGCATACTAGTGACACTTTGTTTGTCTATATATTCACACATGTATTATGTTTCCGGTTAATACAATTCTAGCATGAATAATAAACATTTATCATGATATAAGGAAATATATAATACTTTATTATTGCCCCTAGGGCATATTTCCTTCAGTCTCCCACTTGCACTAGAGTCAATAATCTAGTTCACATCGCCATGTGATTTAATATCAATAATTCACATCACCATGTGATTAACACCCATAGTTCACATCTCTATGTGACCAACACTCAAAGGGTTTACTAGAGTCAATAATCTAGTTCACATCGTTATGTGATTAACACCCAAAGAGTACTAAGGTGTGATCATGTTTTGATTGTGAGATAATATTAGTCAACGGGTCTGTCACATTCAGATCCGTAAGTATTTTGCAAATTTCTATGTTTACAATGCTTTCCACGGAGCTACTCTTAGCTAATTGCTCCCACTTTCAATATGTATCTAGACCGAGACTTAGAGTCATCTAGATTTAGTGTCAAAACTTGCATCGACGTAACCCTTTATGACGAACCTTTTGGCACTTCCATAATCGAGAAACATATCCTTATTCCACTAAGGATAACTTTGACCGCTGTCCAGTGATATACTCCTAGATCACTATTGTACTCCCTTGCCAAAATCAGTGTAGGTATACAATAGATCTGGTACACAGCATGGCATACTTTATAGAACCTATGGCCAAGGCATAAGGAATGACTTCCCTTCTCTTTCTATCTTCTGCCGTGGTCGGGCTTTGAGTCTTACTCAATTTCACACCTTGTAACACAGGCAAGAACTCTTTCTTTGACTGTTCTATTTTGAACTACTTCAAAATCTTGTTAAGGTATGTACTCATTGAAAAAACTTATCAAGCGTCTTGATCTATCTCTATAGATCTTGATGCTCAATATGTAAGCAGCTTCACCGAGGTCTTTCTTTGAAAACTTCTTTCAAACACTCCTTTATGCTTTGCAGAATAATTCTACATTATTTCCGATCAACAATATGTCATTCACATATACTTATCAGAAATGCTGTAGTGCTCCCACTCACTTTCTTGTAAATACAGGCTTCACCGCAAGTCTGTATAACACTATATCCTTTGATCAACTTATCAAAGTGTATATTCTAACTCCGAGATGCTTGCACCAGTCCATAAATGGATCGCTGGAGCTTGCATATTTTGTTAGCACCTTTAGGATTGACAAAACCTTCTGGTTGGATCATATACAACTCTTCTTTAATAAATCCATTAAGGAATGCAGTTTTGTTTATCCCTTTGCCAGATTTCATAAAATGCGGCAATTGCTAACATGATTCGGACAGACTTAAGCATATATACGAGTGAGAAACTCTCATCGTAGTTAACATCTTGAACTTGTCGAAAACCTTTTTGCGACAATTCTAGCTTTGTAGCTAGTGATACTACTATCAGCGTCCGTCTTCCTCTTGACGATCCATTTATTCTCAATTGCTTGCCGATCATCAGGCAAGTCAACCAAGTCCATACTTTGTTCTCATACTTGGATCTCATCTCAGATTTCATGGTCTCAAGCCATTTTGCGGAATCTGGGCTCACCATCGCTTCGTCATAGTTCGTAGGTTTGTCATGGTCTAGTAACATAACCTCCAGAACAGGATTACCGTACCACTCTGGTGCGGATCTTACTCTGGTTGACCTACAAGGTTTAGTAACAACTTGATCTGAAGTTTCATGATTATCATCATTCACTTCCTCACTCATTGGTATAGACGTCACAGGAACCGTTTCTTGTGATGAACTACTTTCCAATAAGGGAGCAGGTACAGTTACCTCATCAAGTTCTACTTTCCTCCCACTCACTTCTTTCGAGAGAAACTCCTTCTCTAGAAAGGATCCATACTAAGCAACGAATGTCTTGCCTTCGGATCTGTGATAGAAGGTGTACCCAACTGTCTCCTTTGGGTATCCTATGAAGACACATTTCTCCGATTTGGGTTTGAGCTTATCAGGATGAAACTTTTTCACATAAGCGTCGCAACCCAAACTTTAAGAAACGATAACTTTCGTTTCTTGCCAAACCACAGTTCATAAGGCGTCGTCTCAACGGATTTTGATGGTGCCCTATTCAACGTGAATGCAGCCGTCTCTAAAGCATAACCCCAAAACGATAGCGGTAAATCAGTAAGAGACATCATAGATCGCACCATATCTAGTAAAGTGCGATTACGACGTTCGGACACACCATTACGCTGTGGTGTTCCGGGTGGCGTGAGTTGCGAAACTATTCCGCATTGTTTCAAATGTAGACCAAACTCGTAACTCAAATATTCTCCTCCACGATCTGATCGTAGAAACTTTATTTTCTTGTTACGATGATTTTCAACTTCACTCTGAAATTCTTTGAACTTTTCAAATGTTTCAGACTTATGTTTCATTAAGTAGATATACCCATATCCGCTTAAATATCATCTATGAAGGTGAGAAAATAACGATATCCGCCACGAGACTTAACATTCATCGGACCACATACATCTGTATGTATGATTTCCAACAAATCTGTTGCTCTCTCCACAGTTCCGGAGAACGGCGTTTTAGTCATCTTGCCCATGAGGCACGGTTCGCAAGCATCAAGTGATTCATAATCAAGTGATTCTAAAATCCCATCAGTATGGAGTTTCTTCATGCGCTTTAAACCAATATGACCTAAACGGCAGTGCCACAAATAAGTTGCACTATCATTATTAACTTTGCATCTTTTGGCTTCATTATAATGAATATGTGTATCACTACGATCGAGATCAAACAAACCATTTTCGTTGGTGTGTATGACCATAGAAGGTTTTTATTCATGTTAAACAGAACAACAATTGTTCTCTAACTTAAATGAATAACCGTATTGCAATAAACATGATCAAATCATATTCATGCTCAACGCAAACACCAAATAACACTTATTTAGTTTCAACACTAATCCCGAAAGTATAGGGAGTGTGCGATGATGATCATATCAATCTTGGAACTACTTCCAACACACATCGTCACCTCGCCTTTTACTAGTCTCTGTTTATTCTGCAACTCTCGTTTTGAGTTACTACTCTTAGCAACTGAACCAGTATCAAATACCGAGGGGTTGCTATAAACACTAGTAAAGTACACATCAATAACATGTATATCCAATATACCTTTTGTTCACTTTGCCATCCTTCTTATCCACCAAATAGTTGGGGCAGTTCCGCCTCCAGTGTCCAGTCCCTTTGCAGTAGAAGCACTTAGTCTCAGGCTTAGGTACAGACTTGGGCTTCTTCACTTGAGTAGCAACTTGCTTGCCATTCTTTTTGAAGTTCCCTTTCTTCCCTTTGCACTTTTCTTGAAACTAGTGGTCTCGTCAACCATCAACACTTGAAGTGGTCTCGTCAACCATCAACACTTGATGTTTTTCTTGATTTCTACCTTCGTCGATTTCAGCATCACGAAGAGCTCGGGAATTACTTTCGTCATCCCTTCCATACTATAGTTCATCACGAAGTTCTACTAACTTGGTGATGGTGACTAGAGAATTTTGTCAATCACTATTTTATCTGGAAGATAAACTCCCACTTGATTCAAGCGATTGTAGTACCCAGACAATCTGAGCACATGCTCACTAGTTGAGCGATTCTCCTCCATCTTTTAGCTATAGAACTTGTTGGAGACTTCATATCTCTCAACTCGGGTATTTGCTTGAAATATTAACTTCAACTCCTGGACATCTCATATGGTCCATGACGTTCAAAACGTCTTTGAAGTCCCGATTCTAAGCCGTTAAGCATGGTGCACTAAACTATCAAGTAGTCATCATATTGAGCTAGCCAAACGTTCATAACGTCTGCATCTGCTCCTGCAATAGGTCTGTCACCTAGCGGTGCATTAAGGACATAATTCTTCTGTGCAGCAATGAGGATAATCCTCAGATCACGGATCCAATCCGCATCTTTGCTACTAACATCTTTCAACATAATTTTCTCTAGGAACATATCAAAATAAACATAGGGAAGCAACAACGCGAGCTATTGATCTACAACATAATTTGCAAAATACTATCAGGACTAAGTTCATGATAAATTTAAGTTCAGTTAATCATATTACTTAAGAACTCCCACTTAGATAGACATCCCTCTAATCCTCTAAGTGATCACGTGATCCATATCAACTAAACCATGTCCGATCATCACGTGAGATGGAGTAGTTTCAACGGTGAACATCACTATGTTGATCATATCTACTATATGATTCATGCTCGACCTTTCGGTCTCCGTGTTCCCAGGCCATATCTGTTATATGCTAGGCTCGTCAAGTTTAACCTGAGTATTCCGCGTGTGCAACTGTTTTGCACCCGTTGTATTTGAACGTAGAGCCTATCACACCCGATCATCACGTGGTGTCTCAACACGAAGAACTTTTGCAACGGTGCATACTCAGGGAGAACACTTATACTTTGATAATTTAGTGAAGGATCATCTTATAATGCTATCGTCAAACAAAGCAAGATAAGATGCATAAAGGATTAACATCACATGCAATCAATATAAGTGATATGATATGGCCATCATCATCTTGTGCTTGTGATCTCCATCTCCGAAGCACCGTGCTTGTGATCTCCATCTCCGAAGCACCGTCATGATCACCATCGTCACCGGCGCGACACCTTGATCTCCATTGTAGCATCGTCGTCGTCTCGCCAACTTATTGCTTTTACGACTATCGCTACGGCTTAGTGATAAAGTAAAACTATTACATGGCGATTGCATCTCATACAATAAAGCGACAACCATGCATATGGCTCCTGCCAGTTGCCGATAACTCGGTTACAAAACATGATCATCTCATACAACACATTATATCACATCATGTCTTGACCATATCACATCACAACATGCCCTGCAAAAACAAGTTAGACGTCCTCTACTTTTTTGTTGCATATTTTACGTGGCTGCTACGGGCTTCGCAAGAACCGTTCTTACCTACGCATCAAAACCACAACGATAGTTTGTCAAGTTGGTGCTGTTTTAACCTTCGCAAGGACCGGACGTAGCCACACTCGGTTCAACTAAAGTGAGAGAGACAGATACCCGCCGGTCACCTTTAAGCAACGAGTGCTCGCAACGGTGAAACCAGTCTCGCGTAAGCGTACGCGTAATGTCGGTCCGGGCCGCTTCATCTCACAACACCGCTGAACCAAAGTATGACATGCTGGTAAGCAGTATGACTTATATCGCCCACAACTCACTTGTGTTCTACTCGTGCATAGCATCAACGCATAAAACCAAGCTCGGATGCCACTGTTGGGGAACGTAGTAATTTCAAAAAATTTCCTACGCACACGCAAGATCATGGTGATGCATAGCAACGAGAGGGGAGAGTGTTGTCCACGTACCCTCGTAGACCGACAGCGGAAGCGTTATCACAACGCGGTCGATGTAGTCGTACATCTTCACGATCCGACCGATCAAGTACCGAACGTACGGCACCTCCGAGTTCTACACACATTCAGCTCGATGACGTCCCTCGAACTCCGATCCAGCCGAGTGTTGAGGGAGAGTTTCGTCAGCACGACGGCGTGGTGGCGATGATGATGTTCCACCGACGCAGGGCTTCGCCTAAGCTCCGCAACGGTATTATCGAGGTGTAATACGGTGGAGGGGGGGCACCGCACACGGCTAAGAGATCTCAAGGATCAATTGTTGTGTCCATGGGGTGCCCCCTGCCCCCGTATATCTAGGAGCAAGGGAGGAGGAGGCCGGCCCTAGGAGGGGGCGCACCAAGTGTGGAGTCCTACTAGGACTCCCTAGTCCTAGTATGATTCCACCTCCCATATGGAATAGGAAAAGAGGAAGGGAAAAAGAGAAGGAAGGAAGGGGGCGCCCCCCTTCCCTAGTCCAATAAGGACCAGACCAAGGGGAGGGGTGCGGCCACCCTTGAGGCCCTTTTCCTTCTTTCCCGTATGGCCTAATAAGGCCCAATACGTATTCCCGTAACTCTCCGGTACTCCGAAAAATACCCGAATCACTCGGAACCTTTCCGAAGTCCGAATATAGTCGTCCAATATATCGATCTTTACGTGTCGACCATTTCGAGACTCCTCGTCATATCCCCGATCTCATCCGGGACTCCGAACTCCTTCGGTACATCAAAACTCAATAAAACTGTCATCGTAACGTTAAGCGTGCGGACCCTACGGGTTCGAGAACTATGTAGACATGACCGAGACACGTCTCCGGTCAATAACCAATAGCGGGACCTGGATGCCCATATTGGCTCCCACATATTCTACGAAGATCTTTATCGGTCAGACCGCATAACAACATACGTTGTTCCCTTTGTCACCGGTATGTTACTTGCCCGAGATTTGATCGTGGGTATCTCGATACCTAGTTCAATCTCGTTACCGGCAAGTCTCTTTACTCGTTCCGTAACACATCATCCCGCAACTAACTCATTAGTCACAATGCTTGCAAGGCTTATAGTGATGTGCATTACCGAGTGGGCCCAGAGATACCTCTCCGACAATTGGAGTGACAAATCCTAATCTCGAAATACGCCAACCCAACAAGTACCTTTGGAGACACCTGTAGAGCACCTTTATAATCATCCATTTACGTTGTGACGTTTGGTAGCACACAAAGTGTTCCTCCGGTAAACGGGAGTTGCATAATCTCATAGTCATAGGAACATGTATAAGTCATGAAGAAAGCAATAGCAACATACTAAACGATCGAGTGCTAAGCTAACGGAATGGGTCAAGTCAATCACGTCATTCTCCTAATGAGGTGATCTCGTTAATCAAATGACAACTTATGTCTATGGCTAGGAAACATAACCATCTTTGATTAACGAGCTAGTCAAGTAGAGGCATACTAGTGACACTCTGTTTGTCTATATATTCACACATGTATTATGTTTCCGGTTAATACAATTCTAGCATGAATAATAAACATTTATCATGATATAAGGAAATATATAATACTTTATTATTGCCTCTAGGGCATCTTTCCTTCACATACGTCATCAGGTTGTGCTCGGCGCCCTGTGACAAGGCGAATATGAGTTGTTCTTCTGCGAAGAATCCTCATGTAAAGGGTACGACAGAAGCTTCTGCTTGAACCAACGCGTGAAACATGAGTTGTGCTCTTTGATTATATCTTTGTCCGTCCTCTGTTGGCCTCGGTCATTGTATGTCTTCTCAATAAAGGTTTTGTGCTCTACCACCCAAGGATCGACCACGTCTATGTGTTGTAGCGCGACTAGGTTTGCTCTTTCAAAGTCGGCGAGTCGACCCTCGAAGTCGACATGCATTTCGCGGCGACCCTCACGGTGACCCCATCCAGCGAGCCTGGCGAGGTGCCTGTTGACGGGCAGACCAACGGGGTTCTCGATGCCTAGATAATTCATGCAGTAGGAGATGCACTCTTCGGTTAGAAAGCCCCTGGCTATGCTTCCCTCTGGACATGACATGTTGCGAACGTATGCTTTGATGACACCATTCATCCTGTCGAACGGCATCATGCTGTGCAGGAACGTCGGCCCGAGTTGGATGATATCCTCCACGATATGGACCAGCAGATGCACCATAATGTCGAAGAATGCGGGCGGGAAGTACATCTCAAGCTCGCATAGTATCACCACGATCTCTTCCTGTAGCCTTCTGAGTTGCCTCACGCCAACCGACTTCCGAGAGATGACGTCGAAAAAGTTGCATAGACCAAATAGCATTTCACGGACGTGCGCGTCTATGATCCCACGGATTGCAACTGGAAGTATCTGCCTCATCAGCACATGACAGTCTTGAGACTTCATCCCGCTGAACTTCTGCTTCGCTGAGTCTAGGTATCTGCTTATCTTCCCCGCGTAACCGTAAGGAAGTTTTACTCCTACGAGGCAGGTGAAAAACTGATCGATCTCCTCCTGACTTAGAGTGAAGCACGCGGGAGGGAAGTCATTTCCGGTCTTCTTGGCCTTTTTGCCTTTGCGACGACTTTTCGTGTCCTGCTTCGCGTCATCATCATCATTAGCGTGAAGCTCCTTCCATGATGCCCATTGATTTCAAGTCTGCCCTTGCTTTCGGCCCATCTTTGGTCCTCTCCGACATGTTGAGCAGGGTACCAAGCAGACTCTCGCACACGTTCTTCGTGATATGCGTGACATCAAAGCTATGAGGCACACGGTGGATCTTCCAGTACGGCAAGTCCCAGAAAACAGACCTCGTTTTCCATACCTTCAGCAGCGGCTCTTGTGCCTTTCGCTTCTTTCCCGGCTCTGGCGCCTTTTGCTTCTTTCCCGGCAGTGGGCAATCTTTCCAATTTTTCAACAGCTCGTCTATTTCCTCGCCGCTCCTCGTATGCGGGCGTCTTCGGGGTTCGTTTTCACCATCGAACATATCCTTGCGTTTTCTCCATGGGTCATCGTCACGAAGCCACCTTCGATGTCCCATGAACACGGTTTTCGAAGACCCGGGATCTCTACCTACCTGGCGATACGTTGTGTCATCCATGCACCTGACGCATCCAGAAAATCCGTGGACCACCTGCCCCGCGAGATATCCGTAACCGAGATAGTCGTGCACCGTCGGTGCGGCTCTCATAGGGAAATATTTTTCTCTGCGGCGTCCCACGTATTGGCTGGCGTTTTCCACAACGTGTCTAGCTCCTCTTTCAGCAGCCCCAGATACAGATTGATGTCGTTCCCTGGTTGTTTCGGTCCTTCAATTAGCATACTCATGTGAATGTACTTCCTCTTCATGCACAACCAGGGGGGAAGGTTGTACATCCACACAAACACAGGCCAGGTGCTATGTGTGCTTCTCTGGCTGCCAAACGGATTGACTCCATCGGTGCTCGCGCCCAGCATGATGTTCCTTGGATCGTTTCCAAATTCTGGGTGTTTGAAGTTCAACGCTTGCCACTGGCTCCCATCCTTAGGGTGACTCAGCATCTTGTCTTTTTTATTTATCTCCGGATCATAAGCGTCATCTTCTCGCTTCTTCTCCTCCCTATCCGCGTGCCAGCGCAAGAGCTTTGCTACCTTAGGGTCCACGAAATACCGCTGCAGACGAGGAGTGATCGGAAAGTACCACACCACTTTTCGAGGAGCTTTCTTCCTCTTCTTGTATCGAGTGACGCCGCACACCGGACATATGGTAGACTCCGCGTGCTCGTCCCGATAAATGATGCAATTGTTCATGCACTCATGGTATTTCACGTGCGGTAAATCCAGAGGACACACGATTTTCTTCGCCTCCTCGAAACTGGTCGGGCACTTGTTCCCCTTGGGAAGACGTTCGTGCCAGAATGACATGTTCTCGTCGAAGCATGCGTCGGTCATTTTGTGTTTTACCTTCATCTCCAGAGCCATGAGCGTTACTTTCAGGCGGGTATCCTCGGGCCTGCATCCTTCATACAATGGAGTAACCGCGTCTATCTCCAGTTGATCCAGCTTGGCTTTCTCTCGGGCGAGAGCTCTTGCGTTATCCGTCTGCTTGAGAAGCAGCTCTTAAATATGAGGGTCCTGCACCCAGCCCATCGATGGTACATCGTCGTCTGCTCCGGCATCTTCATCTTCATGATCATGCCCTTCGTCTGCTCCGGCATCTTCCTCGTCATCATGTCCGGCATCTTCTACATGATGACTGTGTACTTCATCTACTTCGTGATCATGTCCTGGAGATTCTTCGTCTTCTCGCCCGCCCTCGCCGCGGTTGTCTTGCTGCCCTTCCTCATCTCTTGTCGGTCGGCCCCCATGGACGACTTCATAATCATCTTCATCACCTTGCCACCGATAGCCATCCATGAAACCACGCAAGAGCAGGTGGTCCCGCACCTGTACGGAATCCGGGTCCATAAGGCTCCTCAGCTTGCATCTTCGACACGGACATCTTATCTCTGTCTCGTTATTTTGAAGCATCTCGGCCTTCGCGGAGCTCAAAAACCTATTCACGATGCCTTCGGTCATCGTGCGGACCATGGTCGCCTGCGGGGTAGAGCAAAACGATATTTTAGAACCAAGAAAATTTTTGGCATGACTTTGCCTAAAAATAGGACCAAAAAGAATGCATAGTGCCAAAATTCTCGCCGAAACGGAAATGAATCAACATTCCGGCAAAAAATATTGGCAACTATCGCATTTCAAATACCGGTACCTGCAAACACAAACATATATGCAACACCACAAACATATGCAACACCACAAACATACATAGATCTAGCTAGGCCATAAAAAGTGCATGTGCACGTTGTTGGAGGGAGAAAAAAGTAGATCTACAGCATAAAGAAAGCTTTCCCCTTACTTACCTATCAAAAAAAGGTAATTTAACCACTTAATTTTGGATGAATCTATGGTGCAAATGAGGTGAGGAGGAGGAGGCACCCGAGACAAGCTTGGAGGAGGAGGTGGAGAGAATGAAGTGGGGAAAGTGAGTGTGTAGGTGGCTGTCCAAAATATCTAGCTGGTCCCAGGTTACTAATGGCGCACCATCAACAAAATGTGCCATTAGTAACCCTGGTTACTAATGGCGCACCAGCTGGCGGTGCGCCATTAGTAGTTGTGCAACAAAAAAACACAAAAAATGATAGTAATGGCGCACGGGGTGACTACGCCCCGGTGCGCCATTAGAATTTTTGGAAAAAAGAAAAGAATTTCTTTTAGTAGTGGCGGACCATGGTTGTGGCGCGCCATTAGTGTGATAGACACTAATGGTGCACCGCCCCACGGTGCGCCATTAGTATTTTTGGAAAAAAGAAAAAAAATTGTTAGTAGTGCGCCATTAGTGTCTATCACACTAATGGTGCACCAGCACACGGTGCGCCACTGCTATATAGTAGTGGCGCACCGCATGTCTGGTGCGCCATTAGTGTGCATATTGTCTATAGCCCTTTTCCTAGTAGTGTTAGATCTATTTAGAGAGTCTACATGAATTTGTCAATTGCATGGTTAGTCATAAAATCCTACATAAAACTTATGGATCACTGAATGTGATATGTTTGATTCCTTGCAATAGTTTTGCGATATAGAGATGGAATATGTGGGAGGTACTAGTAAATGGTTGTGTTTAGTAAGAATATTGGTGTTAAGGTTTATGATTCCCGAAGCATGCACGTATAGTCTCTCGTTATGCTATGAAGTTGGAGCATGATTTATTATTGATTGTCTTCCTTATGAGTGGCGGTCGGGGACGAACGATGGTCTTTTCCTACCAATCTATTCCCCTAGGGGCATGTGTAGTAGTACTTTGCCTCAAGGGCTAAGAAACTTTTGTAATAAGTATATGAGTTCTTTATGACTAATGTGAGTCCATGGATTATTGATAACCCACAAGTATAGGGGATCGCAACAGTTTTCGAGGGTAGAGTATTCAACCAAACTTTATTGATTCGACACAAGGGGAGCCAAAGAATATTCTCAAGTATTAGCAGTTGAGTTGTCAATTCAACCATACATGGATAACTTAATATCTGCAGCAAAGTATTTAGTAGCAAAGTAGTATGGAAGTAACGGTAATGGTAGCAAAAGTAACAGTAGTAGTATTGTAGTGATTGTAACATAGTAGCAACGGTAAAGTAAATAAGTGAAGAACAATATGTGAAAAGCTCGTAGGCATTGGATCGGTGATGGAAAATTATGCCGGATGCGGTTCATCATGTAACAGTCATAACATAGGGTGACACAGAACTAGCTCCAATTCATCAATGTACTGTAGGTATGTATTCCGAATATAGTCATACGTGCTTATGGAAAAGAACTTGCATGACATCTTTTGCCCTACCCTCCCGTGGCAGCGGGGTCCTAGCGCAAACTAAGGGATATTAAGACCTCCTTTTAATAGAGTAGTGGACCAAAGCATTAACACATAGTGAATACATGAACTCCTCAAACTATGGTCATCATCGGGAGTGGTCCCGATTACTGTCATTTCGGGGTTGACGGATCATAACACATAGTAGGTGACTATAGACTTGCAAGATAGGATCAAGAACTCATATATATTCATGAAAACATAATAGGTTCAGATCTGAAATCATGGCACTCGGACCCTAGTGACAAGCATTAACCATAGCAAAGTCATAACAACATCAATCTCAGAACATAGTGGATACTAGGGATCAAACCCTAACAAAACTAACTCGATTACATGATAAATCTCATCCAACCCATCACCGTCCAGCAAGCCTACGATGGAATTACTCACGCATGACGGTGAGCGTCATGAAATTGGTGATGAAGGATGGTTGATGATGACGACGGCGACGAATTTCCCTCTCCGGAGCCCCGAACGGACTCCAGATCAGCCCTCCTGAGAGAGTTTAGGGCTTGGCAGCGGCTCCGTATCGTAAAACGCGATGAATCTTTCTCTCTGATTTTTTTCTCCCCGAACATGAATATATAGAGTTGGAGTTGAGGTCGGTGGAGCTCCAGGAGGCCCACGAGACAGGGGGCGCGCCAGGGGGCAGGCGCGCCCCCACCCTCGTGGAAAGGGTGTGGGCCCCCTGGCCTTGATTCTTTCGCCAGTATTTTTTATTATTTCTAAAAATAATATCCGTGAAGTTTCAGGTCATTCCGAGAACTTTTGTTTCTGCACAAAAATAACACCATGGCAATTCTGCTGAAAACAGCGCCAGTCCGGGTTAGTTCCATTCAAATCATGCAAGTTAGAGTCCAAAATAAGGACAAAAGTGTTTGGAAAAGTAGATACGACGCAGACCTATCAATTATACGCACTTTTACCTTTCCGCAATTTGCTAGCCTCTACGGTACTGTGCATTGCTCTTTCTCACATTAAGATGTGATGCATACTTCGCAGGTGCATCCAAACCCCGTGATATGATACACTCTATCACACATAAGTCTTATTATATCTTCCTCAAAACAGCCACCATACCTACCTATTATGATTTTTCCATGGCCATTCCGAGATATATTGCCATGCAACTTTCACCGCTTCCGTTTGATGACTTGAGTATTCATTATTATATTGCTTTGCATGATCATATAACTGACATTCTAGTTGTGTCTCAGCCACCGTTCATCATTTTTCATACATGTTACGCTAGATCATTGCACATCCTGATACATTGCCAGAGGCATTCATATAGAGTCATATTTCTCTACTCCTAATATCTCAGTTGTTAGTCTCCGTTCCGGATTTATTTTCGTCCCGCCTATCATGGTTTTTTTTTGGTACCTGCTCCGACCTAACGCTGAGCCGCCACGAACCGAAGAAACTCCTAGTGAGGCCCGACCCAGTCCACGCGCAAACCTCCCTCGCACCAGAGAAAACGGTCGAAAAAAACCTATGAAAAAAAAACCAGGGAAAAAAAATCCGAGAACGAATCGCACGAGCGAGGCCTTCTGCCCTCGAGCGACCAGTCGCACGCACCAGTCGCACACCAGATCCTTTCGCCACCGCCCTCCATCCTTCGCCACCGCAGATCCATCCCGCCGCCGCCGCCGCCGCTCCATCCCTCTCTTCCCTCCAAGCTTGTCGCCGGCGATGAAGCGTACGGCGCTCCATCCCTTCGTCTCCAGGAACCTACCGCGCGCGCCGAGGCGAGGGCCTCGTGGACTCCGTCCGTCGCTGTTTGGCCGACGACCCCGCCGCCGGGCAGGAGGAGTGTTCCGCGCCGTGAGGAACCCGCCACGCGCGTCAAGGCGAGGCGCCTCCTGGGCTCCGTCCGTTTCCAGAGCGAGCGCCCGCGAATACCTAGCTAGCCGCCGCCGTCGTGACCGTTCCAGCCACCACCGTGCTTTCTCCATCTCAATTTCCTTCCTTCCCCATCAAGGTTAATTTGGATGCGTACTTAAGTGATTTTGGTGTTGCTCATCGAATTTGTATACGTACGTACGTGTGTCTTCGATCTGCTTCGTTTGGATACGTTGTTAAGTAATTCACATCTTCCCCGTTACAATACGTGCATGATCTTGTCTTGTGATCTCGGGTTTATATATCTGCTTGCTTAACATCTATCCTACTGCCTGAAATCAGCAGTCAATTTGTTCAGGAAAAGAAAAAAACTTATTAGGAAGTAAAGTGAAGCAACCATATCGATCCATCAATTTGTTCATTGTATTTTGTTTGATGTGTGACGTGCTTGTGTGGTGAGAGGCGAGGAGTGGCTTCAGGTCCCTCTCCTTTTTGCCTGACTGAGCAAGAAGAGAAGAGAAACAGCTGTAGGAGGAATTCAGAACTGTATTTCCTCAATTCAGATTTGCCTTTGTTCAGTGACAAGTTCAGACCAAGTACATTACCCAGCCGGCACACAGGCCCCACTCTCACACATGATTAACTCACACGCACACCTGTACCCTGCGCCACCGAACACCACATATGGAGGAGGTGGCGCCAGTGTACAGCTAAGGCACGGCGTCATGCATGACATGGTTTTGTATTCTGTATACAGTGTGATACAAATAGTTCAAACATGCTCTGAGTGTTGAAAAATTCAAATTTGGTACCGCAATTTCTCTTGAATGATTTACTTTTGTGTTTTTATTTGTCCTGTATTTATTTTTCGATGCTGATATTGCAGGGTTTAACGACTGCTTCAATATTGTAGGAAGAAGTGTGGAATTAGAAGCATCGGTAGAAATAGTAATGAAGGCAAGACCGACTTAGAAAAGCTTTTGGTTTTTGTTTACTGTGGTCTTCTTACATAATTTAAGTTTTAGATCCAATGCATGAGCAGAAAATGCTAGGTTCTTAATACCTGTGAGACGATATGCAGGACAGTATATTTATTTATTTACTTAGGGAAGGAGAGAATATAATTTAGGTATAATGTACATGGTCATTTTACTTTTACTTTGACATATGCTTATGTTCCTTTTTTTGTAGCCAGATCAAACTCGCCACAGATGCACATGCACCGCGCGCCTCACTGATGTGAGGATCCATTTCCTCAACCCCCTCTTAATCTCCAACATCTCCCTCTTCCAATGTTGGCGTACTTGACCGGAAGTGAGTGCGCGGTGGAGCAAAGTTCAGCCTGGGTCTTCATCAACGCAAGACGGCGCAGGAGGGAGCGGGAAGTTTTTCAGCCGCATGAATGTGGAAGGCGCTCGACAAATCAGAGATGTATGAAGTTTCTGCCGAGGTAATTGATGAGAGAAGCTCTCATGTTTTGTTCTTGATCCTGAAACAAAGCGACTGGTCAACGTGTTTCTGTACTATGCCCAAATGCCCTTACATGTTTCATCTTTCGTTTTTGTTGTCTGAATCTATGGGTCTCATCTATTTTTGGTTGCAGATGTTTGAGAGGGGCAGCATAGACATAAGAGGGGTTCAATATTGTTAACTCACATCATCCAGACCAGGTTAGCACACATGCCATGCAGATTCTACTACTTGATGTAGCCTTTCTCTTAGATGTAAGTAGTATTTTTACTGTGCTACTCTTTGATCTCGAGTAGTTTGTTCATATATTGTTTAAGATGCCAAATAGAATTAAATGGAATATAAGCTTCAAAGTTTCATTATGACAGATGAAAAGTACACGAAGGTAAACTGATATGTCTCCTGCCACTCATATAGTCGTGGTTGTCCTTGACTATAGTGTACTTAGGAGGAGGAGATGAACATGAAGAATGAGTTCGGCTGTCGTTGATTAATGGCACCCCCAGCAGCAGTGATAACGACCATGGGGTGGAGAGCACGAACATCAACAACCTCTTGGCCTTGTTGGCTTCTCCGACATCAATAACGACGACCAGCTCGCCATACGGTTGCTAGAGTGCTAAAGAATGGTGGAGAAGAACAATGGATTGTTGATGGAGCCAATCAACAAGGACGATAAGGACGGCCACAACAGTGAGAATAAGAAGGCGGAGCTCATGCGTTAATGATAAAGAAGTCAACAATGCCACCTGGTGTGCAAAAGGGTCCTCAAGGTATATGTTATCCACCATTGGTATTGACCCATTAGAATATGTAAGCCCCCAATGCAACATACGGGCAATTTATATACATCGTAGCCCATAGCAACGTTGCCTGCAGCATTGGAGTTGTATATATTAGAATTGAGTTATGATGGCATAATTTTTCTGTCCGAGTTAAATTTGCATTGTGTAAAAGTCTAACTAAGTTTTCTTTCGCATTCTTCTATAAATTGGAAGTCCAATATAGATTTCTCAATGTATCATTTTGGGATTATTTGATCACCGAACAATATTGCCATGCTGACCATTTCTCTTGTCTTTGCAATATCTATAGGATCTAATGTAAAAGTATAATGTGCTTCACAGATTTTTTTTATTTCTTTTGATTTTGCCTTGCTTGTTATTTATGCTTATAGCTTTATATGTGAGATTCTATTTAGCGACACCTCTTTCAATTGTTAGTTGAGGTGCTTCTGAGTTTATCAATCAGGTGACGCATGTGGTGCCCTTTCGGAATGTCGTTTTTTTCTTCCTTGCATCTCAAATGCAAGCAACCATGCTTCTACCGAGGCTTAGAAGAAACGAAGATGTATGTTCCAGAACCTCTTTTATATTATTTCATCACAAAAATTTACTGCAATATTTGCTCTTTTTCGTAAATACACATGATAGACTTGAACGATCTTCTGTTATATTGCATGATGCCCAATTGATATGGTACAAGAAAAAAAATTCTGATTGTAAGGTTTATCTTCATATAGCAACTTCCATGAAATATGTTGCAACTTCAGAAATCTAAAATGATGGTTTTAGTATTAATGTCTGGGATGAGGCCATAGGTTTTTTTGATCCTTATCTAATTTTCAAAGGTTGAAGATGTCTTTACTGTCAAGTTTATAGTCATCAAATGGTCCTTCATTACCTGATTGCAGGCTGTTGTCAAGAATTTCACCCCATCCATGTCATTGGATATCACCTCTGGCTGCAGCAATAGTGTGTCAATCTAGCTCACGTGAATTGAGCTACGCAATGTCCTATTATTACTCTGTTACTCATAGAGTTGGTATCCCTAAATAGTAAGAACAGAGAAGATTCTTGGTGAGTTATTACACGTATTTTTTTGATCTCCTAGAAAAATCTTTTGTGGTTTAAGCACAACCCATATTATGGTTCTTTTATACCAATTAAGTTCACTATTCAACGAAATTCCTTTTCACTAAAATAAGAACCATGTAATGCTTACAATTGATCTGGTCAGCTAGATAACTAAATGAGTTAAAATTATGCGTACTATCTTTTGACATATGTAATGTGGGGTAGAAGACCAGTGTCTCTTGCTAGGGATTTCTGGAGGCAACATCCCTCTGATTGTATGCACTTAACTATTTTGCTTCTGGCTTCCTTCTATTGTATTTTATGTTGTCTGCAGATGCAAATACTTTTACGACTAATCAGTCTCGGATAATACTTCAACCCAGACATCAACGGAGCAAAGAACTTGATTAAAAGGTACATTCCTGATTACCAATGCCTAGCTATTTTTCGATCTTGACTAACACAAAGGGTGCAATATGTAGGTTCAAGGAGCTCCGACGCTTTCTATGACCAAAGAATTCATTCAAGCCAGATTTTCTTTCAAGATAACAATAATGCCCTAGGAGCATCCTTATCCATTGAACAATACCGGAGAGATAGAGCGCTACTGCCTTACACTTTTCAATATCCCTAGCTTTATTTTCATTATTGTGATAATTGTGGTATTTAAAAATTTAGAATGCCTTGTGCGATTATCTGTGGATTTTGCAACCCATGTAATCTCCTATTAGACTGGATATGATCAAAATAACTCAGCTTTTCATCATTGGTTGTCATCAAGTAGAGCTTATTTTGTGGATGGATGCATTGGTTTATGTTTCCAGGCTTTTAGTTTTTCCCTTATAATATTCAGTTGATTCCCATGAGGGGCGGCGACCCATGCTGGACGTGTGATGAAGGGAGTGTTGTTGACACGGTATGGGAGACGTCTCATGGAGAGAGGGGAGGGTGAAAAGTGGTGGATCGCAAATGTTTGGATGTGCTCGATCTAACGATTGGTATGCATGCTTCAACAATAGTACTTACTTATGTTATGTGAGGAGTAATGTAAGATGCAGTGAAACATGGTGGGCATGGCTTCATGACAGACCTGGCGGAGAGATATCAAGGGTGATGTTGAGGCTGGCGGCGAAAGAAATGGCCAAATGGGGCTCCTCAATGCAAGTGAGAAGGCTGATCGATTCCCGTGGAGCAATGCAATGTTGCATCAGAATGTATTGGGTTCCATTTTCGGGCGGAGAAGAAGTGATTAAGGCATGTGCACGATTCATTTGTTCATTCATTTAATCCTTCCTTATTTCACTCAACTTAGATTCATTAACTTTTGCACTTGCTCATGATTGATGGATTGAGAAATTTAGTGACATTAAGTGCAATGAGGACTATCATATATCCATAAAACTCAGATTTTTTTTCAATAGAACATGATCATGATGAGCCAGTAATATTTTTGATTTTTTTAAAATGCCCGTGGCAACACGGTGGGGATAAGGGATGTGTGATGTGCTTGTGTGGTGAGAGGCGAGGAGTAGCTTTTCCTTTTTGTGGGAGGCTGTTCATATTTGTCTATTCTATTTTTAAATTCAAGATACATACAATTATTTATCATCATTATAATCGAGATACTAAATATTTATTTATTCCAGTATGTGTTGAGTTATTTTGTTTCTGATTTTAATATGCTCTCATGGAATGGTAAAAAATTGGTTCATCCAATTTACAAGTTGAGTACTCTATGTTTGCACGTTCTAACATTTTCATGTGAAATCTTCATGCTAACTGTATGAAGTACTCATGCAGGATGGTTACAAGTCAATGAAGATTTTTTACTATAATTGCTCAAGTAACGTGCGAAGGAAGCTGAAGACAATATTCCTGATATTTTAGGAGATGCAAGTGAAGTGGAATAATGAAAATACATTGCATCAAGTACATTTTTCGATTGTTACTGTAAATGTTTTCTATACATGTGAAATTGGAAGTGCATTATGCTCATGTATGCAATCAGAAAAAAAATTAAAAGGCACGTGGCAACGCACGGGCATTGTACTAGTTTATCATAGGTATCGAGTGGTAATTTTTATTTCTTTTGAGTTATAAGTAAATAGAAGTGTGATGATCATCATTATTCATTTTTAGAGCAGTGCCCCAGTGAGGAAAGGATGATGGAGACTATGATTCCCACACAAGTCGGGATGAGACTCCGGACAATGAGAGAAAAAGAAAAAGAAAAAACGAAAAAAATAAAAAAAATAAAAGAAAGAAAAAAAGGAAAAAGAAAAAAAATAAACAAAGAGAGAAGGGGCATTGTTAGTATCCTTTACCACACTTGTGCTTCAAAGTAGCACCATGTTTTTCATATGGAGAGTCTCCTATGTTGTCACTTTCATATACTAGTGGGAATTTTTCATTATAGGATTAGATGCACACCCACTTAGTTTCATATTGAGCTTTCATACACTTATAGCTCTTAGTGCATTCGTTGCATGGCAATCCCTACTCCTCACATTGATATCAATTGATGGGCATCTCCATAGCCCGTTGGTTAGCCGCGTCTGTGTGAGACTTTCTTACTTTTTTTGTCCTCTTTATATTTACCCCTATCATCATACTCGATTCCACCCGTAGTGCTATATCCATGGCTTGCGGTCATGTATTGCGTGAGGGTTGAAAAAGCTGAAGCGCATTAAAAATTATGAACCAATTGCTCGGCTTGTCAACGGGGTTGAGCATGATAAATACTTTGTGTTAAGAAGACAGAGCATGACAACACTATATGATTTTGTAGGGATAGCTTTCTTTAGCGTTGATATTTTGAAAGACATGATTGTTTGTTGGGATGCCTGAGTATTGATGTCTTTATGTCAAATTATAGATTATTGCTTTGAATCACTTATGTCTTAATATTCATGCCATGATTAGATATATGTTCAAGTTTATGCTAGGAAGCATTCCACATAAAAAATTATCTTTTTTGTCATTTACCTCCTCCAGGACGAGCAAGAATTAAGCTTAGGGGTGCTGATACGTCTCTGTCGTATCTATAATTTTTGATTGTTTCATGCCAATATTATACAAGTGTTACATACTTTTGGCAACTTTTTATATGATTTATTGGACTAACCTATTGATCCAGTGCCCAGTGCCAGTTCCTGTTTGTTGCATGTTTTTTGTATTACAAGAAATCCATGTCAACGAAGTCCAAATGCAATAAAATTTTACGAAGAATTATTTTGGAATATATGTGTTTTTTGGGAGTTGGAATCACCGCAAACGGAGGCCCACACAGGCCACAAGACACCAGGGCACGCCAGAGGCCCCTGGCGCATGGTGGTGGGTTGTGCCCTCCTCGAACGTCGGTTGGAGCTCTACTACGGGTGCAAGGAAGCTTATATCCAGAAAAAATCGTGTAAAAATCTCAGCGCAATCGGAGTTACGGACCTCCCGAAATATAAGAAATGGTTTTCGGCTAGATCAGGGGAACGGGAAACAGAAGAGAACAGAGAGGGAGATCCAATCTAGGAGGGGCTCCCGCCCCTCCGCCGCCATGGAGGCCATGGACCAGAGGGGGAACTTTCCTCCCATCTCTCGCCCTCGCTTCCGGTGGCGCCGGAGTGCCGCCGGGGCTACGATCGGGATGGCGATCTACATCAACAATCTCGCTACCTTCAACACCAACTTTCTCCCCCACTATGCAGCGGTGTAACACCTCTTCCCTCCGCTGTAATCTCTACTTAAACATGGTGCTCAACTCCATATATTATTTCCCAATAATATTTGGCTATCCTATGATGTTTGAGGAGATCCGTTTTGTCCTATGGGTTAATCATGATCTTGGTTGGTATGATTGTATATTTTATTTATGGTGTTGTCCTACGGTGCCCTCCGTTCTCGCTCAAACGTGAGGGGCCCCCGCTGTAGGGTGTTGCAATATGTTCATGGTTTGCTTATGGTGGGTCGCGAGAGTGACAGAAACTTAAACCCGAGTAAGTGGGGTATGACGTATGGGAGTAAAGAGGACTTGATACTTAATGCTATGGTTGGGTTTCATGACCTTAATGATCTTTAGTAGTTGCGGATGCTTGCTAGGGGTCCAATCATAAGTGCATATGATCCAAGTAGAGAAAGTATGTTAGCTCATGCCTCTCCCTCATATAAAATTACAAGAATGATTATCAGTACTTGTTATCGATTGCCTAGGGACAAATAACTTTCTTGTTGACACAAACCCTTTTTCTAAACACCTAACTTTTATTATCTTGCAAAATACTTCTAGTTTTATTCTTCCAAAGTAGTTCTAGCATCGCACCTACAAAATAGTTTCATACTTGTTTCCGGTAAAGCAAACGTCGAGTGTGCGTAGAGTTGTATTGGTGGTCGATAGAACTTGAGGGAATATTTGTTCTGCCTTTAGCTCCTCGTCGGGTTCGACACTCTTATTTATCGAAGAAGGCTACAAATGATCCCCTATATTTGTGGGTTATCACCATATTATTTTCTCCTCATGTTTTTCCACTCGGGTTTAGAGGAGTTTTCAATGGGAAATCAGATCGCACTCTTTTCCCTTATGAGTTTTCCCTCACGATTTCTCATAATGGTTTTTAATGAGGCAATATATCCTCAAAGATCATATGTTATACTTTCTATTTTCCCTACCGGGATTTTAAAGGAAGTACTCAAGACATGTTAATTGTTCTCTGAACTCATCATCGAGTTTTCTCCTTCTTCAAAGGTTTTTCTCACATGGGTTATCAAGAGACAATAATCATTATATGTTGCATCATTTTCTCCTTATTATTTTTCCCACTGGGTTTAAAGGAGTTTTAGCAACATATCTACACTGTTCTCCTCGTATTTTCCCCATGGGGTTTTTGAAGGAGACTTTAAAGGCCATACAAGGATTTCTCAAGATGAATCACGAATATACAAGAAGACTTCAATAATGGATTATTCAAGAAGCGGTGATGTAAAAGGGGGAGTGTTAGAATTAGTTTACCACGTGAAAGTTTGTTAATAACCACAAGATTTCGCATCAGGCAATGATGAGAGGGATTCTGCCAGGGAGCAGCCTCCCGTGCCCAAGAGCGTCGACACCGATGAGCAAGAGGATGTCACCTCTAGCGATGATGAAGATGTGGCGTCGAGCGATGACGAGAAGGATTCTAGATCGCCGAATTCGCCGTCCCCACATGACTCACAGTCAGTGTTTTGGTTACCAAACGAATTTTTGCGATTGCGGTTACCGCGTTTACCGACGCCCTCAAGAAACACCCATACCGAACAAAAAATGTCGTTTTTTTGATTTTTGAATCCAAAATATTATAGTATAGTTAACTACAAGCCATCACTTACATAACCAAAGAACTTGGTGTGGCCTTGCGGCAAAGCCAACCTCTGCGCATGAACGAGTCGCGGGTTCGAGTCTGGCTCATGCTTTTTTATTTCTTTTTGAGGATGCAAATATTATGAAGTGCTGGAAAACTGTCGAAGCGGCCAGGGGTCTGATACGTCTCCAACGTATCTATAATTTTTACTTGTTCCATGTTGTTATATTATCAATCTTGGATGTTTTATAATCATTTTATAGTCATTTTATATCATTTTTTGGTACTAACCTATTGACATAGTGCCAAGTGCCAGTTGCTGTTTTCTGCCTATTTTTTACATCGCAGGAAATCAATATCAGACGGAGTCCAAACGCAATGAAACTTTACGGAGATTGTTTTTGGACGAGAAGGAACGTAATGGGCCCTGGCTGCGCCTGGGGGGGTGCCTCGAGGGAGGCACAACCCACCAGGGCGCGCCAGGAGGCCCAGGCGCGCCCTAGTGGGTTGTGCCCACCTCGGGTGCCCCCCGGACCGCCTCTTCGCTCTGTAAATACCCCAATATTTCCAGAACCCTAAAGGCATCGATGAAATATTCACCCAGCCGCCGCAGAGTCCAGAACCAGCAGATCCAATCTAGACACCATCTCGGATGGGGTTCACTACCTCCATTGGTGCCTCTCGATGATGCGTGAGTAGTTCTTTGTAGACCTTCGGGTCCGTAGTTAGCAGCTAGATGGCTTCATCTCTCTCTCTCTCTGAATTCTCAATACGATGGTCTCCTGGAGATCCATATGATGTAACTCTTTTGCGGTGTGTTTGTTGGGGTCGATGAACTTTGAATTTATGATCAGATCTATCTTTTATATCCATGAAAGTATTTGAGTTTCTTTGATCTCTTTTATGCATGATCTCTTATAGCCTCGTATTTCTTCTCTGATATTTGGGTTTTCTTTGGCCAACTTGATCTATTTATCTTGCAATGGGAAGAGGTGCTTTGTAGTGGGTTCGATCTTACGGTGCTTGATCCCAGTGACAGAAAGGGAACCGAAACGTATGTATCGTTGCTACTAAGGATAAAACGACGGGGTCTATCTCTAAATAGATAGATCTTGTGTACATCATGTCATCGTTCTTATTGCATTTCTCCGTTTTTCCATGAACTTAGTACACTAGATGCATGCTGGATAGCGGTCGATGTGTGGAGTAATAGTAGTAGATGCAGGCAGGAATCGGTCTACTAATCTTGGACGCGATGCCTATATAATGATCATTGCCTGGATATCGTCATGAGTATTTGAAGTTCTATCAATTGCCCAACAGTAATATGTTCACCCACCGTTTGCTATTTTTCTCGAGAGAAACCACTAGTGAAACCTACGGCCCCCGGGTCTCTTTCTCATATATTTGCCTTTGCGATCTAGTTTTTCCTGGCATTTATTTTCAGATCTATTAAACCAAAATTACAAAAATACCTTGCTGCAATTTATTCTTATTTACTTTATTTGGCGTTTGATCTATCAATTTACTAGAAATTTATCTCACGTCCATTTGCCTATGTTGAGGCGCCTTACCCCGAAAGGGATTGACAACCCCTTTAACACGTCGAGTTGCGAGGATTTGTTATCTATCTGCAGGGGCTGTTTACATTGTGTTGCTTGGTTCTCCTACTGGTTCGATAACCTTGGTTTCATATCTGAGGGAAATACCTACCGCCGCTATGCTGCATCATCCCTTCCTCTTTGGGGAAATATCGAAGGAATTTCTGGCGCTGTTGCCGGGGAGGATCTTCAACATATACGAGGTTCCTAATCACAAATCTCATCTACTTGCAATTTACTTTATTTGCCATTTGCCCCTCGTTTTCCTCTCCCCAACTTCACAAAATTTGCCGTTTTATTCGCCTTCTTTTTCGTTCGCCCTTTTCTCGTCAGATCTCTTGTTTGCTATCTCTACTTGTGTTACCATGTGCCTTCTATTTGCTTACATCTTTGCTTGCTAAAAATCTATTGATATGGATCCTCATCCACTTGCTAATCTTTTCAAAAGATCCAATTATGATGAACCAGTTGCTAGTGAATTGAGTTCACTAGATTATCTTTATGAAGTTTTGCTTGAGATTCATGAATCTAAAAATTGTGAAGAAGTGTTAAACAAAGAAATTTATAAAGTGATTCATGATATCTCCTTGAATGAAAAGCATGATTGCAATGATGTTATTATAAATTCCATTAATGTCAATTGTGCTAATAATATGCAAAACCCCAAGCTTGGGGATGCTAATTTTGATATGTTCACTACTTATTGCAATGATCATGATTGGGGTGATTCTTCTTATGATCTTGAAAATTTATTTAAGCCTCATGATGAATATGTTATTTGCAATAATATTGAAAGTGGGTTTGGAAGAGTGTCAACATTAACTAAAAATAATCCCACATATTTGGAGAGTGTTCAATCTTATGAATTTTTTTATGAAAGTGGGTTTGGAGAGGTCATGACTTTATTTGATGTTAATCCCACTATTTTGGAAGAGTGTCAACTTTGCATGCATGTGGATCATGAAGAGAAAATTTTATATGATAGCTATATTGTTAAATTTGATTATGATCCAAAATTTAATTATTATGAGAGATGAAAATATGGTCGTAGAAATTTTCATGTTACTAAATTACCTCTCGTTATGCTGAGATCATCAATTTTTTATTCCTCTTCTTTGCATATGTTATATGTTTATTGTCTTGATAATTTTTTTGCTTATAAAATTCCTATGCATAGGAAGCATGTTAGACTTAAATGTGTTTGTCATATGTTTCATGATGCTCTCTTTGTGTTTCAATTATTATCTTTCATGTGAGCATCATTGAAATCTTATGCCTAGCTTGGGGCGTGACACAATAGCATTTGTTGGGAGGCAACCCAATGAATAACATTTATTTTTGTATTTTGCTTTCTGTTCTTGAGTGTTTGCACAATTATGCTACTATTATGATTCTGTGTTTTGTGTTTTAATTAGTGTTTGTGCCAAGTAAAGCCTTTAGGATCTTCTTGGGTGGTAGTTGTTTCATCTTGCTGGAAAATAGAAACTTTTGCGCTCACGAAAACAATTCTCATTTTTTACCAGAGCGTGATAAAATATCAATTCCTTTTGCAGGAGATTAATATACAAAATGCTCAGGTTGTCCTAATTTTTCAGAATTTTTGAAGTTCCAGAGGTTTTCGAAATAGTCAGATTGCTACAGACTGTTCTGTATTGACAGATTCTGTTTCTTTGCGTCGTGTGCTTATTTTGATGGCTGTATGGTTTTCTTTGGTGAGTTTTGCCATAGAAAAATTGGAATACAGTAGATATAACGCAGAAACAAAATATGAATTTGTTTGGTACAGTACTTATAGTAGTGATTTGCTTTCTTTTACTAACGGATCCCACGAAGGTTTTGTTGAGTTTTGTGTGATTGAAGTTTTCAAATTTTGGGTTATCTTATGATGGATGAAGGAATAAAGGATAGAAGAGCCTAAGATTGGGGATGCCCCGACATCCCAAGCTATTATCCAAAAATGAGCAACCAACTAAGCTCGGGGATGCCCCCGAGTGGCATCCCCTCTTTCTTCTAACGACCATCAGTATTTCACTCGAAGCTATATTTTTATTCGTCACATAATATGTGTTTTGCTTGGAGTGTCTTGTATTATATGAGTCTTTACTTGTCTTATTTTGTGTTTTAAGTCTTGATCCCTTGCTCGACACACCTATTTGAGAGAACCAAAATTATGTCATGACTTGTTAGAATTGCTCTCTATGCATCACTTAAATTTTGATGACCTATGGACTTGCTCTAGTGCTTCACTTATATCTTTTTGAGCATGGTGTGCTTAGTATTTTTGAAAAATGCTCTTTTGCTTCACTTAGATTTATTTGAGAGTTAGTAAAATTTTCAAGAAATTCTCTCTTGCTTCACTTAAATTAATTTGAGAGAGAGAAAAAAAATTATGCTCATGATCTTCACTTATATTTGTTTGAGCTTATGAAAAGCAACAAATGAAAATTAGTCCCAAAGTGATAGATATCCAAGAAGGATATAATAAAAACTTTCATGAAGATCATTGGACAAAATAAACTTGATTCTTAGTAATAGTTTTGAGATATGATGATGTGATATGTGAGTTATGTTGATGAGTAATTATGCTTTAGTAAGAATGTTGGTGTTAAGGTTTGTGATTCCCTATGCAAGTACGAAAGTCAATAGTCATGCAATGAAATTATATCCTACTTGTGGTGCATTATTCGGTGTTATCTATGCTTAATGCTTGCTTATGAGATTATCCGTTTCTTGCTTGGTCGCTTCTCAATCTTTTGCTAGCCTTCATTTTGCACTAAGTATGATCTCTACTTGTGCATCCAAAAACCTTTAAACCATTTTTGCCACATGTCCACTATATCTACCTATATGCGGTATTATTTTGCCGTTCAAAGCAAATTTGCATGTGCCATCTCTACTTTTCAAAATAAACTTCTCTTTTGTGTGTTTGTTTCGCTTGCGGAGCGGTGAGGGGTGGCTAATATTTTTCATGCTAGATGTGTTATTCTCAAGATGAGTGTTTATTCACTTGTCATTGCACGAGAGTAAGGCAAAGGTATTAGGGATGCCCAGTCCTGAAATGAAAAATGAATTTACTTTATGTTGTCAAATAATAAATTCCTTGAAAAATGTTGGTATGGAAGGCACCCGTGGATAGGGTTAGCCATGGAAGTGAAAGTGTGGTGGAAAAAGGAATAAACTTTATTTTCTATTTAGGAACCGCCTATGATATATCTAGCATGCAAAGTGTTGGAACTCTAAGTCATTTTCATTGGTGGGATGGATACACCTCCCAAAATGTGTTTATCTCTAAGTTTTTCGCTTTGAGCTCTGGCACCTCTACAAATCCCTACTTCCCTCTGCGAAGGGCCTTTCTTTTACTTTATGAAATTTTTATTTTTGAATTTGAGTCTACATCTTCTTACAAAAGCACCAACTAGGAGGCAATATGATTGTACTTAAGTATTGGGTGTAACTAATATGCGAGTGTGTTTCATGAATGGATCAATGGTTGAGCATGATGGGCTAGGGATAACTTATTTTAGCGTTGATATTTTGAAAGACATGGTTGCTTGTTGATATGCTTGAGTATTTAAATTATCATGTCAAAACTAGACTATTGCTTTGAACAATATAAAAGTCCAAATGTCCATGCTATAAAGAAAGAAATATGATATGACATGATAGGCATCATTCCACATAAAAAATTCTGTTTTTATCACTTCCCTACTCGAGGACGAGTAGGAGTTAAGCTTGGGGATGATAATACGTCTCCAACGTATCTAAATTTTTTGCTTGTTCCATGCTGTTATATTATCAATCTTCGATGTTTTATAATCATTTTATATCATTTTTTGGTACTAATCTGTTGACATAGCGCCAAGTGCCAGTTGCTATTTTCTGCATGTTTTTTACATCACAGGAAATGAATATCAGACGGAGTCCAAACGCAACGAAACTTTACAGGGATTTTGTTGGACCAGCAGGAAAGTAATGGGCCCTGGCTGCGCCTGGGGGGAGCCTCGACGGAGGCACAACCCACCAGGGCGTGCCAGGAGGCCCAGGCGCGCCCTGGTGGGTTGTGCCCACCTCGGGAGCCCCTGGACCGCCTCTTTCCTCTATAAATACCCCAATATTTCCAGAACCCTAAAGGCATCGGCAAAATATTCATCCAGCCGCTGCAGAGTCTAGAACCACCAGATCCAATCTAGACACCATCTCGGGTGGGGTTCACCACCTCCATTGGTGCCTCTCCGATGATGCGTGAGTAACTCTTTGCAGACCTTCGGGTCCGTAGTTAGTACCTAGATGGCTTCATCTCTCTCTCTCTCTCTGAATTCTCAATACAATGGTCTCTAGGAGATCCATATGATGTAACTCTTTTGCGGTGTGTTTGTTGGGATCAATGAACTTTGAGTTTATGATTAGATCTATCTTTTTATATCCATGAAAGTATTTGAGTTTCTTTGATCTCTTTTATGCATGATCTCTTATAGCCTCATATTTCTTCTTCGATATTTGGGTTTTGCTTGGCCAACTTGATCTATTTATCTTGCAATGGGAAGAGGTGCTTTGTAGTGGGTTCGATCTTACGGTGCTTGATCCCAGTGACAGAAAGGGAACCGACACGTATGTATCATTGCTACTAAGGATAAAATGATGGGGTCTATCTCTACATAGATAGATCTTGTGTACATCATGTCATCGTTCTTATTGCATTACTCCGTTTTTCCATGAACTTAGTACACTAGATGCATGCTGGATAGCGGTCGATGTGTGGAGTAATAGTAGTAGATGCAGGCAGGAGTTGGTCTACTAATCTTGGACGTGATGCCTATATAATGATCATTGCCTGTATATCGTCATGAGTATTTGAAGTTCTATCAATTGCCCAATAGTAATTTGTTCACCCACCGTTTGCTATTTTTCTCGTGAGAAGCCACTAGTGAAACCACGGCCCCCGGGCCTCTTTCTCATATATTTGCCTTTGTGATCTACTTTTTCCTTGCATTTATTTTCAGATCTATTAAACCAAAAATACAAAAATACCTTGCTGGAATTTATTCTTATTTACTTTATTTGGCATTCGATCTATCAATTCAATACAAATTTATCTCACGTCCGTTTACGTTGGAACTTGGAACTTGTAATGCACTAGCAGTACAAGGAGAATCCGTACATATGCTCCGTTTACGTTGCTGCAGAGGACCACCATCATCGCCTTTCTTAATCTTTTCCTTCCTCTTTTTTGATTTTGCCTTGTCAAGTCAAACCCAAAATAAAAAGGAATAAAATTTGCTCTTCAGAACTCATTGATGCATGATACTGACAAGCACTACTTTCATGTAAGATAGCCGCATGATGGGAGGATGGAATATGTATGAAATACAGGATGGCATGACATATTGGCATGTATGATGTATAAAGTGTAAACTATGCACAAGGTGTTTGAACTAGTTAGAAGCAATGCAAGCTAGAAACCATATGAAAGATGACACCAATATCAGTCTGCCAAATTAAAAGGGTGGCCTAACAAATGTATTGGACCAAATTAGAAGCAATACATCGCAACACGCTAGAAATAATATGGAATATGCAACGAATAAAGGTGTCTCATCGTAAGTGATTGATGCTGGATACAGAAGAGAGGTAGTTTCATGTAAGAACATGGTTAACAAATAGATGTAGTCTGTACCAAAAATAGGAAGGCAAGTCATATTCACAGGTATAATGTGTAAACTAAGCAGATGCAATTTACCCTAATTAGAAGCGTTACAAGCTAGACACCGTATGCAACATGCAACCACATATCACACTGCGAAATTAGAGCAAGCACCTGCGATGGTGGTGTAGGGGAAGGGCGGTCTTCAAGTATAGAGCTACGTTCAATAACTTCAATTAAGCTTGCTATTTCTTGAGAATCATGTGGAGAGGATGAAACTGCACTCTTTATAAGAGTAGCGCATCTCATACTAACCAACGGGCGTGACTGTCTCATCATAAGCGATAGATGCAGGATACACAAGAACAGTAGTTTGATGTAAGAACATGGTGTGATAGGCAGATGTAGTATGTACCAAAAACAGGAAGGCGTGTCATATTCACATGTATAATGTGTAAGCTAAGGAGATGCAATTTAACAAATTAGGAGCAATACAAGCTAGGCACCATATGCAACATGCAACCAGATATCACACTGCCATGTTAGAGCAAGCACCTGGGGTTGTGGAGTAGGGGAGATGCGATTTGGAACTTGCACTGCAGTAGGAGTAGCAGGAGAATCTGCAGAGATCATCTGTTTCGGTTCCTCCAAAGGACCACCATCATTCTGTGCCTTCGTCCTTCTAGATTTTTCCTTGTCAAGTAAACACACAAGAAAAAGGAATGAAATTCGCACTTCCAAATTCGTTGATGCATGATACTGACGAACACGACTTTTATGTATGGCAACCACATTGTAGGAGGATGGAATATGTACGAAAAACGCTAAGCAGAAGGCATTTCAACAAATTGGAGGCAATATAATCTAGACACCATATGAAAGATCCAACCAAAATCACTCTACCAAGTTAGATGTGTCTCATTATAAGTGGCACTTCAACAAATTAGAGGCAATACATGTTTGAAATGATATGCAAGATGCAACCAATATTACATTGTCAACTTGAAGGTGTCTCGTCAGAATTGATTGATGAGGGATACACAAGAAAAGTACTTTGATTAAGAACATGGTTAATACAAAGACGTAATGCGTACCAAAAACAGGAACACATGTCATATTCACAGGTATAATGTGTTAACTAAGCAAATGCAATTTACCCTAATTAGAAGCATTATAAGGTAGACACCATATGCAACATGCAACCACATATCACACTGCCAAGTAAGAGCAAGCACCTGCGATGGTGGTGTGGGGGAATTGCGGTCATCAACTAGAGAGCTACGTTGACTATCTTCATTTAGCCTTGCTGTTTCTTGAGAATTATGTGGGGAGGATGACACTGCACTCTTTAAACGAGTAGCGCATCTAACAGTAACCCACTCGGGTGACTGTCTCGTCATAAGTGATTGATGAGGGATACAAAAGAGCATTAGTTTGATGTACGAACATGGTTAATAGACATATGTAGTATGTATGAAAAACAGGAAGGAATGTCATTATCAAAGGTATAATGTGTAAAGTAAGCTGATGCAATTTAACCAAATTGGAAGCAATACAAGCTAGACACCATATGCAACATGCAACCACATTTGACAGCGTGAAGTTAAAGCAAGCACCTGGAATGGTTGTGTGTGGCAGTTGAGATCATCAACTACAGAGCTACGTTTACTTTCTCCATCTGCTGGCACCGCACACTTTAGAGCGCTGAGACGCTAAGTGCTTATCTTTGAATTGCACTGGAGCAACTTCTGTCTTTTCTTTTTTGTATTCATCAACACCGCGTCAGAGTCTGAAATACCCATGCATAAAAAAACAATAGTGTGAGTATGGGTGAAGTGTGTGCACAAGTAGTATAGTGTAAAGGTAGCAGATAGCAGGTCGGTGAGAAATAAATGACGGGAGACATATGATAGCTCTACAACATGCATGGCACACGAAATTACTAGATTCAAGGATTTTGAAATATGACCACAGGGATGGCTGGGAAATGCAGATGCTCCTCCAGCACACCACAAGGTGTGGTCCTATGAAAATAACAGTCGACTGAAAACAAATAGGTCAGTCCATTTTTTCTGCACCGTCCGATGTACAAAGAACGGGCAGATCGCCTTCATCTACCTCCAGCCAGTCAGTGTTACGATCTTCCTCGAAACGCCATCGACCACCGACCCAGTACCCTGCCTCCGCTCTCCCCTTGACCTCACCGCACCGCCGTGCTTGGCACCGCCCCGGCCATCCCTTCAAGCCCCGCCGACCTCCAGATCGGGCGCAAGTAACTCCTGCGCCCCACACCCCTATGATAGACACCGATGCACCGCTTCCCCGGCGAACAGGCGGACTAGGTGCTCCGCGCGCCTAAACGGGTGCTGCTTCTTTTAACCGCGATTTGATTGACCCTGAATTGAAATCCAGGCGGCCTACTGACCTCTAGCAAAGGTGAAATAGTAAATGGGAGGAAACCTTGTGCATTTAGTATAACGAAGAAGATGCAGTACGAAGTGCTCAACTAGTTTCTTTCGTGGGATGAATACGGTGTGAGCAGAGACGTAAGATTTGCACGAATAAGGGAAGAGGAGTACCTCTTTCTGCTGGCAGTGCTGTGTCCTCATTCTGTTTTTTCCAACGATCTTCTTGTGGTTCGCTGTAAACGAGAAGTTGTGGAGGACGGTGGAGCCTTGGACGAACCCATGGCCAAGTTGTTGAGTGTGGTGCGGTGGCCGTCTGTCGGCGGCGGGGAACCAGATCTGAGGCGGTGAAGGACGGCCTAGCGAGAACAGCTCTGGTGCGGTGGGCGGTTGCGATGATGGAGCGGCAGCGGTGAGGGGCAGGCGTGGTCGAAGTGGTTCTGGTACAGCGCACGTCGGCGTGGGCGTCGTGGAGGCAGCTCTGCCTCGGCTTCATTTGCTAAGTCCTTGAGGGCATTGTGGTTGCGGTTGCGTTGGACGACGACGTCGGGGTACCGGCTCCGGTGTGATCGAGGAGGGCGGCGATGGATTGGGCGCGATGGGTGGAGGACGGAGGAGGTTGGGGTTTCACAGCTGGTGGAGAGGGCGTTTTGGCGCCCACGGAGTATGAATGGGGAAACGGAGGGAGGGGGAACTAAGGGTGAACAATGTTTCGATTTGGGACGCGCTTGTTTGAAATTTGGGGAAAGTTACAAACTTTGCCCCCATCTAAAATTTCGGACATATCGCGGGTTGGGGGTAGGACAGTAATCTCAGGTTTCCCAAATGGTGGGCGGGATAGATTTTGACCGAGCGCATGGTGTTTAGGCGCCCACGGTGTATGAATGCTTCTAGGAGGCGGTTGAGACTGGCATGTTGGTGAAGTTACAAACCTACCCCGGTTTAGACCTTTGGACATCGGGCCGATAGGTTACATGTGCCAGATTCAGGCAGTAATTTCCTACCACCAAACATTAGTCTCGCGCGGTTTTGGGTGACCAGAGGCTTATTTGGCGCTTCGTTCAATATTTTGGAGCAGAAGATTAACATTTTCGGTTCTCTTGAATTGAACTTTCAGGATTTGTCAAACTTCACAAATTTTTACTCTTGAAATTCCTAAAACTATGATTATTTTCGAGTGGATGCGGTACATTTGAATATACATTGTACACGAGTATATATTAAAAAATATGCAACTTACCTCAGTTCATGCATGGTTCCAGATATAATCTCCTTGGTTGCAAAAAATAGTTAGACATGCATATGAATAGATAGCATGTTCAAACGCACAACAAAGATTGATGCCCCCTTTTAGATCTGATTTACAAATGCCATTATCTCGGGTTCAAATAGATGAATGCACTTCCTATGAATTTGAATCTTCGAAACCCCCTTTATGTTGAATTCAACACGTATTCTACTTCGTAGCTAGCAATTTGGAATGTATCCATGTAAGTGACAAATGTATAAAGTGCTTCACACTAACAACATGGAGTGCACTAATTAATGTTTATATATGAATTGCAAAAGCAATGCATTGCCTGTATTTCAAACCGCTCTCACTCTATGGATCGATAATATGAAATAAACGCATGCACATGTTAGAATTCAATAGAGTATGGGTGTCTGATAGACCAATTTTCGTTCATACGCAAATTGCAAAATTCATGATCTCATCCAAAAATAATAATGCCATTTATATTTTAATTTAATGCGTAGAACCGCCTTTTACACGTCGATGTACTATGCCTCGGCCCGTTCTCACAAACGTGCTATATATATCTCTATCTAACGCATAAGTGCACACACTTTATATACATCGGCATTTCTCTTTCACACATGCTCACAATCTCTCCCGGGGTGTCGGGGTGTCTCACGCACACACTCTCTCTGTATCTCTCTCTCTCTCTCTCTCTCTCTCTTTCTGACTACTATGTACCACTCTATTCACTAATCTCAGTTGGAAAACACTATTTCTCTCACATGCATATATACACACGCACGGTCTTTACTAGCCCTGTATACGCACATATATGTGCCTACGTGTCTCCCGCACACACATTATCTTTAGGCCTCTCTCGCACACATTCCCCCCCCCCACCCCCACAGACACACCTCTCTCTTAATAGTTGGCAGATATGATTCCATCAGATCATTCGGTAGGATATCCCTGACTATTAGGCTGCATGGTAATACGAGGCAAGGTTTTACCCAAGTTCGGACCCTTGCAGTTGAGGAAAAAGCCTACTCCTAGTACTGTATATTAGTGATGGGGGTGTGTACAAAGTACACGTGAATACCAGGCATTGTGCAAGTGTGTATACTATCGACGAACTAGCCCGAGGCTTCTATAACATACTCGGGGCCTAGGGTTACAAATCATATATAGTCGGCTTATCACCAGTGGGGATAGAGTCCTCCACGACTCTGGTAGCTTCGTGTTGTACGCCGAGTTCTCCACATGGGTCTTCGTATAATGCGTCTCGGTCCAACCTATGTGGCGCGGGATGGAACAGACCCACGAGTCCTCATGTTGACCCACCACAACTAGAAATGATGTGCCCACCCCAACTAGAAATGTTGTGCCCACCACACCACACACGCAATCAGCCACTAATATATGAAAGTTAATTGCATGGTGCATCCAAAAATATTTGTTCTGCATTGTGAATGTTTATACTTTCTCCTAAAATATTAGTCACGGAAAAGAGAAACGAAGGGCATATCTCTCCTTGTCTCCATCGGACACCCCCTCTTTCTACACCACTTTCACGTACGAACACAAACTATCTCTCGGCCCTCTAAAAGTATGCATGCCCATGACACATTCACGCGTGATGGTCACTATATTTCAAGCGAAAGCACTATACGGTCGGTGGACTTCAGAATATGCTCATTACGGTCACCGTATATATTCTCGTGGTGATCATACGGTATCTAGCTCACGATACGTCTCTGTATTTTGTTGATGACACTGGCAGACATTGTATTTGATGCCTGCTCCTTATTTTGTTGATGACACTTACGTTCATTGTATTTGAAGTGAAAGCACGATATGGTCACTTGATTTCAGAATAAGCTCATCACGGTCAGCACATACATTTTGTGGTGCTAACCAACGTGTGGTTGAATGGTTAGGAGGACAGTGGTTTCTCGAGCCCACCAAGGTTAATTCCTGGTGCTCGCATTTATCCTGGGTTAATTTCAGTATTTTTCCGGCGATATGCGTTCAATGGGAGGAGACGTTCCACTCGACTCCGGTCACTTGCGCGTATATATGAGCGCTTGCGTCTGTACCATGTTCAAAAAAATACATGTCGTGATTATACGGTCACTGGCTCACCCGTACAACTCTGGATTTTGTTGATGACACAATCAATTGTCCAGTAAAACGTTCCACGTGGCGCAACTACTGTTGCACCATCGGGCGCGTAACCATGGGGCTCACCTGTCAGCGCGTATATGAAAGAAAGAAATGGTAGTTTGAGTCTGTACTGTGTTAATAAAATACATTTTAGGGTGATCATACGGTCACTGGCTCACCATACAGCACCGTAATTTGTTGATGACACGATCAATTGACTAGTCAAACGGTCCATCTTCAGCAGTGCACATTACCATAGGGCCCACCCATCAGCGCATATATGAAAGACATAAATGGTAATAAATTAGTGGCCGGTGGGGATTCGAAGTCGTGAGACCTCTGGTTGGCAGTCGCCGGCGGTGGGGGCGCGTTGATTGGGCGGTGGCATGGGGTTCTCCGGAGAAAAAGCTCGGCGCGGGGGGCCTAGAGGGATGGCCGGGGCGGCGGCGGACCCGTGGTGGGGGAGTGGTTTCGGGGCAGGCGGGGCGGCGTGGCCGCGCGGGCCGGCTGCGGGCGGCGGCGGCCGGCGGTGGCTGGCGGCTCAGGGGGTGGAGGTTGAAGATAAACTGCAGGCCTTGATTTCGTAACCAACGGCTGGAAAATCTACTGACCAGAGATGAAAAAGTCAGTCGACTGACGTGTAGCCTCACCCCGCACGTACACATGCATGCACACAACACTCGCACAAACATACGCATGCATGCAGGGTGCAAGACTGACACATACACATAACGAACACACGCACGCATGCAGGCGTGCAACACCGACATGTACACATGCACTCATGAACACACACACGTACGCACACATGCATGCAACACTGAAACGTACACATGCACGCACGCAACACTCGGACGCCTGCATGCACACCGGCGACACCGCACATGACGCAAGACACACGCTCAACCTATACGTGCATGCACCCTAATTTAAGGACATGGATTGTTACGGGTATTAATCAATCTTATCTTTTTTTTGCAAGGTTTAATAAATCTTTTCTGTGATAAGCAGAACATTGATGTTTGCAGCGGTCTTTATGAATCACAACGTATCGAACGAGCTATGAACGTATATATGAAAAATTTAAAATTCTCTTACATTATATAGTAGGCTTATCTAGATGAAATAGATGACGTCACACTCACTGAACGATCATCGGTTTATGAAATGTCCGCTTCTGACCGCCCTGGCCCACCAAAAGTTCCTCTGCCGTGCGCTGCCTGCATTGGTTCACTGATATGCAGGCCATGTACCCAAAGAGCCCACACGTCAGTGCAAGAACGGTGCGGTGTCGTACGTCAGAGTCGAGGGCGCCACTTGATGCATGCCCGTCTGAACACGCCTCCTTGCCGCATTCAAACGCCTCCATGAAACCCATGTGGAAGCCGAGAAACCCACTCTGGACACACGTCCGTTCATGACCGGGCCGACATTAAATGCAACGCTGGCCGAGCTCCTCCCGTCCGTCGTCTATTTAATCTCCTATTTAAACGAGGCCAAACGCCAGCCAAGAATTGCACCCCTCCGCCGCTCCCCTATCTCCTCCTTCACCATTTTGTCCACTCTTACAATGGATTACGAAGAGTAGTTATCCCGCATCCAAGTCGGCTGGGTGGCCCGCCGAGCCCGCCGGAAACGAGCTATGCAGCTCGCTAATCCACCTCCCTGCCCTCGCGCGACGGAGCCAGTTGCCGCCTCAAGCCGGCCCGCGGTTCAGCAACTCGCCGCTCCAGGCCAGCTCGACGAGGAGCGGCGCACGGGCGTCATCGCTGCCGTCCACGCCGCCGCCTCGTACCGCGCCTCCCGTGTCTGCCACCGCGTCTCCCGTTTCTGTGGCCGAGACTCCCATGCCGGCGGCCGCGCCATGCAAGCAGAGACAGAAGCCGGGAGCACGGAGAGCGACGAGTCGGTGGCCAGCGCCTCCGCGTCTGCCGCCATCATCGAGGAGAAGTAGAACACGAGAGGCCGCCGCCGCTTGGGTCACATGAAGGCCACTGCGGAGGCGACGCCTGCGTACACAACAGGTGTCTTGCTGGACCCTTTTGTTGTGAGGATCTTCGTCGACCCCGCATGGGCTCCACGGAAGAGGAGAAGCCCCCTTCCACCATCATCTGGGGCATCAGCCAACCATATGAGTTGGGCAGCGGGGAAGCGAGCCGTCCTTCACGCTGAAGCATATACCTCCAGGGCTCCCGGTAGTCCGGTGATCGTGCTGCCGGACATGAGGAACACAAATGGATCGGCGGGCGACCATTTAGGCCAGGTATTATATACCTGCGCTGTCCAGAACTAGCACCGCTTAGTTGATTTGAGTGTAATGAAATCCATCATGTTTGTATGAAAGTCCGGTATTTTCTATGAATTCCGTCATTGTCTATGAGAAATATCACCGTGTTTGCATGAATTTCGTCTAGTTGGTTGAGTTGCTGTCAGAATGTGTGCGGCTACGGTTGGATGGCGTAATATGCGGGTCGCCGGTCGGTCTGCGGCCGGCTCGGGCGGCGTGGTGGGACAAAAAAAGCACAGCTCGTGCGAGCTCATCTCCAACGTGCATGCTGGAGGATACATGAGCACCCGAGGCAGTTTATCGGTGGCAAAGGCACCGATGGACAAAAGGGTCGCCAATATTTTGGCTACCCCAGGCAAAATCCAAACAGCCCCTCCCAGCAGATTCAAATCCCTCGTTCACCGTGAAATTTTGCCATGTGTTGTTTTCATGGACTAGCAAGATGCCCGTGCATTGCAGGGAACATCAAGATGCATTTTTTTACAAAACACCTATTGTGATTGACCCATGCAGGAGTAATGTCATGTGTAAAAACTAATGATATCTCGAGAATTTTATTGGAAAAATGGTATCTCGTGAATTTCATCGAAAAAATGATATCTCTACACCTATAAAATATTCAGTTGGTGATGATGGTGTGTCTGCCATCCATCATTTCTGACCATTAGATCTACATCTAATGGCTGCGAGGTAAGTTGTGGCATTTTTGCAACAATAGCCCACTTCTCTGCTCCAATTTGAAGAAAACCCCTTATTATCTTGAAAGCAACCACATCCCTCCCTCGCCTCATCAAAACAACCTGAGAAATATATTTTGAGTAAAACGTAATATATTTTTAGTGGTATATATGTATATCAAAACAAGATTGTTTTCTTTCAAGTTTGTGAACAAGTACTATTCTACTTTGGATCCCTTGCAACGCACGAGCACATTGCTAGTCTCGAGAAAGATGAGAGATAAGGTGAGGAGGAGTGGGGCGTGGTGGTGATTTGTGGTCAGACTGGGCGGAGGCATGGGGATGGATGCATTATGTCTAGTTTTGTATCTCTCTCTCACACACCCACGTAGGTAGGGGACGTGCACAAAGAGAAGAGGTGCACGCATGGCGCACGTACTCCCGTCTCTTTCCCAACCACACCCGATCAGGTACATGGTGGAGATCATTTCTGTACGAAAAGGCAGCCCACGTGGTAATTTGACACGTGTACTGATTGTCCACTTGATGGAGGATCGTCTACCACGGGTGTCGTGGTTTTGTCATGGCAGATATCCTAGTGTGAGGACTTAGTCGTGGAGCCATCGCGATGGGTTAGCTTAAAGCGGTTAAAGTAGGACAAAGGACGCAAGGAGTTTATACTGGTTCGGCCCCTTGCGGTGAAGGTAAAGGCCTAATCCAGTTGAGGTGGAATTGCTAGGGTTTTGATGGCCAGGGAGCAAATCTGCTTGACCTGGCTCTCGAGTTGTTGTTTGTTGCCCCTAAACCGCCGTCGGGTCGTCCCTTTATATACACAGGTTGACGCCCGGCGGTTCACATGATCCCGGCCGGCTCATAAACATGTCCGGGTCGGTTTCTACCCTTTCCTATCTTACAACCCAAGTTACATATCATATGGCGGTTTATGTCTATGGGCCCTAATCCGCCTTTGGGCCCTGGGCCTTCGTGTAGATCTCCTCCATAAAGCGCCATACTCCTTATCTTCATGGGCTTCAATATGAATAACTCATTATGGGTATAACCCGGCCCCTCCTGGCCGGTTATATACTCAGTGGTAATATCCCCAACATTAGGCCCCAGATTGATTTGAACCTGTTCATGTCAATCTTCAATACTTAAGAAAATTCCTCCTTCAGCATCTTTGCCTAAACCTTGTAATCCGCCATGACGTCATCTTTCAAGATTATAGTAAACCACCATGACGTCACTTGTTATAAAAAAATGTATATACCTCACCCTCATTAATGAGCCTCCGACAATCGAGGTGACAGCTCTGACACATATCCAATTCTTGAGCTCCTCGGTTCTCGCCCCTCTCACTTATCCCTTCACCTTATAAGTAAGGCCGAGGGTCATTTTTCACCTTTCCCCCTCGTGCCTCCATTTCATCTTCTTCCTCGCATCGTCCTATCGTTCAAGCTCAGCCGCCGCCGGCAAGTCTTCGTCCTTGACCTCAACTCTGGCCACTGCATCACCCTGGTCGAACCAGAGAAACGCGACGCTTTTCAGCTGCTCCCGCGACACCGGTAAGTCCTCTTTCCTTCCACCCTAGATCTGTCATTAGGGCTTCTATCCCCATCAGTGTTCATCAGTATTCGTCCTTGTTCATCTCTGCGCAACAGTTTTTGATCTAAACTTTGATGTTTATCCTGCGTAAAAATAGCCATGATCCTTCCTTTCTACTGATGCATCTTATTTAAGTAGAAGATCCCATCTGAATCCTTCAACTGTTCAAGTACCAGAATATTTATCCCTGAATATTTTTCCATTTTCTGACACACGGTAGATTCAGATTTGTAATGCCAATTTGTGAAACCTGTTTTTCCATCACTTAGTTATTTTAGATCTGTACCTTCCATACCCGCATAGGCGGTTTAACTTTAGAAAATGATAATCCGGCAGGTACCATTAGTCCCCTCTTAAACCGTTGATTCGTTTATCTTTGTAACCCTTCCTATGCCAAACTCCGGTTTAACAATGTGTATACGCCTCAACATCTTCTCCTGCTGATCTTGCGACGCTTTATACTTGTCAGTCATGATTCTTAAACCGACGTTTTATCTGTTATTTCAGCTTTTCATTGAAATGGCCAAGCAATTTTGTGCTTGTAACTGGGTCCTCTCCTGGGTTACTGAAGAGCAACTAAACGAATGTGTCGCAACTAGCGCTTTAGCAAAAAAGGAGGTCATCCACTTGAGGGCCCCTGGTCCAGAAAATCCTCCTGAGCCCAAGGATGGAGAAGTAATCGTGTTTGTTGATCATCTGGGTCGAGGGTTTAGACCTCCCAGATCAAAAAAATTCCGTGATGTGCTTGCTAGCTTCCAACTCCACCCTCAAGATATTGGACCTAACTATGTGTCCAATATTTGTAATTTCCAAGTATTTTTGTGAGGCTTATCTGCAAGAGGAGCCCACAGTTGAGCTGTTTAGGGATTTCTTCTATTTGAACCGCCGTACAGAATTTACATACGAACCCAATACTGAACTTGGCGGGATGGCAATCCAGAAGAGGAAAGATGTCAGCTTCCCTCACGCCAAGCATCATAGCCACCCCAAGGACTGGAATCAGACTTGGTTTTATTGCCGAGACACGTCTCCAACTGAAGAGAATCCTCTACCGAGTTATCATCCTCACTGTCTTACCAACACACATCCATTCCCCCAACGACTTAGCGCCAAAGAATGATCCAAGTATGCGCCACCGCTTTCAAAGCTTCGGGCCTTCATTGCGAACGGTTTAACAGGCGTTGATTTTGTTCGTTGCTGGATCTCCTGGAGCATTCTGCCTTTAAGCCGACGCCCCGGTTTAATGTGCGAGTACATAGGGGATTTGAAAGATCCTCAACGACACATTGACATTCAGCTAACAGAGGCTGAAATTACTGAAGCTGTGAAAAAGATACTGGATGAATCGGTGGCTGTCTGCAGCAAAACAGGGCTGAGTCCCTTCTGTGCTTCCAATAAACCGCCCGCTATAAGAATCATATAACTCTTGCTTTAATCCGACCTTTTTTAAATATTCCCTCAAAATTTTGTCAATCTTTGACATGGTGATGATCCGTTCTGGAAGAAGAAACCACAGGATAAACCGGCCAAGACGCCTCGCCCCAAGACCAAAGTTACCAAAAAACCTGCCAAGAAGAAAACTGGTGAGTCCTCCGAGTTAAACATTGATGATGATCTGGATAACCCGGAATCACAGGTAGAACTTGATTCTCTTGGCTCCTTTTTCATACACCTCATTGACAATGACTATTATCAGGATGACGCTGAAGCCAGCCATGCTGAAGATGTAGAGGTAATTATTCTTTCCTCCGGTTCAGATCCTCTGCCAACACAGAAAATCCGTCAAGCAAACCGGAAAGTAAGATTTTCTCACCCCTAGCTCACTTGGACCCAAACTTTCTTTTGAAGAAGCAGCAACACGAAGCTTGCCACACAACCCGGCACAGCGGCCAGGTAGTTACCTCAGCCGGTTTACCGAACACTCCAGTCCGGAAACGTCGATCAGAGGTCTCTTATATTTCTGATACTTTCTATCCCAAGGCGGGTTATTTCTGACAGCCTCTTAATCCGTCTGACTCAAACTATCAGGGAACACCTCATTCATCATCTGGCGAGTCAAGGGCCACACAACTTCCAACCCTCAAAACGGTTCCTGGGTGAGTCATGCTTTTAATTTTACCTTTAATACATTATGTTTGCCCGATCTATTGACCTTTATGTTTGTTCTCAGTGCCAAACCTAGACCTAGCAAGAAGGCCAAATTAAATAAACCGGCTGATGACAATGTGGTCACTGAACCGGAAAAAACTCCAGAACCGGAAGAAGGCAATGCTGACGCCATGCTTGATGATCCGCCACCGCAAGATCATGACCTTTTTGCTGAACAAGTGGAAGTTGATCCAACGGGCCATGCTGACAAACCATCAAGCCCGGTCTGAGCTGCTGATAAACCGTCAAGCCCAGTCAAGGCTGCTGATGACAAGGCGGATGATATTATGATTACTGGCTTCGGCCACAGCCCCCCTGGCAATCCTGTCACTTTATCAAAGCATAGTGCCAAGGAAGAATTTTCTACTATGGACAAAGGCAAATGGAATGCAGATTTGTCAAGCTATGCCCACCTCAACACCCAAGACCTTCATTCTGGCGTTTTGAACCGTCTGTACACAAGCCGCGACTATGAAGCCGGTTTAGTGAACCTGATGAAAGAGCGATATGAGGTAACTGCCGCTTGTCTTTGCATAACTATTTATCTCTTGTGTCCAATTTCTAATATCAACTCCAGTAGCCCCCAAGGGCTGGTTTATCTTTTCTAGATGAACCGGGACTTTAATCTTGCAAGTTTCGCTTATGTAGCCCCCAAGGGCCGGTTTATTCTTTCAAGATGAACCGAGACTTTTATCCTGCCATATTTCTTGTTGAATATCGTTGTACATCAATCATCCAGTAAGCTGACTAATGGAAGAATACCCATAATGTTACTTTGAGCAAACATACATTAGCCCCCAAGTGCTAGGAATAATACTTGTATTGTGCTTGGGACTTGTAAAAATTTCTAATAACAAGCAAATAGGCATTAGCCCCCAAGTACGAAGTGTATAACTTGTTATGTGCTTGATACTTCAAATATGTGCTGCCAACTTATGACGTGTATGTCTCTTATAGGTGGAGCTGAGCAAAAAGGAATCCCAAACCGCTGATCTTCAAGAAAACATCAAATCCCAACAAGCGGAAACCTCCAAAGTCAAAGATGAGCTGACCAGTGCCTTACTAGCCATGGAGAAGCTGAAGGAGACTTTCAAGAAGGAGCGGGCGGATTGGGACATAGAGAAATCCACATTGCAGAAAAGGGCTGAGGATGCAGAAGTAGCCCTTAAACCGGTGGTAGAAGAGCTGACTGGTTTGAAGCGGCAGATAAATGCCATGACAACTGATGTGTTTGGTAAATATATATCCTCATTATAAGCTTTCAGCATGTATTATCCCATAAGCTGCCGGTTTATCGATGTTCATAATGATGCAGGAACTCGTATTACCCATCTGGGCTCTGACATGCAGAAGAAATTGAAGGCTGCCTATACTCTTATAGAGCAATTATATACCGGCGTGCAACGGATCATATGTACTGCCTCTCATAACAAGCCGCCCCCAACATTAATCAAGGAAACCTTAGAAAGGTTGTCTATGCTGCCTGCCCGGTTTGAAGAGTTAAAAAGATCAGCTACAAGGGCAGGTGCTCTGACCGCGCTAACCCGGGCGAAAGCATGGGTACCTGATCTTGATCCGGCTGACGTGTGGAATGGCTATATAAGCTTAAGGGAGGACGAATCAGATTTTGATAATGATGATCTCCGAGCTTTGACGAGGGAAATGCGCCCCTTGGCTAGCAAGCTGGCTGAAGAAACCGATATTTCCCATTATCAGTCAATTTACGACGCCGACAACAAGCGGATTAACGCACCAACTTATGATGTGCAAAATCTTATCCCGCCAATCCGTAAGCATACTTATGCCCCTGATGTTGAACCCTCCACGCTTATAAGCGATGAAGCTGTATTCCAAGCCCTAACTGGGATCGATTGGGCAACCATTGACTTCCAGCCACTGGGTGGAGAGGAGGGGGATGAACCGGCGCAGGATGATCCACAGCCGCCAAGTCAGCCTGGCGATGACGCATGGACCGAAAGCCGGTTTATCTTTCTGCACACTGCAACACTTAATTGAAAAACAATTATCCTTTTGGGCATCAAAGCGCCTTGTAATAGGCTAGTTGATACACTTGGTCTGCTATGCCATCGTGCATACTCATTTTGCGTGAAACTGTTAATCCGCCATGCGTAGGATATATTACGTCTGCTCATACTCTGTAGCGGTTTATTCAAGCTGTTCCTGCATACAATAAATTGAAAGTGTCCTGGCGGTTTACCGCCGGACGGGTCATGATGCCCAAACGTATAGCCAGGGTTTATAACCAAGGCAGTATTGTAAAAATAATCAAATATGAAATATATGATACCTGTGCCAGTGAATCATATCGTTGGTTTACCAACTTTTTTATGTAGTAAGGGTGATAACCCCAATCTTGAGTACTGATAACTCCTCCCATATCTTGCCGGTTTATAGTAAAACCATACCGGGTTGTAATGAACACCGGATTATCCATATATAATACTGGCGACTTGTAGTCAAAACCAGGCCGGGTTAATAAATACCGGTTGATTTTATACTGGTGACTTATTGTCAAAAACAAGGCCGGGTCAATAAACACCGGTTTATCATAAAGTGTTGTAAACCTCAAAAAGAGAAAATTTTGTCGAATAAAATCATGGGAAGACGCGAGGCATTTCATGGGCTGCCAGGCCCAAAATCGAGGCTTTTCATGGGCTGCCAGGCCACTGAGTTAAACCATTTTACAAAGCCTTTTAATATGGACCTCGCATTAACCAATCGTCGTTTTAACTTTGACAAGTTCAGGGTCTGTATAAGATTGACTTGCCAAACGTTCGGCGGGTCATACGAGGATTACCTGGGCAGAGTGACTTCTTAAAAAAGGGAGGATAACCTGGGGTTTTAGGTGAATACACCTGGCTTCCAAGCCTGGCTTGATAGCCTATTACAAGGGTCAATAAAACTCTTTGTTGTTGTGCAACAAAAGAGCCCCCAGGTAATATTTTGAGTTGTGCTCAGTGGGTGCCTATGTTTGAGTTGTGCTTTTGCAACACTCTCTTTGGCCCCTGTTAACTTTGGGTGACAAGCCCCCAAGTTTTTTTATGTGGCTTTATAAGCCAGATCAATGGGTAATCAGAACTCTGCTTTATAAACAGAAGCACCCATGTAACCAAAAAAACTCTTAAAGGAGAATGGCAGAGGCCACGCTTTAGCAGGGATGCCGGTTTATTATATTGATCATAATATATACATTGTAAAAAATATGTACATAAGAGGAGCCTATGGCTCAGGTGTAGTAAGGCCGGAGATGAGCAATATTCCACGGCCGGTGGGTCTCCTCCTCTGATTTATGTGAGCCTTTGTGCTCTCGAACATCGATAAGGTAGTATGACCCGTTATGCAGATTCTTGCTGACCACAAAGGGTCCTTCCCAAGGCGGGGATAACTTGTGCATATCAGTCTGATCCTGGATGAGTCGGAGCACCAGATCGCCTTCTTGAAAAGTTCTGGTTCTAACCCGGCGGCTGTGATAACGACGCAGATCTTGCTGGTAAATCGCCGAACGAGCTGCTGCAATGTCACGCTCCTCATCTAACAGGTCAAGTGCTTCCTGTCGTGCCTTCTCATTGTCAGCTTCGACATAAGCCGCCACACGAGGCGAGTCATGACGGATGTCACTAGGGAGAACCGCCTCTGCTCCGTAAACCATGAAAAAAGGCGTGTAACTTGTAGATCTGTTGGGCGTGGTATTGATGCTCCATAACACACAAGGTAACTCCTCCACCCAACAACCCGACGTTCGTTGTAAAGGAACCATGAGCCGGGGCTTGATGCCTCTCAGGATCTCTTGATTGGCTCTATCCGCTTGACCATTAGATTGGGGTGAGCCACTGATGACACGTCAAGCCGGATGTGCTCACGTTGACAAAATTCTTTCATATCACACTTGGACAGATTAGTGCCATTATCAGTTATGATGCTGTGTGGAAAACCAAACCGGAAAATCACCTTCTTGATGAATTGACCCGCCGTGGCTGCATCACACTTACTGACTGGCTCTGCCTCCACCCACTTAGTGAACTTATCAACCGCCACCAGAAGGTGGGTCTTCTTATCCTTGGATCTCTTAAAGGGCCCAACCATATCGAGCCCCCAAGTTGCAAACGGCCAAGTGATTGGAATCATCCTCAATTCTTGAGCCGGTACATCAGCACGCCGTGAGAATTTTTGACAGCCATCACACTTTTTGTCCAACTCTTCAGCATCAGCATGAGCTGTCAGCCAATAGAAGCCGTGACAAAAGGCCTTGGCTACCAGAGACTTTGAACCAGCGTGGTGATCACAATCCCCTTCGTGGATCTCACGCAAAATCTCACAGCCTTCTTCAGGGGACACGCAATGCTGGAACGCCCCTGTTACACTGCAATGATGCAATTCTCCATTGACAATGGTCATTGACTTGGATCGCCGGACTATCTGCCTGGCCAAAGTTTCATCCTCAGGTAACTCGCCACGGTTCATATACGCTAGGTATGGGACTGTCCAATCTGGGATAACATGAAGGGCTGCCACCAACTGAGCCTCCGGGTCAGGAATAGCCAAATCCTCCTCCGTAGGTAGCTTGACCAACGGGTTATGCAAAACGTCCAGAAAAACATTAGGTTGCACCGGTTTACGTTGGGAACCCAAACGGTTTAAAGCGTCCTCTGCTTCGTTCTTTCGCCGGTCCACATGGTCAACCTGATAACCCTTGAAGTGACCAGCCACAACGTCCACCTCTCGTCGATATGCTGCCATGAGCGGGTCCTTGGAATCCCAAGTACCAGACAATTGTTGAGCTACCAGGTCCGAGTCACCAAAGCACTTAAGCCGTCTTAAATTCATCTCCTTAGCCATTCGAAGACCATGGAGTAAGGCCTCATATTCAGCTGCATTGTTAGTGCAAGGGAACATTAAACAGAGAACATAACAAAACTTATCACCTCTTGGGGAAGTTAAAACGACTCCAGCCCCCGAGCCCTCCAATTGCCTGGACCCATCAAAATGAATAGTCCAATCAGCGTGATCCGACTTCTCTTCTGGTGCCTGCAACTCTGTCCAGTCATTGATGAAATCCACAAGCGCTAGGGAGTTGATTGCCGTCCGAGACATATATTTTAACCCGTGAGGTCCAAGCTCAATGGCCCACTTGGCAACCCGGCCGGTTGCTTCCCTGTTTTGGATTATATCTCCCAAAGGGGCAGAACTGACCACAGTGATGGGGTGACCCTGAAATACTGCTTAAGCTTCCGGCTCGCCATAAAAACTCCATACACCAGCTTCTGCCAATGCGGGTACCTCTGCTTGGACTCAATAAGCACCTCGCTGATATGGCCTTTGAACTGGATACTCCTTTCCAGCCTCCTTGCGCTCTACCACAATGGCCACGCTGACAGCCTGGGCATTAGCAGCCAGATATAACAACAACGACTCCTTCTTGACTGGAGCAGCAAGGACAGGTGGCTTGGCTAACTATTTCTTCAAGTCCCCAAACGCCGCATTGGCAGCATCACTGCAGACAAAATTGTCTGTCCTTTCATCATCTGATATAGAGGGATAGCTTTCTCTCCCAGCTGGCTGATAAACCGGCTCAGCGCTGCAATATGACCCGCCAGACGTTGAACATCATTGATAGACGCCGGTTTAGCCAGAGACGTAATAGCTTTGATTTTCTCCGGATTAGCTTCAATGCCCCTGTTTGATACTAGAAAACCCAAGAGCTTGCCAGCCGGAACACCAAAGGCACACTTGTCCAGATTAAGCATCATCTTATAAACCCGAAGATTATCAAAAGTTTCCTTCAAATCATCTATCAACGTCTCCTCTTTTCTAGACTTTACCACAATATCATCCACATAAGCATGAACATTGCCCCCAATCTGATTATGAAGGCAATTCCGCACACAGCGCTGATAAGTTGCCTGGGCACTCTTGAGCCCAAAAGGCATAGATACATAGCAGAAGGCTCCAAAGGGAGTTATAAAAGTTGTCTTCTCCTGGTCCTTAACTGCCATCTTAATCTGATGATAACCAGAATAAGCGTCCAGAAAGCTCAAACGCTCACAACCCGCCGTAGCATCAATGATTTGATCAATACGAGGCAGAGCAAAAGGATCCGCTGGACAAGCCTTGTTCAAATCTGTGTAGTCCACACACATACGCCAAGTGCCGTTTTCTTAAGTACTAGCACCGGATTAGCCAACCACTCAGGATGAAATACTTCAATGATAAATCCAGCCGCCAAGAGCCTGGCTACCTCTTCACCAATGGCCTTGTGTCTTTCTTCCTTGAAGCGGCGGAGAAACTGTTTGACCGGTTTAAACTTGGGATCGATATTAAGAGTGTGCTCAACGAGTTCCCTCGGTACACCTGGCATGTCAGAAGGTTTCCATGCAAAGATGTCCCGGTTCTCACGGATGAACTCGATGAGCGCGCTTTCCTATTTCGGATCCAAGTTAGCGCTGATGCTGAACTGCTTGGATGAATCGCCAGGAACAAAATAAACCAACTTAGTCTCATCAGCCGATTTAAACTTCAAGGCTGGATCATGCTCTGTAGTTGGCTTTTTCAAAGAGGTCATATCCGCCGGATCAACATTGTCCTTGTAGAACTTCAACTCCTCTGTTGCACAAACCGACTCAGCATAGGCCGCATCACCTTCTTCACATTCCAAAGCGATCTTACGGCTCCCATGTACTGTGATGGTCCCCTTATGACCCGGCATCTTGAGCTCCAGATAAACATAACAGGGGCTTGCCATGAACTTAGCATAAGCCGGCCGTCCAAACATGGCATGATACGGGCTCATGATCTTTACCACTTCAAAGGTCAATGTCTCTGATCTTGAATCATGATCATCTCCAAAAGCAACCTCCAGAGCTATCTTACCAACTGGATACACCAATTTACCAGGCACCACACCATGGAAAACGGTGTTTGACGGTTTAAGATTTTTATCTGTCAACCCCATGCGACGGAAGGTTTCATAATAAAGGATGTTGATACTGCTCCCTCCATCCATGAGCACCTTGGTGAACTTATACCCTCCAACCTGAGGTGCCACCACCAATGCCAGATGACCCGGATTATCAACCCGGGGCGGATGATCCTCTTGACTCCATACAATGGGCTGTTCAGACCAGCGCAAGTAACGGGGCACTACCGATTCAACGGAGTTCACTGCCCTTTTATGATGCTTCTGATCGCGCTTGCACAGGCTAGTGGTGAAGACATGATACTGCCCACTATTTAACTGCTTCGGGTTGCTCTGGTAACCCGATTGTTGCTGCTGTTGACTCCCCTGATGATTATAACCACCCTGGTTACCCTGACTGCCCTGATTGCCATGTCCGCCTTGATTACATTGAAATCCCGAGCCAGAATTGCCGCCACCATAACCCGGCCCATGAGAACTAGGCCCTGAACCGCCGGACGGCCCATGATCATATTGGAAAAGATCCAAGTTTTTGAACTCCCGCATGATAAAGCAATCCTTCCAGAGATGTGTAACTAGCCTTTCTCGCGTCCCGTGCCTCGGGCAAGGCTGGTTTAACAGGCGCTCAAGATTGACACCTGATCCTCTACCCCGTGGGGGCGGTTTACCCTTACGACGCTGACCATTAATCTGCGTGTTGGTGTTAGCCACAAAATCTAAACTGTAATCCGCTTTACCCTTACCGTTGTTTTCATGGCCTGCCGGGTTATGCTGCTGCCCTTTGGTGCTGCAGCTCTTCTTTCCCTTCCCCGGCTTTTCATCTTCAGACTCAGGGTCCTTGGTACTATCAGAGTCGGCATACTTGACCAGACCTGCCATAAGCGTCCCCATGTCATTGCAGTGACGCTTGAGCCATCCCAGCTTCAGCTTCAGAGGCGTGAACCGGCAATTGCCGTCCAACGTCAAAACTGTTGTATCAGCGTTGATGCGGTCCGATGAATGCAAGATTTCTGAAACCCGGTGCACCCAATGGGTTGTCGATTCACCTTCCTCTTGGACACAGGCCGCTAAGTCCACAGTTGACATGGGTTGATTGCACGTGTCCTTGAAATTCTGGATAAACCGGGCCTTCACTAGGCCCATGACCCAATGGAGTTAGCTGGCAAATTTTTCAGCCAAGTGCGAGGTGTTCCTTCCAACATCATGGTGAAGTATTTAGCGCATGCCGCATCATCCACATCCTGCATCTCCATTGCCATCTCATAGCTTTCGATCCATGACTTAGGGGGTAAATCGGCAGTGTAATTGGGCAATTTACGTGGACCCTTGAAATCCTTGGGCAGCCGCACGTTATGTAGAGCCGGGGTGAGACACGGCACCCCCAAAGAACTGGAGGTAACTCCTGGTTCCATCGAAGTTGTCGGACGAACCGGAGTAAGCTGACGGGCCGCGTACTGCGCCGCTAACTCGGCTTCTTGGCGTGCCCTACCATGATCCACCACGTCCGGAGCATTAGCACCACCGCCCGCTGGATTATGCCCTCGAGGCGGGTTACGGTTCCGCACGCTGCTTGACACAGCCAGTTCATCAATACGCCTGCTATAACTCGGGCTTGGGCGGGGAGTGGAATGAATCCTCTCGTGGCTGTACGAATAAGCCTGCTGCTGAGTCAAGGCTGTCTGAAGGAGCTCTCTAGACCGTCGTGTCTCAACCGCTAAGGGAGACTCGCCTTCGATCGGGAGAGCCGCCAATCGTGAAGCGGCAGCGACTATGTTATCCAACGGGTTAGAGTAATGACCCGGAGGCGTTGACACATGCTCCGACAAGACATTGTTCTGGCGAGGCGGATCCATCGTGTGCGGCTGAATCGGCGCCCCTGTTCCAGGTGCCTCCACCTGGTTTACCACTGGCTGGTTACTGGTTCCTGCTCCAGGCGTGTTAAAGAGATTCCTTGCCTCATAAACCGGAGGCAGGTGAGACCGGTACCTTCTCCTCATGACCTCATTTGACGCGCTCTGATCCAACATAAGCCGGTAAGCCTGTGCATCCAACTCGCCCTGCTCTGCAGCCATCCTGGTGTCCTCAGCTGCCAAGTCTGCCTTGGCCTGAGCTATCTGATCCTTCACTTTCGCGACTTCCGCGTTATGCTCATCCTGATTCGCCAGGTTAACTTCCGCCGCTAGCAGTGTTGCCAAAGCGTCAAATAAATCAGATAAAACTTGAGCCGGCGGTTGCGCAGGGCCTCCTGCCCCGGCTGCTGCCGCTGCTGCTGACCCAGAGATCATCGCCGCTGCAATCGAAGAGTGCTGCGCAGGCTGTGTACCGGCCATGAAGATCGCAACTCGGCTCGGCGGATTGAAGGGGTCCGGAATACTGTCGCCATCGGAACAGCCCCCAAGCCGGCCATCTTGCATTTGGTACAATGACTCGGTCTCTCCGGTAGATGACTGGTCATCAGAGTAGACAACGGTTTCACCACCAGATACCAATCTATCCTCATATTCTGCTCCGTGGATGACTCCCACGAAGGCACACTTCACGGCAGGCCGAACCCGGGCGGGTCTCGCACGCTGAGCCGTTTCGACGATGTCGGTGCAGATGTCCGGCTCAGGGACCGGTTCGCCAATCTTGCCAATGAAGACGTGAATGCTGCCGAAGGGGACCCGTACCCGTACTCAATTGAGCCGGCCTCGGGGCCCTAGCTTGCGTCGTCGATGTAGAGCTTGCCGCGACGACTCTTGGTCATCCGGCCCATAGCGTATCCCTTGAGCCCTTCGGAGCTGCCCTCTAAGAACTCGAAACCATCGTGCGATAGCCCCACGGTGGTTGCCAACTGTCGTGGTTTTGTCACGACAGATGTCCTAGTGTGAGGACTTAGGCGTGGAGCCATCCCGACGGGTTAGCTTAAAGGGGTTAAAGCGGGACAAAGGATGCAAGGAGTTTATACTGGTTCGGCCCCTTGCGGTGAAGGTAAAGGCCTAATCCAGTTGAGGAGGAAATGCTAGGGTTTCGATGACCAGGGAGCAAATCCGCTTGACCTGGCTCTCGAGTTGTTGTTTGTTGCCCCTAAACCGCCGTCGGGTCATCCCTTTATATACACACGTTGACGCCCGGCGGTTCACAGAATCCCGGCCGAATCATAAACGTGTCCGGCTTGGTTTCTAACCTTTCCTATCTTACAACACAAGTTACATATCATATGGCGGTTTATGTCTATGGGCCCTAATCCGCCTTCGGGCACGCGGCCTTCATGTAGATCTCCTCCGTAAAGCGCCAACCTCCTTATCTTCATGGGCTTCAATATGAAGAACTCATTATGGGTATAGCCTGGCCCCTCCTGGCCGGTTTATACTCAGTGGTAATGTCCCCAACAACGGGTGAACAAACAAATTGCGACTTGATGCGTTATGTTAAAAAAGAGGCAAACCATGTGGGGCCTACCTTAGAGGCAAGGTTCTATACACTCGAGATACTCTGTACGTATTACTTTTGATGTGTCCCGTCAACTTGCAGAACAAGGAGAAGCTTGCTTACTACACCGTCTCCCCCGCTCACGGGCGCGGCGGCTCGCATGACGAGGTGAAGCTTGCTTACTACGCATTGTATATTGGTTTATTGATCCCCATTGTATATTGTGTGAAATTTTTACTATAGATTGAACTAATAAAACGTTCATGCATGTTACTAAAAATAATATCATTGAAAACTATGCTGAAATACAAATCCAACAATATATTTTTTGTTGACATGCATTAACATTTCGTTAGCTAAATATTTGGTAAAAATTTGGCACGACCTAAAAAGGTGACCTATAAACCAGGACGGAGGTAGTAGTACTACGCCTTATGCCCGCTCCCTCTCCCACACGCCCGGTGGCTTGCAGGACGAGAAGAAAATTTTACTACTCCCTCCGTTTACTCCTCGTCCCTACCTTGGTTAGAGGGATTATCATATTGTTTGGAATATATGTCCTTTAGTAGTACTCCCTCCTTTCCAGTTTATGGCTCAATTTCCTTGGAGTAGTATACAGGAGTAGTACTACTACAGCAATTTCCTTGGAGTCCGTGGTGCAGCAAGCCACCCTAGGCCATGTTACTACTCCCTCCTTTGCAGTTTATGGCTCAATTTCAAAATCTCTCCAACCAAGGTAGACGGTGAGTGGTGGAATTAATTTCGTAGTTTGCACAAGTAATGTATGCTCTTTTTTCTCAAGACGTTATGTTTACCGAGGCATTAATTAGAACGAATGCATGCACATGGCCACTGAATTTCCATGAACTTCTACATGCATTGGTGAATTTTCTCTTGACAATGCTTGCATCGGGTGATTTAACGCACGTCGAAATCGAACATGTGATGGTACAACTACTACTAGTAGAATTGAGACTTATAAAACGAAAAAAGAAATTTTTTTAGACGAGCCCTATAAACCAGAAAGGAGGGAGCAGTAAGTAGTATACTACTTCCATAGTGGGTACGCACTGCGTAAAATCATATTTTCCCAAAACTAAGTCCCTCAACCATTATTTGCTTGTTTCCCTTCCTGCCTCGTTGCCTCGAACAGACTATGCCAAACTCCCCTGCCTGCTGCGCGGGAAAAGACCCGCCCTCGCCTTTTTTAGTCCAGGTTTGTATCGATTGATTGCGCGAAGCAGCAAAAACCAAGCCGTGTCTTGTACTCCTCCGTCGACGCTCGCTTTCACGAATTCTGTACTTCCTCTCGCCGACATGTGGGACATATAGCAAACGGGTCAACGTGTCATGCACCAACTAACAGTGCAAAACAGCAGGGGGGACGCACCCCAGTAGTACCGCCCTAGTAGTAGTAATGAGCAATGAGACGTCAAATCACAATGCCGCACCCTCGCCAGATGGACGAAGCAACCATTATTTCATACTTCGCTTCGCCATCATCTCCTTCAAGAAAACCACGTAGTATTGCTTCTGCCATTGTTCTGCCTCAAGAGGGACACACACATCGCCTTGGTACATCAAGACACGTGGGACCGCATGACAGGCCATGCTCCCTGATAACCCACAAGTATAGGGGATCTATCGTAGTCCTTTCGATAAGTAAGAGTGTTGAACCCAACGAGGAGCAGAAGGAAATGATAAGCGGTTTTCAGCAAGGTATTCTCTGCAAGCACTGGAATTATCGCTAACAAATAGTTTTGTGATAAGGTAATTTGTAACGAGTAACAAGTAATGAAAGTAAATAAGGTGCAGCAAGGTGGCCGAATCCTTTTTGTAGCAAAGGACAAGCCTGGAAAATTTCTTATATGAAGGAAAACACTCCCGAGGTCACATGGGAATTATCATCAAGCTAGTTTTCATCACGTTCATATGATTTGCGTTCGGTACTTTGATAATTTGATATGTGGGTGGACCGGTGCTTGGGTGTTGTCCTTACTTGGACAAGTATCTCACTTATGATTAACCCCTATTGCAAGCATACACAACTACAAAAGAAATATTAATGTAAACCTAACCATAGCATGAAACATATGGATCCAAATCAGCCCCTTACGAAGCAACGCATAAACTAGAGTTTAAGCTTCTATCACTCTAGCAACACATCATCTCCTTATTACTTCCCAATGCCTTCCTGTAGCCCAAACAATGGTGAAGTGTCATGTAGTCGACGTTCACATAACACCACTAGAGGAGAGAGAACATACATCTCATCAAAATATCGTACGAATACCAAATTCACATGACTACTAATAGCAAGACTTCTCCCATGTCCTCAGGAACAAACTTAACTACTCACAAAGCATATTCATGTTCATAATCAGAGGGGTATTAATATGCATAATGGATCTGAACATACGATCTTCCACCAAGTAAACCAACTAGCATAAACTACAAGGAGTAATCAACACTACTAGCAACCTACTGGTACCAATCCCAGGCTATGAGACAAAGATTGGATACAAGAGATGAACTAGGGTTTTAGAGGAGATGGTGCTAGTGAAGATGTTGATGGAGATTGGCCCCCTCCTGATGAGAGGAGCGTTGGTGATGACGATGGGGATGATTTTCCCCTCCCAGAGGGTAGTTTCCCCGGCAGAACAGCTCCGCCGGAGCCCCAGATTGGTTCCGCCAAGGTTGTGCCTCGTGGCGGCGGAGTCTTGGCCCGAAATCTTGCTTTTGATTTTTTTCTCGGACGAAAGACTTCATATAGCAGAAGATGGGCACCGAAGGGCCACCAGGGGGCCCACGAGGCAAGGGGCGCGCCCAGGGGGGTAGGGCGCGCCCCCACCCTCGTGGCCAGGGTGTGGGCCCCCTCTGGTATTTTCTTCGCTCAGTATTTTTTATTATTTCCAAAAATAACTTTCGTGGAGTTTCAGGACTTTTGGAGTTGTGCCGAATAGGTCTCTAATATTTGCTCCTTTTCCAGCACAGAATTCCAGCTGCCGGCATTCTCCTTCTTTATGTAAACCTTGTAAAATAAGAGAGAATAGGCATAAGTATTGTGACGTAATGTGTAATAACAGCCCATAATGCAATAAATATCGATATAAAAGCATGATGCAAAATGGACGTATCAACTCCCTCAAGCTTAGACCTCGCTTGTCCTCAAGCGGATGCCGATAACGATAAATATGTCCACATGTTTAGAGATAGAGGTGTCGATAAAATAAAATACGGACGTGAGAGCATCATGATCATACTCATAACAGCAACATAAATGGATATTGTCATATTTCTTATGCTAAAGTAACAATCTATTCACAATGTCAAGTATGAATCAGAAACTTCATTGAAAACTAACAAACTATAATCTCAGTCATTGAAGCAATTGCAATTTATCATAACATCAGAAAGAGTCAATTTAAGAGCTTTTCAGCAAGTCCACATACTCAACTATCATTTAGTCTTTCACAATTGCTAACACTCATGCAATACTTGTGGTTACGGAGTTTTAATCGGATACAGAGGAAGATAGGGGCTTATGGTTTCGCCTCCCAACCTTTTAACTCAAGGGTAACGTCAACAATAATAGTTCATGCTAACTTACATCCAATTAGATATATATATCAGGATCTTTCCAACACAATGTGCTTGCCAAAGGATAAAATGTAAAAAGGAAAGGTGAAGATCACCATGACTCTTGCATAAGATAGAAGGTAAAAGTAAAAGATAGGCCCTTCGCAGAGGGAAGCAGAGGTTGTCATGCGCTTTCAGGGTTGGATGCACAAAATCTTAATGTGAAAGAACGTCACTTTATATTGCCACTTCTGATATGAACTTTTATTATGCAGTCCGTCGCTTTTATTTCTTCCACATCACAAGATCGTATAAAGCTTATTTTCTCCCACACTAATAAGTCATACATATTTAGAGAGCAATTTTTATTGCTTGCACCGATGACAACTTACTTGAAGGATCTTACTCAATCCATAGGTAGATATGGTGGACTCTCATGGCAAAACTGGGTTTAAGGGTATTTGGAAGCACAAGTAGTATCTCTACTTGGTGCAAAGATTTTGGCTAGCATGAGGGAGAAAGCCAAACTCAACATGTTGGATGATCCATGACAATATACTTTATCTCAGATATAAGAAAACATGACCCATTACGTTGTCTTCCTTGTCCAACATCAACTCTTTAGCATGTCATATTTTAATGAGTGCTCACAATCATAAAAGATGCCCAAGATAGCATATTTATATATCAGACCTCTCTTTCTTTATTACTTCCTATTAATTGCAACGATGACCAAAACTATGTTTGTCAACTCTCAACAACTTTTAATCATCATACTCTTTATATGTGAAGTCATTACTCTCCATAAGATCAATATGATCTCTTTGTTTCTTTTTATTCTTTCTTTTTCTTTTATTCCCTCAAGATCATAGCAAGATAGTCAAGCCCTTGACTCAACACTAATCTTTATTATATAGCTCATGCACTCGATTACATAAAGGGATCATAAGGCAAAACTCAAAACTAAATCATACTAAAACTTTATTCTACTGGATCAAGATATTACTAAAAGGATCGAACTAAGAAAAACGGTAAAGATAGGAGTGTGATGGTGATACGATACCGGGGCACCTACCCCAAGCTTGGCAGTTGCCAAGGGGAGTGCCCATACCCATGTGATTATATCTCTTTCTTCGGAGGTGGTGGTGTGATATTCTTGGCGCTGATACTCCTCAAGATACGATTCTCTTCCTCGAGCTTATTGACTTGCTGCTTGAGATCCATTGTCTCCTTACGGAGCTTACCCGTGACGGTTAAAGCTCCTTGCACCCAAGGATGTTGCATAGCTGCGGGGGAACAAGTAACACTCTTTTTCATATTCTCGTAAGAAAGAAATCTAACATTGGAAGGGATAACCGAGTTTGGAATAGCCGAGCTCTGTAGTTCCCCCATCGTGAATCCAGCTCGGAAGCGAGAAGTGACTTCTTGACCCTCCTCCATGGCATCTATCCTCTTCAAATCAGCCCCCATCTCTTCCTCTGTTGCTGGCCCAAAGTGGTCAGCATCGCTGTTTGTCCTTGATCTCGATGCCGGATGAGACACCCGGCTCTCCCTGACTGCCTCTTGAGAAGACATCTTGCTCTAATCTACAGCAGCAACATCTCGAAACAAAAACAGAGGATATTTGCGTGATACGAGAGTCAAAACCTTTGGGAGATTATATAAAGAATTTTTACCGACCAAAATACGTATCGTGCAAGAAAACGGAGTCCGAAGAGCGCACGAGGTGCCCACGAGGCAGGGGGCGCGCCCAAGGGGGTAGGGCGCGCCTCCCACCCTCGTGGAAGCCTCGTGTCCTTCCCGGACTACTTCTTATTTTGCTATTTTTCTAAATATTTCAAAACAGAGAAAAATTGTCATTAGAACTGTTTTGGAGTCGGTTTACTTACCGTACCACATACCTATTCCTTTTCGGAGTCCGAAACGTTCTCGTAAGTGTCCCTTATGTATTCCTCCGGGGTTACGGTTTCAATAATATTAGTTTCAACATTTATAGGATTACTTGAGATATAATATTTGATTCTTTGACCGTTTACCACCTTCGGATTTGTGCCTTCAAAGTTGTTGATTTTTATGGCACCGGAACGATAGACCTCCTCGAAAACGTAAGGACCTTCCCATTTAGGGAGAAGTTTTCCTGCAAAAAATCTTAAACGAGAGTTGAATAGCAACACATAATCACCTACATTAAACTCACGCTTTTGTATCCTTTTGTCATGCCATCTATTAACTTTTTCTTTAAACAATTTGGCATTTTCATAGGCTTGGGTTCTCCATTCATCAAGTGAGCTAATGTCAAATAACCTCTTCTCACCGGCAAGTTTGAAATCAAAATTTAGCTCTTTAATAGCCCAATATGCCTTATGTTCTAGTTCGAGAGGTAAGTGACATGCTTTTCCATAAACCATTTTATAGGGAGACATACCCATAGGATTTTTATATGCAGTTCTATAGGCCCATAATGCATCATCAAGTTTCTTGGACCAATTCTTTCTAGATCTATTAACTGTCTTTTGCAAAATTAATTTAAGCTCTCTATTGCTCAATTCTACTTGACCACTAGACAGTGGGTGATAGGAGATGCAATTCTATGATTAAACATCATACTTGGCAAGCATTTTACGAAAGGCACCATGAATAAAATGTGAACCGCCATCAGTCATTAAATATCTAGGGACTCTAAACCTCGGAAAAATAACTTCTTTAAGCATCTTAATAGAGGTGTTACGATCACCACTACTAGTTGGAATAGCTTCTACCCACTTAGTAACGTAATGAATAACAACTAAAATATGTGTATATCCATTAGAGGCAGGAAACGGTCCCATATAATCAAAGCCCCAAACATGGTTCAATAACAAGTGAATAATTCATAGGCATTTCTTGACGTCTACTAATATTACCAATTCTTTGACATTCATCACAAGATAAGACAAACTTACGGGCACCTTTGAAGAGGGTAGGCCAATAAAAACCGGATTTCAATACCTTATGTGCAGTTCTATCACCAACGTGGTATCCCCCATAAACTTTGGAGTGACACTTGCGTAGGATCTGTTCCTGTTCATGCTTAGGTACACAACCACTACCGGAAACAGCTAATTTGCCGTCAGGAGGGGTCTTTGCCATTAGCTTTTTGTCGGGCAGACGGCAACAAGTGGGTTTGCCGTCATCAGTAGACGTCAAAGAAAAAATGAAGGTAAAATAAACTTTGTCGTTTGCGAAAAAAAATACATATGGCAAAGAGCTCACTTTGTCGTCTGCAACAAAAATCACAGACGGCAAAGAATCTTTACCGTCTGTGTTTTTATTGGCAGACGGCAAAGATTCTTTGCCGTCTGTATTTTTTTGTCAGACGGCAAAGTGAGCTTTTTGCCGTCTGTATTTATTTTCGCAGACGGCAAAGAAAAAACACATCGAGCGGATCAATCACACGGATCGACGAGTTGGACGCACATCCCACGCAGTCGGTCAGATGCCTCCACCCACCCCACGATGCACGCACCCCCACACATGCCCCCACCCAATAGGCCACGAGCCTACCTGCCCCACCCACGACTCCCATCTCCTCTCCCGTGCTCCCTCTTCTCTCCACCGGATCTCCACCTCCCCGAGCAGTAGCACACCGCCGGCCAGTGTCTTCCTCTCTCCTGCTCCCTCCTCCCTAGCTACGTCTCCCCTGAGCAGCCACAGGCCGCTGGGCTGAGCCCAGCGCCCGCCCGTCACCAAGCAGCCGCACGCCGCGGTCAGCGCCCTCCCGCTGTCCGTTCACCGCCGCGCCCAACACCCTCCCGCCCGTCCGTCCGCCCCGAGCAGCCGCGCTGAGACCAGCACCCGCTCGTCCCCAAGCAGCCACACGCCAAGGCCAGCGTCCTCCCGCCGTCCGTCCACCGCCGCGCCCAACACCCTCCCGCCCGTCCGTCCGCCACCGAGCAGCTGCGCGCTGAGCCCAGCACCCGCCCATCCCCAAGCAGCCGCACGCCGCGGCCAACGCCCTCCCGCCGTCCGTCCACCGCCGCGCCCAACACCATCCCGCCCGTCCGTCCGCCACCTCGCCAGCACCGCGTGAAGGTCCACCTCGCGAGCTCATCTTCACCCGCCGGTCGTGCGCACCACAGCTCCTCCGGCCGGGCACCGGAGCCCGTCCACACTCCGAGCTCCGCCGCTAGAGCAGTCGGGCGCTCCGCCTCGCGAGCTCCGCTGGTCCAGGACCACCCATCCCCGACCTCCCTCGCGTGCCTCGTCGTGGCGTCGGAGCGAGACAGCTCCCGAGCGCGGCTAGGCCAGAGCGACACGGTTGAGCAGGGCCGGGCGACGGTGCATCGAGCAGAGCAGTCCGGCCAGCGTTGGGGCCGGGCGACGGCGCACCGAGAAGAGCAGTCCGCCCAGCGTTGGGGCCGGGCGGCGGGGCGAACAGGGCACTGCAGGGGAGAAGGACTCGATTGATTTTTAGTTTTACTTTTTAGGGTTCTTTGTGTTAATTTCTAGGACTATTCTGTAGCTTTAGTTTTTTTGGGGTCATGCTTGCATTTTGTACTAGACTATCATGGAATGAAAGCACTAAACACGGCCGAGCCTTTGCCTATTAAATGAAGAAGAGGAAACATAGGCAGTGCACTGCGTGCGTTTACCGCATCCCTCGAGTCAACGCTGTTGTGTTTTTTTAGTTTGACCCATTTCTTGGCCGTCTGTGATATACGAGGCTGACGGCAAAGACACGAATAGCTGACGGTAAAGATGTAGTCTGGCTAACAGCAAAAGTACTTTTCTTTGCCGTCTGTGATTTATAACGCTGACGGCGAAGCAGATTTGGCTGACGACAAATTCTTTGCCGTCTGTCGGATGAAAAGCTGAGGGCAAAGTATTCTTTGCCGACTTATCTTTGCCGTTTGACTTTGCCGTCTGCCTTTTGATGGCAAAATCTTTGCCGTCTGGATTTAGGTCTTTGCCGTCTGTGATCCACAGACGGCAAATTACCTGTTTCCTGTAGTGAACGCCTAATAACACCATTTCCTCCTTTATAAAGATGTGGGTCATCCCAGAAGTAATGTCTTAAATCATAGAAAAACTTTTTCTTTTGCTGGTACGTGAAGCTAGGTGGTATAAATTTAGCAACAATGTAATTAGCAGAATCAGCATACCATGGAGCAGTACGAGAAGCATTTATGACATTCATTTGTACATCAGGAAAGCGATCATCAGTAGGTAGTGGGTCATCAAGAACATTTTCTAATCTAGACAAGTTATCTGCAACGGGGTTCTCAGCTCCCTTTCTATCAATAATATGTAAATAAAATTCTTGTAGCAAGAGAACCCATCTAATAAGTCTAGGTTTAGCATCTTTCTTTTCCATAAGATATTTAATAGCAGCATGATCAGTGTGAATGGTTACTTTAGGATCAACAATATAAGGTCTGAACTTATCACAAGCAAAACACAACTGCTAAAAATTCTTTTTCAGTGGTAGCATAATTTCTCTGGGCATTGTCTAGAGTTTTACTAGCATATTGAATAACATTTAATTTCTTATCAACTCTTTGCGCCAGAACAGCACCTACAGCATAATCGCTAGCATCACACATGATTTCGGAGGGTAAATTCCAATCAGGTGGCTGAACGATGGGTGCAGAAATTAATGCTTTCTTAAGTATTTCAAATGCTTCTACACAATCATCACCAAAGACAAATGGTATATCTTTTTGTAATAGATTAGTCAGAGGCTGAGAAATTTTGAGAAATTTTTGAGAAGTCCTTAATGAACCTCCTATAAAAACCGGCATGACCAAGGAAACTTCTTATACCTTTGATGTCCTTGGAGATGGCATCTTTTCAATAGCATCCACTTTAGCTCTATCAACTTCAATACCTCTTTCAGAAATTTTATGCCCCAAGACAATGCCTTCATTAACCATAAACTGGCATTCTTCCTGTTCAAGACAAGATTAGTTTCTTCACATCTCTGCAAAACTCGATCAAGGTTGCTCAAGCAATCATCAAAAGAGGATCCATAAACGGAGAAATCATCCATGAAGACCTCACAAATCTTTTCACAAAAATCAGAGAATATAGCCATCATGCATCGTTGAAAGGTAGCAGGTGCATTACATAAACCAAAAGGCATACGTCTATAAGCAAAAGTATCGAAAGGGCAAGTAAAAGTGGTCTTTGCTTGATCATCAGCTGACACACGTATTTGAGAGAAACCAGAGTAACCATCTAGAAAGCAAAAATGTGTATGTTTGGGTAATCTTTCTAGCATTTGATCAATGAAAGGCAAAGGGTAATGATCCTTTTAGTAACTTTATTTAATTTACGGAAGTCCATTACAATCCTATAACCAGTAATAATTCTTTGTGGAATCAATTCATCTTTATCATTAGGAACGACAGTAATACCTCCCTTCTTAGGGACACAATGGACAGGACTTACCCACTGACTATCAGCAATGGGATAAATTGTACCTGCCACAAGGAGCTTTAATATTTCCTTTCTTACCACTTCTTTCATCTTAGGATTCAACCGTCGTTGGTGATCAATAACTGGTTTGGTGTCTTTCTCCAAATTAATTTTGTGTTGACATAGAGTGGGACTAATGCCCTTAGGATCATCAAGAGTATCTCCAATAGCAGCATGGTGCTTCTTCAGAGTTTTCAATAATTTCTCTTCTTCATGCTCCGAAAGGTTAGCACTAATAATAACAGGATATATCTTCTTTTCATCAAGATAAGCATATTTAAGAGTATCAGGTAATGGTTTAAGCTCAGACACAGGATCACCCTTCGCTGGAGGAGGATCCCCTAGGATTTCAATAGGCAAGTTGTGTTTCAGAATAGGTCCCTGTTTAAAGAATACTTCATCTATTTCCCTTCTTTCATTCATAAACATATCATTTTCATGGTTTAGCAAATATTGTTCTAAAGGATCATTAGGGGGTACGGCAATAGAAGCAAGACCAATAATTTCATCTTTACTAGGCAATTCCTCATCACGAGGTTGTCTACAAAATTTAGAGAAATTGAACTCATGAGACATATCATCCAAACCAATAGTAACAACATCCTTTTCGCAGTCTATCTTAGCATTAACAGTATTCAAGAAGGGTCTACCAAATATAATGGGACAAAAGCTATCTTGTGGGGAACCAAGAACAAAAAAATCAGCAGGATATTTAGCTTTCCCACACAAGACCTCAACATCTCTAACTATCCCAATCGGTGAAATAGTATCTCTATTAGCAAGCTTAATGGTAACATCGATATCTTCTATCTCAGCTGGTGCAATATCATGCATATTTTTATATATAGAGAGATAGGTATTGCACTAGCACTAGCACCCATATCACACAAGCCATGATAACAATGATCTCCTATTTTAACAGAAATAACAGGTGTGCCTACAACAGGTCTATGTTTATCTTTAGCACCAGGTTTAGCAATTCTAGCAGTTTCATCACAGAAGTAAATAACATGCCCATCGATATTATCAGCCAAGAGATCTTTAACCATAGCAATATTAGGTTCAATTATAACTTGCTCAGGAGGTGTATAAGTTCTAATATTGCTTTTGTTGACCACAGTTGAAGCTTTAGCATGATCCTTTAATCTAACAGGGAAGGGTGGTTTCTCCATAAGCAGTAGGAACAATAGGATCATTATAAGTGATAGTCTTTTCTTCAACTTTAATAGGTTCAACTACTTTTACTTCTATGGGAGGATGATGTTTAAACCACTTCTCCTTAGGGAGATCAACATGAGTAGCAAAGGATTCACAGAAAGAAGCTACTATCTCAGGTCAAGTCCACATTTAGTGCTAAATTTACGGAAAACATCGGTATCCATAAAAGATTTAACACAATCCAACTTAGGTGTTATACCTGACTCCTTACCTTCGTCGAGGTCCCAATCTTCAGAGTTGCGTTTAATCCTTTCCAATAAATCCCATTTGAATTCAATAGTCTTCATCATAAAAGAACCAGTACAAGAAGTATCGAGCATGGAGCGATTGTTGTCAGAAAGCCGAGCATAAAAATTTTGAATAATCATTTCTCTTGAGAGCTCATGATTGGGGTATGAATATAACATTAACTTAAGCCTCCCCCAAGCTTGAGTGATGCTTTCTCCTTCGCGAGGCCAAAAATTATATATATAATTACGATCACGATGAACAAGATGCATAGGATAAAACTTCTGATGAAATTCCAATTTCAACCGTTTGTAGTCCCATGATCCCATATCATCACATAGCCTATACCATGTCAATGCATCTCCCTTCAAAGATAAAGGTAAGACCTTCTTCTTGATAACATCATCGGGCATACCTGCAAGCTTAAATAATCCACAAACTTCATCCACATAGATTAAGTGTAAATCGGGATGCAATGTTCCATCTCCTGCAAAAGGATTAGCTAGAAGTTTCTCTATCATACCCGAAGGAATTTCAAAGTAAACATTTTCATTTTCAGTAGGTTCAATAGGTTGAGGAGTAAATCTTTGCTCTACTGGTCGAGGTGAAGATACCCCGAACAAGCCCCTCAAAGGATTACTTTCCATAGTAACAAGTGACAGTAAATTTCAGCACACTATATAAATTTTTCCTTACCAAATTCCACCTATCAGAGGCACTTCACTCCCCGGCAACGGCGCCCGAAAAGAGTCTTGATGACCCACAAGTATAGGGAATCTATCGTAGTCCTTTCGATCAGTAAGAGTGTCGAACCCAATGAGGAGCAGAAGGAAATGATAACCGGTTTTCAGCAAGGTATTCTCCGCAAGAACTGAAATTATCGGTAACAGATACTTTTGTGATAAGGTAATTTGTAACGAGTAACATGTAATGAGAGTAAATAAGGTGCAGCAAGGTGGCCCAATCCTTTTTGTAGCAAAGGAAAAGCCTGGACAATTTCTTATATGAAGGAAAATGCTCCCGAGGACACATGGGAATTATCATCAAGCTAGTTTTCATCACGTTCATATGATTCGCGTTCGGTACTTTGATAATTTGATATGTGGGTGGACCGGTGCTTCGGTTCTGTCATTACTTGGACAAGCATCCCACTTATGATTAACCCCTATTGCAAGCAACCGCAACTACAAAAGAAGTTTTAAGGTGAAGCTAACCATAGCATGAAACATATGGATCCAAATCAGCCCCTTACGAAGCAACGCATAAACTAGGGTTTAAGCTTCTGTCACTCTAGCAACCCATCATCTACTTATTACTTCCCAATGCCTTCCTCTAGGCCCAAACAATGGTGAAGTTTCATGTAGTCGACGTTCACATAACACCACTAGAGGAGAGAGAACATACATCTCATCAAAATATCGAATGAATACAAAATTCACATGACTACTAATAGCAAGACTTCTCCCATGTCCTCAGGAACAAACGTAAGTACTCACAAAGCATATTCATGTTCATAATCAGAGGGGTATTAATATGCATAATGGATCTGAACATACGATCTTCCACCAAGTAAACCAACTAACATCAACTACAAAGAGTAATCAACACTACTAGCAACCTACAGGTACCAATCCCAGGCTATGAGACAAAGATTGGATACAAGAGATGAACTAGGGTTTTAGAGGAGATGGTGCTGGTGAAGATGTTGATGGAGATTGGCCCCCGCCCGATGAGATGAGCGTTGGTGATGACGATGGCAGAACAGCTCCGCCGGGCCCTAGATTGGTTCTGCCAAGGTTCCGCCTCGTGGCGGCAGAGTCTCGTCCCGAAAGATTGCTTCTGATTTTTCTCGGATGAAAGACTTCATATAGAAGAAGATGGGCATCGGAGGGCCACCAGGGGCCCACGAGGCAGGGGGGCGCGCCCCCCACCCTCGTGGCCAGGGTGTGGGCCCCCTCTGGTATTTTCTTCGCTCGGTATTTTTTATTATTTCCAAAAATAACTTCCGTGGAGTTTCAGGACTTTTGGTGGTCTCTAATATTTGCTCCTTTTCCAGCTCAGAATTCCAGCTGCCGACATTCTCCCTCTTTATGTAAACCTTGTAAAATAAGAGAGAATAGGCATAAGTATTGTGACATAATGTGTAATAACAGCCCATAATGCAATAAATATCGATATAAAAGCATGATGCAAAATGGACGTATCACTCCCCCGCCCATCGCTGGGTAAAATCACCTCATTTTTACTACTTCCTCCGTATCGGTTTAGAGGGCATGCACATCGTTCTAGGTTGAGAATTTAACTGGCTATATATGTGATGAACAGTATATGTTTCAAAACTACATCCGCTTAAGAATCAAATGATATACTTTTTGTGACATAGTAACTCATATTTAGTTAGTCAAATGGATGACCGAGAACTACGTGTGTGCCCTATAAACCGAGATGGAGAGGGTAGGACAGTACGTATTTTTTTAGATCAATATAGTCGGGATTCACCGAGGAGCAAAACCAAGTGGTAGGCTGCTCCTGTCGTGTTGGCGTAGCAACTCAAGCAGGGTCAGTCCACACACGAAATGGTGACACACTTAACAGGACCCCTTTGGCCGACATGTGGCTCGTCGACCGTCTTTTTCCACGTGCGATGCACCAAATTACAGTTCGGAGCAGCGGTTGGACTTGGTGGCACCCCGGTCGTAGCACCGCAGTAGTAGTATATGAGGGATGAGGGGTCAAATCACAAAGCCCCACCTTTCCCGCATTAAGCTGGATGGATGAAGCAACCATCATTTCACTCTAGGGCGCAAGAGCATAAAGAAAAGAGAAAACCAATGATGTGTGCGGCAGCTACCTAGGGCACCCTAGGGTAGGGGCCTCCACTACAAATCCTTTTTTCTGAAAGCGCCTCCACTACAAATCCGCTTCTCCCTCGTCCTCTTGAAGAAAACCGATGACGCGTGCGGTGGTAGGGTTTGTAGGAGTACTACGGCGTGTGGGGCCACGTCGTAGTAAATGGGAGAGGGATTGAGTTCGAGTCGACGCCTTAATATGTGTGGGCCACTTGGTTTTACGGGAACGAGGAAGCATTTTGGGCTCGGGGACCAGTGGAGATATACATACAAAAAATTGTGGATCCAACAGCCTAAGAACTCTGTTTCCCAGTGCGTATATTCAGGTCATCCGCCTCATAGCGAGTGACATGTACAAGCACACAATCCTTGTCTGCATCAAGGCTCTAATTGAAACAGAAACAAATTCTGAATTACTTTCCAGTATAAGAAACAAAAGTTATTTAAACTACTATGTATAGCATGGCATCGAAGCTAATAAAATTTTGCATTATTCATCACCACATACTTAGATGAAAAACCACAATCGAAATCGGCAAAGAAGAAAATCACCTTGGGCAGCTCAGCGCGGGGGGGGGGGGACACATCCTCGAAGGGGGAAAACTACTCCTGGAGTGCCAAGGGGGCTGTAATCTCAAACGGGGTGTTGACCATCTCTGTAGTGGCCGTGAGCGTATCTAGGGTCGGCTCGGTGGCTGCCTCCATCTTCTTGGAGCTCTCTGTCTTATGGGGATCAGCCTCCCACGTCTGTTCCAATATCGACAGATCTTTGCCTGGTTCTCCTTGGTCCATCATGAAACTGGCGAATACTAGGAGACCACTGAAAGGAAAACACAATCGCAATGAAAATGAAACAAAAAAGAGAGTGAGGATCGGTTACTGCTTTGCAAAAGTTATTTTTTTTCTCTGAACAAAAATATACCAATATCACGGATCCACTTACCTTACCTTCGTCGGGAGAGAAGAACAGTGGCAGATGCGAGTGTTGGCTTTCTTGAAGACGGTGAGGGAGAAGGGATTCAGCAAAGAGTGAAATGATGGTTGCTTCATCCATCAAACTTAGACTGCGTGGAGGTGGGGTTTTGTGATATGACGGCTCGTTACTGCCGCACTACGACCGGGGTGACTCTCCGCCTGTATACTGCCTTCTAATTTGGTGGATGGCATTTGGGCCCGCGCGCGACATGGCCCGCATGTCGGTGAACAAAAGTAAAATGGCATTCAGTAGAGGGAGACATTTCGGTGACCTAGGAGGAGCCAGAAGCGGTAGTGTATCCACTGTACTAGTAGTAATTGTTTTTCTGGTAGCTGTAGAGTGTCTCTACTGTACTAGTAGTAATTGTTTCTCTGGGCCCAAGACAAAACAGCCCATCCACCCTAGTAAATAATAAAATCAATTCAATAGCCCATATATTTACTTAATGAGAGGCGCTACCCACACCCAGCACACCGCCCCCAAAAAAAGTCGGGTGCTCTTCTTCCTCCTCACTCCCACCCACCTCACGTCAGCTCGCTCCACTGGTACCCCCCAAATTCCTCACCTCACTCCTACAGAAAACCCCAGCTCCCCTTCTTCCTCACTACTACAGAAAAACCTCGGCTCCCCTTCTTCTTCACTCGCACTACAACTAGGCTCGTCATTCGTTACTCTGCTCAAATCCGTGAGCGCGACGCGACGCCCTTGAGGAAAATGGAGTCGCCTAACCTCCAACGCCCAGAAGATTATGCTCCCACCAGCGGCGACGCCTGTTGTAGATCCCGCACCCGGCAGCGCGGGGAGAAGCGGTGACCCCGCCCCCACCGGATCCCAGGAACCCGTAGAATCTCGGGTGGACCACATCAGCGATCTCCCGAACCCCGTCCTTGGGGAGATCATATTGCTTCTCCCCACCAAGGATTGCTGCCGCAACCAAGTCCTCTCAATTCGGTGGCGCCCTCTATGGCGCGTCGTGTCCCTTAATCTCGACTGTCGTCAGCTATCTCTCTTCAATGATTTTGAAATCCCCAAATCCATCATCTCCTCCCACCAGGGCTCCGTTCAAAGCCTCTGCATCCCGTCATGCTACCTAAGCAAGCATACCATGCCCTGGACGGTGGACGCTTGGCTGAAATCCCCTGAATTCACAGAACTACAGCTGCTTGAGTTCTACTATTCCCCTGGAAATCACCTACCAGATACCGAACGCCATCTACCTGTGCCCTCAGCACCAATGTCCATCTCGCGGTTTTCCTCCTCTCTCCACACCGCCACCTTTGCGTTGCGCTACCTACCAGACAATCTAGTACTAAACCTTCGACTCCCATTTCTTAAGAAACTTTCACTTGTGCGGGTTCGTATATCGGAGGCCTCATTGCACAGCATCATCCACTCGAGTTGCCCTTCCCTGGAGTGCTTGGTGCTTGTTTTCACAGTTAGAATCGGTTATCTCCAAATAAAGTCGCCTAACCTTGTAAGAATTGGAATTTCTTTTGACGATAGGCAGCTCATCATCCAAGATGCCCCTTCACTTCAAAGGTTGATCCTTGATTCTTGTTATTCACCGCCGCAAATAACCGTCCTCTCTGCTCCTTAACTGGAGACCTTGGGTGTAATACATGATCTCTGTGTTCATTTCAAGATGGTGTTTGGCTCCACAGTTCTTCAGGTACTTCATATTATCATCTACACTTGTAACCATAAGCTGCATTTTAAATTTCTGCGCATAAGTTATATATCATCTCGGAGTACACATTTTGTACTAATATTATGTTCTATGCTCAATGAAGAGTTTCTCCATGGATAGCCTATCAATGGTGCTGGATTCTGTCAAGATCTTATATATATCCAAATGAATAGTTTTGATCTGAACAAGATTATTGGCTTGCTGCAATGCTTTCCATGTCTGGAGAAGTTGTATATAAAGGTGATAATTTCACGCACATTGGAAGCCCGCATATAGTGTACTTGAATTAACTGTTTAGCTGTTGCTCTTTCCACACTCTTTTTTTAGACCTTAACTGTTTTCAATCTTCATGTCTATTTAGGCAACAAGATGGGGTAAGAAAGTTATAACCAATCGGTGGATTCTAAGCACCGGGATTTTCTCACTTCTCATGACATTCGATTGAAGAAAATAACGCTAGAACGATATGTAGCCAACCATGCAAACACTAGATTTGTCACATTCTTCCTGCTGAATGCGAGGATACTATTGTCCATCAGGCTTAAGTTTATCAGCAGCATGGTTTTGACGGATGGGTATGTCGAAGAGCAAAAAAAGGAGTTTCAGATGGGCAAAAGATCTTCTGAACATGCCGGGCTTCTATTTACAACATATTGTGGTCATAATCCAGTAAATTTTATGACCCAGGATGTTCATTCTATGGACCTGACTGATCCATTTGACTGTGACTGCCAAAAACAGTGCTGGAGTTAGATGTTGTTGCCCTTTTCAACCTGGGTCTTCTCTAAACTTGATGAACAATTAACCCTCGTGCTTTTGTACAGTTTGTAAGCTGGAGTTAGATGTTCTTGCCCTTTTCAACTCGGCTGTGACTGTCATATTTTCTTTGAAACAAGGCAAATGGCTTGCCATTCGTTTAATTTAGAGTGAAATATTGTAACAAATCCCAACCAAGGGAAATAACATCACTCTCGCCGGCTGCTTGAGCTCACTGTGCATTACAGAAGCCAAGTGATTAGCCCCCACTAGCACCCACAAACTTATTTCGAAGTAGCACACCAAATGGGCTGTAAATTTTCATAGGAAAGGCTGCATGACCGTGACAGATTTGGATTCTGATGTTTGGGACCCATGAGGAAATAGCCTATCCAAGGTGGTGTCGACATACTAGCTAGTCAACAAATGTTTCTGCTGGCCAGCCGTTGGATTGACATCCAACATCTGTCGTGTATCCTCTATCTCTGGTCTTCTTCCTCCAGCCTCCCAAACCAAACCACCCCGTCGGCTCCGCCTGCTCCCGCCTCCCATGGCTAGTTGTGCCTCCGCCGCCCTACTGTAGCCTCCAACATTGGCCAGTCCCTCCCTCTATTCCCCCACATGTCCGGTTATTCTCCGGCGACGTCAGCCCCAACACGCACCCGCACCCGAACCAGTCAACCCTCGTACTTGCCTCCGCCTGCGACTGGACCAGCGCATCTTCCACGGCTCATGTTCGTTCCGTCCGAGGCCTCGCCGTCGTCCTCGGCCTTGGTTCGCTCGCCGTGCGCAGTGCGCCGCCCTCTTGCGTTGTTAACGCCATCAACAACCGAGAGGAACAAGGATATGACTGTACGTGAAAAGTATGACACTAGGGACCCACCAGCGTCATCGCAGTACGCAAGCAACTGCTTTGTTATTACAAGCCCCAAATAATGGTTCTTCCTAAATGTTGGACATCTGGGGCTCACACCATTGTCAACGTAGTCAATAAACGAGAGAATTAGACAATGAGCGGCTGACACCAGGGACCCAGCAGGTCGCGCAGTTGTTATTTACTTTTTTTAGGAACAAGCAGTTGTTATTTATACAAGTTTTAGCGATGGATCAGGGTAACAACTGGGCTGTGGCCTATCTTGCCAGGGTTTTATTTATGTTTACCACATCATGAGCCCAGTTGTGTTTTTTTCTTTCTGAAAATGGCTAACCCAGTTCTATTTTTTTAAAGAAATACTCAAACGAGGCCTACTTGCTTTATCAGCCCTGCTGGGTTGCAAATCTTTCAAGACGAGGAGAGAGTTTCATTCGGTTTGCCCAGAAATGGGCCGTACATTTTTAAAACACATCAAACCGGGAATTAGTTTCATTTTTTAATTACAAGATTTTAAATTCCATTGATTTTTATGCCTGGACAATTATTTGGATTTTATATTTATATAAATTATTTTTCAAAATAGTTTGAATGCGACTCGATATTTCGGGATTAAAAATAGTTGACCGCACCGAAATATGCAAAATTTCGTATAATTTTTAACCATGGCCACAATATGGGGTGTAATGCTAGAAGACGGGCTCCAAAAAAATCTTAAGAATTGGCAAATGGGCTGTAAATTATTAGAAATAATGGCAGATGGGTTGTATGATGTTTTCCACAGATTTGAGTCTGACTTGTGCGCCTACTACAGGTTGACGCATATGCTTTCCTAAAAAATAAGGTTGATGGACACGCAACGCCGTGTCAACTTAGTCAACACACGAGAGCAGTGACTGTTGGATCTCCATCCAACGGCCGTCGTGCTTCTTCAATCTCTGCTCTTCCTGCTCCAGCTGCTCAAACAAGTGCCGGCGGGACTGCCTGCTCCCTCCTCCCGCGGCCGGCTATGCTGCCGCGCAGGCCTCACCGCCCCATCGTTCTCCCATCACTCGCCGAGCCATCCCTCTACTCACCCACACCTGCTGTTATTCTCAGGTGACGGCAGATGAACCAGTAAACCCTCGCACTCTCCTGCGCGTGGGAAACAGCTGCCAAGTTTTCCCTGGCTCCGTGTTGTTCCCTTCCTAGGCCTCGCCGTCGTCCACCGCCCTGGTGCTCTCGGCGCGGCATGGTCAACGTGGTCAACGAACAACATGCATCGGAAGTGGACTGTACATGGAGAGGCTGACAGCTGGGTCCATGGCCACACGCAAGGAAATGCCTCCTTATTACGCGCAAAATTATGATTCCTCCACATGACAGCTGGGACCCACCAGAAGGGCCTATGTATTTCGCGAAAAAAACGTTCCCCCGCTGACAGGTCGGACCCATCAGCTATATCTTCGCACGCAAGGAAGTGCCTCGTTATTATGCAGAACAAAAATGAATACCCCCTGCTAGCAGGGACCCACCATAGTGGGAGGTTGACTTGTGGGCCTACTAAGATGACGGGACGGATGGCTTTGTCAACTTAGTCAATATGAACGATTCTTTTTTTGAAACAATATGGACGATTCTAGCTCCAGTGACCGTACGATGTCCATCCAACGGCCGTAGTGCTTCTTCAACCTCTGGTCTTCTTGCTCCAGCCGCCCAAACAAGCGTCGGCCGTGCCGCCTGCTATTGCTTCCTGTGTCCGGCTGTGCTTCCACCACTAGCCATGCCATCCCTCTATACTCACCCACACCTCCTATTATTCTCTGGCGACAGCAGCCTCACACCGCAGCCGAAGCAGTCAACCCACATACTCCCCTCCGCGTGGGCATCCACTGTCGCGTCTTCCCCGGCTCCGTATCATCCCCTTCCTAGGCCTCGCAGTCGTCCACCGCCCTGGTGCTCTCGGCGTGGCGTGGTCAATGTGGTCAACGAATGACTTCCGTCGGAAGAGTACTGTACGTGGAGAGGCTGGCAGCTGGGTCCACGGCCGCAGCAAGGAAGTGCCTCCTTATTACGCGCAAAATAATTATTCCTCCACCTGACAGCAGGGACCCACCGGACGGGCCACCGTATTTCACGAAAGAAAATGTTTCCCCCCTGACTGCTGGGACCCACCAGCTACATCTTCGCACGCAAGAAAGTGCGTCCAAATTACGGGCAAAAAAATGATTCGCCCCCCTGACTGCTTGGACCCACCAGCTATATCTTCACACGCAAGGAAGTGCCTGACAGTCGGGACCCACCTGGTCGAAGCGTAGGTAGCTTTGTCATTCTGGTTGCGAACGTGTACATACATACTTGTCAATGTAGAGGCGCGCACGTGTCCTAGTAGAGGCGCGGACGTAGCATGTACACGTACATACAGCGGCCAGGGTGCAAGAAAGAAATACGGCCACGTACATACATACGGGCGGGGTCTCGAACGCCTACTCGCGCATACGTACGGCCAGGGCTCGTGTACATGGCTGGGTCGAACCGTAGAAGCTGCGTCGTCGTCGTGTTCACGGGGAGGCAACGGATTGCGTCTTGTTCATCGGGAGGCAACAGAACGTGTGTTGTTCATCGGGAGCCAACTGGCTTGGATGGAACAGCCAATGGAAACAAGGCCTGGCGTACCACAGAACGGAGGAAACGGTCTTGTGTTCGACCGGCCACGGTGGAAACGGGATCCTGTTCATCGGGAGGGGTCTGGCGTACCGCACAACGGGAAACAGACCTCCTACGGTCGAAACGGGGTCCTGTTGACCGGGAGGGGTGTGGCGTACCGCAAAACGGAGGAAACGGACTTGTGTTGGAGCGCTACGGTCGAAACAGGGGTCCTGTTCATCGGGAGGGGTGTGGCGTACCGCAAAATGGGACTCCACGGGATACTGTTCATCTCCACCGTCGACCTCCTCCAGCCTCCACGGGCTACCGTCGACCTCCTCCAGCCTCCACGGGCTCCACCGTCGACCTGCTCTAGCCTCCACCTGCGACTGTTCATCCACGGGCTCCTGTTCATCCAGCCTCCACCGTGCGCTCCTCCACCGGCTACTGTTCAACCAGCCCTCCACCGGCTACTGTTAAACCTTCCCTCCATGGGGTCCTGTTCATCTAGCCCTCCACGGGGTCCTGTTCATCCACCGGCTCGATCGATCGGGGTACTGTTCATCCAGCGGCAACGGCCTCTACTACCACGGGTTCCTGTTCATCCAAACCCCCCAACAACACTCACTATTCATCCAGAGGCAGCATCGATCGGCTTTAGTTAGCAGAAGTAGCGAAGGAATCGCTCGATCGGGTTCAGTTAACAGCAAGGGATCGATCGATCGCTCGGGTTCAGTAATGCGTAGCCTGCAATGCAATCGCTCGGGTTAAGTTAGAGCCCAACGCCTCGCTCGGGTTCAGTTAGAGCCCAACGCCTCGCACACACACGCGTACGTACGAGAGAAATGCGCATCGCTCGGCCCCGACCACCCACCGTAACCGGGAACTCCCCGATATTTTCCTCGCCATCGCTTCTACCACGCTTTTTCCGTCATGGACGGCCCAAAGAATGTCATGCAGCTGCGTCTCCGGCCCGCCCATGATGAAAAGCTCATTTTCTGTCATCATTTTTTGTCATAGAAGTAGGACCCACCACATCTATGATGATACCGCGTTTTGTCACAATTATCGTCATAGAAGTGTCATAAGTATGACAGAAAAAAATTCGTTCTGCCCAAAATGTCACGGACGTGTCTTTTTTTATAGTGGAGATACTACTTGTGCATCCAAAAACCCTTAAACCCAAATCTTATTTTCAAGAGTCCACCATACCTACCTAAGGATTGAATAAGATCCATCAAGTAAGTTGTCATCGGTGCAATAAGGCAATAGAAATTGCTTCTAAAAGTGTGAGATCATTTAGTGTAAGAGAAAATTTAGCGTCGTACAAACTTGTGATGGTGAAGAATAAAAGTGACAGACTGCATAATAAAGGTTGCCACCACAAGGGGCAATACAACGTGACGTTCTTTTGCACTAAGGGGTTGAGCATACAAACAAATAAGCGCATGGCAACCTCTGCTTCCCTCTGCGAAGGGCCTATCTTTTACTATTCAGTATTTACTTTTATGCAAAGAGTCAAAGTTTTTCTCTCTATTCTTTTTTCTTTTTTCTTTTGGCAAGCATCATGTGGTGAGGAAAGATCTAGGCACATATGTCCAGTTGAATATGGGTAGCATGAGTTATTATTGTTGACATCACCCTTGTGGTGAATACGTTGGGAGGCAAAACAATAAGCCCATATCTTTCTATGTGTCCGATTGAAATGTTTTGCTCATGTGTATGCGGTGAGTGTTAGCAATCATAGAAGACTATAAGATGGTTGAATACGTGGAGCTCTTACTTAAACTCCGTTCAATAAGTTGAATTGCAATTGCTTGGTGACTAAGAACGTAGGTTGTTGAGTTTCAAAAGGATTCATTGTTTAAACCTTAACAAGTGAATTGGTTCCTACTATAACATGAGAAGTTTTATAAGAAAGAATTGTTGTTATGATGCAAGGAGAAGTGATTGAAATTCATCATTGATCAAACTTATGCACTTTGCTAGCATTCACACTACATAAATTATTTCTTTTATCATTTACCTACTCGAGGACGAGTAGGAATTAAGCTTGGGGATGCTGATACGTCTCCAACGTATCTATAATTTATGAAGTATTCATGCTGTTATTTTATCATTCTTGGGTGTTTTACAATCATTTTATAGCAACTTTGTATTATTTTTTCGGACTAACCTATTGACCCAGTGCCCAGTGTCTGTTGCTGTTTTTTTGCGTGTCTTTTACATCGTAGGAAATCAATATCAAAAGGAGTCCAAACACCACGAAACATTTTGGAAATTTTTTTGGACCAGAAGGAACCCAATGGGCTAGAGCTGCACCTGGGGGTGTGCCCCGAGGGGGGCACAACCCACCAGGGTGCGCCAGGGCCCCCTGGCGCGCCCAGGTGGGTTGTGCCCACCTCGGTGGCCTCCCTCACCCCCTCTTTGCACTATAAATTCCCAAATATTCTGAAACCCTTCGGGGTTAACCTAGATCAGATGTTCCGCCGTCGCAAGGCTCTGTAGCTACCGAAAACCAATCGGGAGCTCGTTCCGGCACCCTGCCGGAGGGGGAATCATCACCGGTGGCCATCTTCATCATCCCAGCGACCACCACAATGAGGAGGGCGTAGTCCACTGATGTCTACTACGCAATCTTCTCCTTGTAGACGTTGTTGGGCCTCCAAGTGCAGAGGTTTGTAGGACAGTAGCAAATTTCCCTCAAGTGGATGACCTAAGGTTTATCAATCTGTGGGAGGTGTAGGATGAAGATGGTCTCTCTCAAGCAACCCTGCAACCAAATAACAAAGAGTCTCTTGTGTCCCCAACACACCCAATACAATGGTAAATTGTATAGGTGCACTAGTTCGGCGAAGAGATGGTGATACAAGTGCAATATGGTTGGTAGATATGGGTATTTGTAGTTTGAAAATATAAAAACAGCAAGGTAGCAAGCGGTAAAAGTGAGCGTAAGCGGTATTGCAATGCTAGGAAACAAGGCCTAGGGTTCATACTTTCACTAGTGCAAGTTCTCTCATCAATAATAACATAATTGGATCACATAACTATCCCTCAACATGCAACAAATAGTCACTCCAAAGTCACTAATAGTGGAGAACAAACGAAGAGATTATGGTAGGGTACGAAACCACCTCCAAGTTATTCTTTCCGATCAATCCATTGGGCTGTTCCTATAAGTGTCAGAAACAGCCCTAGAGTTCGTAGTAAAATAACACCTTAAGACACACATCAACGAAAACCCTAATGTCACCTAGATACTCCAATGTCAGCTCAAGTATCCGTGGGTATGATTATACGATATGCATCACACAATCTCAGATTCATCTATTCAACCAACACAAAAGTACTTCAAAGAGAGCCCCAGAGTTTCTACCGGAGAGTCAAGACGAAAACGTGTGCCAACCCCTATGCATAGGTTCATGGGCGGAACCCGCAAGTTGATCACCAAAACATACATCAAGTGAATCAATAGAATAACCCATTGTCACCACGGTTATCCCACGCAAGACATACATCAAGTGTTCTCAAATCATTAAAGACTCAATCCGATAAGATAACTTCAAAGGGAAAACTCAATCCATTACAAGAGAGTAGAGGGGGAAAAGATCATAAGATCCAACTATGATAGCAAAGCTCGCGATACATCAAGATCGTGCAAAATCAAGAACACGAGAGAGAGAGATCAAACGCATAGCTACTGTTACATACCCTCAGCCCCGAGGGTGAACTACTCCCTCCTCGTCATGGAGAGCGCCGGGATGATGAATTGGCCACCGGTGAGGGTTCCCCCCTCCGGAAGGGTGCCGGAACAGGGTCCCGATTGGGTTTTGGTGGCTACAGAGCCTTGCGGCGGCGGAACTCCCGATCTATTCTGTTCCCCGATGGTTTTAGGGTATATTGGTATATATAGGAGGAAGAAATCCGTCAGGGGCCCACGAGTGGCCCACGAGGGTGGAGGGCGTGCCCCCCTGCCTAGTGCCTTCCTCGTTGATCCCCTGACGTGCACACCAAGTCTTCCGGATTGCTTTCTTTCCAAAAATAACTCTCCCGAAGCTTTCATTCCATTTGGACTCCGTTTGATATTCCTTTTCTTCGAAACACTGAAACAAGGGAAAAAACAGGAACTGGCACTGGGCTCTGGGTTAATAGGTTAGTCCCAAAAATAATATAAAAGTGTTTAATAAAGCCCATAAACATCCAAAACAGAGAATATAATAGTATGAATACTTCATAAATTATAGATACGTTGGAGACGTATCAGCATCCCCAAGCTTAATTCCTGCTCGTCCTCGAGTATGTAAATGATAAAAGAAAGAATGTATGAAGTGTGAATGCTAGCAGGTGCATAAGTTTGATCAATGGTAATTTCAATCACCTTTTCTAGCATCATTATATGTCATAACAGTAGTTCAACTCATAGAACTTTTCATGATCAAGTAACAAACTATTCACAGGTTAAAGTATAGACAATAAACTTTCTTGAAAACTAACAAACCGCGTTATTTAGTCATGAAACAATTACAATTCATCTTATTTTCAGGAAGAGTCTATGTCAGAGCTTTGATTCAGCAAACTTCACATACTCAACTATCATTTAGTCTTCCATGATTGCTACCACACAAAGCATATTTTTAGAACAAATAGTATTCATCAAACACAGAGAAAGATAGGGGCTTAATGTTTCGCCTCCCAACATTTTACCTCAAGGGTAATGTCAACAGTAATAATTCATGCTCAAATATATTTGAATGGCCATATATGCCTAGATCTTTCCATCACATGATGCTTGCCAACTAAAGAGTAGGTTGGAATGAGAAGGAATACTACTGAATCTTGCAAAAAAGTAAAAGATAGGCCCTTCGCAGAGGGAAGCAAGGATTTGCAGAGGTGCTAGAGCTCGAAGCAAAAACAGAGATGAAAATAATTTTGAGAGGTATGCTTTCATAGTCAACATAACGACCAAGAGTTCCCAATATCTTCCATACTACATACATCATAGGCGGTTCCCAAACAGAAAGGTAAAGATTTTTACTCCCCCTCCACCAACAATCATCAATCCATGGCTTGCCCGAAACAACGGGTGCCTCCAACTAACATCAATCCTGGGGGAGTTTTTTTTGCAATTATTTTTGATTTGATTTCGATCTTTTGATCATGGGACTGGGCATCCCAGTTACCAGCCATTTTCTCGTGAATGATGAGTGGAGTCCACTCATCGTGAGAATAACCCGCCTAGCATGGAAGATACTGCTAGCCCCTAGTCGCTACATGAGCGATTCGGGCATACAAAACAGATTATTATTTGAAGGTTTAGAGTTTGGCACATGCAAATTTACTTGGAACGGCAGGTAAATACCGCATATAGGTAGATATGGTGGACACTCATGGAAGAAACTTGGTTCAAGGATTTTGGATGCACAAGCAGTATTCCCGCTTAGTACAGATATTTTGGCTAGCAAAGGATTCTAAATAGCAAGCACCACATGTTAGAGGATCCACAACAATATAACTTCTATACAAATATACCCAAGCATAACTCATTATGTTGTCTTCCTTGTCCAACTTCAACTAATTTGCTCAGGTTTGAAAATAATTAATGGGGCTCACAATCATAGAAGATGTCCATGATAGCATATTTGTATGTGAAATCTCTCTTCCTTCAATATTCTTTCATGAATTGTTCAAGTGACCAATACAATGTTTGCTAACCTACAAAATTTTTTTTACCACCTCTACTTCTTATATGTGAAAGTATTACTCCCCATGGGTAAGGCATATGAAACATATATAATTTCAGATTTATGACATTCAAATCATTCAACCATTTACTCATAGGGTATAAGTGAAGCACATGAGCAAACAACAAACTACTCCAGAAAGATATAAGTGAAGATCAATGAGTAGTCGAATAATTATGTAGCTATGTGAAGACTTGCTAACATTTAAGGATTTCAGATCTTGGAATCTTATTCAAACAGCAAGCAAAACAAAAGAAAATAAAATGACGTTCCAAGCAAAACACATATCATGTGGTGAATAAAAATATAGCTCCAAGTAAAGTTATCGATGAACGAAGACGAAAGAGGGGATGCCATCCGGGGCATCCCCAAGCTTAGGCTCTTGGTTATCCTTGAATGTTACCTTGGGGTGACTTGGGCATCCCCAAGCTTTGGCTCTTGCCACTCCTTATTCCGTAGTCCATCGAATCTTTACCCAAAACTTGAAAACTTAACAACACAAAACTTAACAGAAAATCTCGTGAGCTCCGTTAGCGAAAGAAAACAAAACACCACTTCAAGGTACTGTAATGAACTCATTATTTATTTATACTGGTTTTAAACCTACTGTATTCCAACTTCTCTATGGTTTATAAACTATTTTACTATCCATAGATTCATCAAAATAAGCAAGCAACACAATAAAAACAGGATCTGTCAAAAACAGAACAGTCTGAGGTAATCTGTAACTAACGCAAACTTCTGGAACTCAAAAAATTCTACCAAAATAGGAAGACCTAGATAATTTGATTATTGATCTGCTGCAATTGGAATCAGTATTTTATCTCTTTCTGGTGATTTTTAACAATTGTTTTCGTGAGCAGAAAGTTTCTGGAATTTCCAGCAAGATCAAATAACTATCATCCAAGAAGATCCTATAGGTCTTACTTGGCACAAACACTAATTAAAACATAAAACCACATCTAAACAGAAGCTAGATGTATTTTTTATTACTAAACAGAACCAAAAAGCAAGAAACTAAAATAAAATTGGGTTGCCTCCCAACAAGGGCTATCGTTTAACACCCCTAGCTAGGCATAATGATTTCAATGATGCTCACATAAAAGATAAGAATTGAAACATAAAGAGAGCATCATGAAGAATATGACTAGCACATTTAAGTCTAACCCACTTCCTATGCATAGGGATTTTGTGAGCAAACAACTTATGGGAACAATAATCAACTAGCATAGGAAGGTAAAACAAGCATAACATCAAAACTTTAAGCACATAGAGAGGAAACTTGATATTTTTGCAATTCCTACAAGCATACATTCCTCCCTCATAATAATTTTCAGTAGCATCATGAATGAATTCAACAATATAACCATCACATAAAGCATTCTTTTCATGATGCATAAGCATAGAATTTTTATTACTCTCCACAGAAGCAAAATTCTTCTCATTCGGAATAGTGGGAGCAAACTCAACAAAACAACTATCGTGTGATTGAAAATTAAGATCAAGATGAAAAGTTTCATGGTTATAATTATTCTTTATAGCATACGTGTCATCACAATAATCATCATAGATAGTACGCATGCTTTCATCATAGTAAATTTGCTCATCAAAACTTGGGGGATAAAAAATATCATCTTCATCAAACATAGCTTCCCCAAGCTTGTGGCTTTGCATATCATTAGCATCATGCATATTCAAGGAATTCATACTAACAACATTGCAATCATGCTCATCACTCACATATTTTGTGCCAAGCATTCTATGTAATTCTTCTTCTAGTAATTGAGCACAGTTTTCCTTCCCATCATTTTCACGAAAGATATTAAAAAGATGAAGGATATGAGGCACCCTTAATTCCATTTTTTGTAGTTTTCTTTTATAGACTAAACTAGTGATATAACAAGAAACTAAAAGATTCGATTACAAGATCTAAAGATATACCTTCAAGCACTCACCTCCCCGGCAACGGCGCCAGAAAAGAGCTTGATGTCTACTATGCAACCTTCGCCTTGTAGACGTTGTTGGGCCTCCAAGTGCAAATGTTTGTAGGACAGTAGCAAATTTCCCTCAAGTGGATGACCTAAGGTTTATCAATCCATGGGAGGTGTCGGATGAAGATGGTCTCTATCAAGCAACCCTGCAACCAAATAACAAAGAGTCTCTTGTGTCCCCAACACACCCAATACAATGGTAAATTGTATAGGTGCACTAGTTCGGCGAAGAGATGGTGATACAAGTGCAATATGGTTGGTAGATATGGGTATTTGTAGTCTGAAAATATAAAAACAGCAAGGTAGCAAGCGGTAAAAGTGATCGTAAACAGTATTGCAATGCTAGGAAACAAGGCCTAGGGTTCATACTTTCACTAGTGCAAGTTCTCTCAACAATAATAACATAATTGGATCACATAACTATCCCTCAAGATGCAACAAAGAGTCACTCCAAAGTCATTAATAGCGGAGAACAAACGAAGAGATTATGGTAGGGTACGAAACCACCTCAAAGTTATTCTTTCCGATCAATCCATTGGGCTATTCCTATAAGTGTCACAAACAGCCCTAGAGTTCGTAGTAAAATAACACCTTAAGACACACATCAACGAAAACCCTAATGTCACCTAGCTACTCCAATGTGACCTCAAGTATCCGTGGGTATGATTATACGATATGCATCACACAATCTCAGTTTCATCTATTCAACCAACACAAAAGTACTTCAAAGAGAGCCCCAAAGTTTCTACCGGAGAGTCAAGACGAAAACGTGTGCCAACCCCTATGCATAGGTTCATGGGCGGAACCCGCAAGTTGATCACCAAAACATACATCAAGTGAATCAATAGAATAACCCATTGTCACCACGGTTATCCCACGCAAGACATACATCAAGTGTTCTCAAATCATTAAAGACTCAATCCGATAAGATAACTTCAAAGGGAAAACTCAATCCATTACAAGAGAGTAGAGGGGGAGAAACATCATAAGATCCAACTATAATAGCAAAGCTCGCGATACATCAAGATCGTGCCAAATCAAGAACACGAGAGAGAGAGATCAAACACATAACTACTGGTACATACCCTCAGCCCCGAGGGTGAACTACTCCCTCCTCGTCATGGAGAGCGCCGGGGTGATGAAGATGGCCACCGGTGAGGGTTCCCCCCTCTGGCAGGGTGCCGGGACAGGGTCCCGATTTGGTTTTGTGGCTACAGAGGCTTGCGGCGGCGGAACTCCCAATCTATTCTGTTCCCCGATGGTTTTAGGGTATATTGGTATATATAGGAGGAAGAAATACGTCAGGGGAGCCACGAGGGGCCCACGATGGTGGAGGGCGTGCCCAGGGGGGGTGGGCGCGCCCCCTGCCTCCTGCCTTCCTCGTTGATCCCCTGACGTGCACTCCAAGTCTTCCGAATTGCTTTCTTTCCAAAAATAACTCTCCCAAAGGTTTCATTCCGTTTGGACTCCGTTTGATATTCCTTTTCTTCGAAACAATGAAACAAGGGAAAAACAGGAACTGGCACTGGGCTCTGGGTTAATAGGTTAGTCCCAAAAATAATATAAAAGTGTTTAATAAAGCCCATAAACATCCAAAACAGATAATATAATAGCATGAATACTTCATAAATTATAGACACGTTGGAGACGTATCATCCACCCTCAGGGCTGAGGGTTTGTACCAGTAGCTATTTGTTTAATCTCTTTCTCTCTCTCTCTCTCTCTCTCTCTCTCTCTCGTTATCTATATCATGGGCTTTGTTAACATAGATGGATCATATTATGTTTCTCCCCTCTATACCCTTGTTGTGATGAATTGAATCTTTACCCTTTGAAGTTTTGTCATGTTGGATTGAATGTTCAGATTTGGGAACACATGATGTATATCTTGTGGTATGAATACTTGAGGTGATAATGGGGTATCATATTGATTCACTTGATATACGTTATGGCACTCAACTTGTGGATTCCCGCGGTGATATTGGGGTAATCTATGCATAGGGGTTGATGCACAATTTTATTATCTTTTCTCTGATAGAAACTTCGGGGTCTCCTTGTAGTTCTTTGTGTGGATTGAGTATTATGCATATGAATTTGCTTTGGTGTTATTTTAGTATGGACTCTAGGATAGATTGAATAACAAGAATAGCTTCTTGTTATTTTAGTACGAACTCTTGAATACATCGAACAGAAAGAATAGCTTTGAGGTGGTTTCTATACCCTACAAATAATTTATATCTTTTGTTCTCCGCTAGTAGGAACGCGGGAGTTATTCTTTGTTGAACTTTGAGGGATAATCATATGATCCAACTATGTTAGCACTGTTGAGAGGTTGCACTAGTGAAAGTACGGACCCTAGGCCTCATTTTCAAGCATTGCAATACCTTTTTTGTGCCCATTTACTATTTGCTACGTTGCTGTTTTTATTTATTCAGATTATAGAAATATATTTCTACCATCCATATTACACTTTTATCACCATCTCTTCACTGAACTAGTGCACCTATACAATTTGCCATTGTATTGGGTGTCTTGGGGACACAAGAGATTTCCTGTATTTGGTTGCAGGGCCATTTGAGAGAGACCATCTTCATCCTACACCTCTCACGGATTGATAAAACTTAGGTCACCCACTTGAGGGAAAATTGTTACAGTCCTACAAAACTCTGCGCTTGGAGGCCCAACACGTGTCTACAAGAATAAAGTTGCATAGTAGACATCAAATTTGTATGTTAAAACTCATATAAAGTTTGTTCGATGATGATTATTTTCTTCATTGAAATTACTAAGTTAAAATTCTCTCGTGTTGGGGGGAGGAGTCCTCCAGACATATCAAGTGCACTTTATAAATTCATATGTTGAGCTAGTTGATTTAGGTTAGTGCATTTTAGGTTAGTGGAGAGGAAAAAGGAAAATAAGGAAATATAAGAAAAGACGAAGAAGGAAGAAGGAGGAAGAAGAAAAAGAAGGAGAGGAAAAATGAAAATAAGAAGAGGAAGAATGAGGAGAAGGAGGAGAAGAAGAGGAGAGGAAGAAGAGGAGAAAAAAATAAGAAGAGGAAGAAGAACAAAAAAAGGAGAAGAAGAAGAAAATATAGAATCTATTTTTTCTTCTTCTCCTCTATTCCTTCTTCTTCTCCTATTTTTTTCTTCTTCTATTTTTTCTTCTTCTCCTCTATTCCTTCTTCTTCTCCTCTTTTTTCTTCTTCTTCGTCGTCTTATTTTTTATCGGGAACGAGGGTGTCGAGGATCGCCGAGCGATCGAGGGTCGGGAACTAGGGTAGAGGGTCGAGGGTCACCGAGGGGTCGAGGGTTGCCGAGGGGTCGAGTTTCGAGGATCGCCGAGGGGTCGAGGGTCGAGGTTCAAGGATCGCCGAGGGGTCAAGGGTAAAGGGTCTTCGAGAGGTCGAGGGTCGAGATTTATCAAGAATGCCCCCATTGTGGATGTGCACAAGTTGATCTAATTTTTTTCTTCTGATCTCAAATATATATATATATGTCATGTTTTGTCAAAGTATTGAAGAAATCCATGGCTACATCATTAGCCGGAAGTAATAGGTGTATGATGCTACGAAGCTCTTGAAAGTTGTTTTGGAACGGAGTTCCGGATAGAATAATTTGCTTTTTCGTACTAATTTCAGCAAAGGCCTTCCAAATAGCGATATTCGGAAGGCTCTTGCTGAACTTCGTACCAAAAAGCTATTTATCCTATCCAGGACTCCCTTCCAAAACAATTTTGGAGAGCTTCGTATCATTATGCGCATGTTACTTCCTGCTAATGATGAAGCCATGGTTTTCTTGAATCCTTTGACACTAGACAACGTGACATATAGAAGGGTAGATGAGATCAGGAAAAATATGGACCATTTTCTACACATCCAGAATGGCGCCATTTTGTTAAATCCCTTGTTTGACATTCACGAGAGAGGCGGTCCGGACATCGGACATTCATGAGAGAGCTCTCGTAACTCTTCAACATGAGGGGGGACGTCGATCAACCCCCTCTCGCCCGACCAAACCCTAGAAGCGTCGAGGCCACCCCAAACCCTAGAAGCGTTGCTGAGGCCACCCCAAACCCTAGAAGCGTTGTCGAGGCCACCCCAAACCCTAGAAGTGTCCAGGCCAGTAACCAATATTACTTGTTGTGATTAGCTAGATAGGTCTATGTTTGCCACTAATATATCCATCTCTCATGTTATTATATTAATTGCCATGTTGTAATATTTGTAGAAACTATGGAGCAAAGAGACTTGGAAAAAAGAACAATTGTTAGGGGGCATAATCCTTGGTGGAGGTGATGTCTTGTCATTTCTCAATGACACTGATGGTCTGGAACGAGAGGGTGAAGGCTCCGGTGATCGAACAATGGAGGAGGAAGGACATGATCATGATGGCTCCGGTGATCGAATGTGGGTGGAAGAAGGAGACCGTGATGACGGCTCCGGTGACCGAACGGAGGAGGGAACTATTGCAAAGTTCGGCGAGGTTGTAAGTGCATCTAGTGCCACCCCTAGTAGGTTTTGGAGTATTGACGATAAACCTGGTTGAGGGACTAATGTGTTCGTGAGAACTGCAGGATAACACAGGTAGTAGTCCCTCATTGATTCGGTTTACCTACTGGAGATGACCCCTAAAAATGTATGAAGACATTGAAGACAATGGTGGTATGTGAAGATATTCACATTGAAGACTATGACATGAGAAGACATCGCGTGAAGACTATGGAGCGCGAAGACTTAGTTGTTTCGTTGTTTCCTTTTCTTCTTTGTTGAGTCATAGGAACAACCGTACTATTAAGTGGGGTCCCAGTGAACAAAGTCAGAGTGACTGAAGTGATGCTCAACCAAATCCTATGTCACCGAGCGAAGACAATGAGAGCAAATCTTATCCAGAGCTAGATGAGTCAGCTTTACTTGTAGCCCAAGTCAAGTTGCCGCATGTGTTTGAAATCTGACCATTGGAACACGTGTCAGTTCCTTAGTGACCCAGGGTCATTTCGGACAAATCAGGTCGGGTTGCCTAATGGCTATAAATAGCCCACCCCCTACACCATAAATTGGTGGCTGCTCAGAGTTAGTGCACAAATTTTGTCATTTGAGAGCAACCCACCTCCGAAGCTTTTGAGAGAGAGAGAAATCCTTGCGAGGACAAAGCCCAAACACCCAGAGCCAAAGAGTATTAGGCATCACTCAAGTCTTTCTGTCCGCGTGACCTGAAGACTTGTTACACTTGAGGATAGTGAATCCTCCAGCCGGTTAGGCGTCACGTTCTGAGCATCCAAGAGTCATAGTGGATCGCCGTTGAACGAAGTCTGTGAAGGTTTGGAAGTCTACCTTGAAGACTTACCAGAGTCATTGGGCGAGGACTGGGTGTCCTTAGCTCAAGGGGAATAAGGTGAAGACACGGTCTTCTGAGTTAAATCTCAGCCTCCCTAACCAGACGTACATTTGTCACAACAACAGGAACTGTTCCAACAAATCCTTGTCCTCACCAAGTGACTGGTTCTATCCTCTCCCTCTCTCTACCTACAGTTTGTCTTCGTGAAGTCATTGCCTGTTTGCACTACCTGTTTGACTTCACTGTTTGACTACTATTGTTGTTTGGCTTCATACTATCTTTCCTGATCTTTACTACATAGCTGCTATTAGTCTTCGTGCTTTCACTTCATTGAATACTTGACTATGGCTTGCTTAGTGTAGTCTACGTTCCGCTGCATATCAATGGGTTCATTTCTATTGTTTGTCTTTGAAACTCTCATGTTTTGAAGACTTTCATAAAAATCGCCTATTCACCCCCCTCTAGTCGATAACTAGAACTTTCAATTGGTATCAGAGCAAGGTACTCCCTTGTTCTGTGTGAGTCGGTTCAACCACCTGGAGTTTTAGATATGTCGACTGCAGGGATAATCAAAGTCTCCGTTGCTTGCCCCATCTTCGATGGAACTGAATATCCCTACTGGAAGAATAAGATGCGCATGCATCTTGAAGCCATTGATGTCGACCTCTGGTATGTCGTCAAGAATGGTGTCCCCAAGACTGGTGAAGGTGTCACCCTTGCTGATGTCAAGAAGTTCATTCAACTGGATTCTACTGCCAAGAACATCATCTGTGGTCATCTGACCAAAGGACAGTATGGCCGTGTGAGTGCTCTGGAAACGTCGAAGCTAGTCTGGGACTAGCTCTCCAAGGTCAACGAAGGCGTCTCAACCCAGAGAGATCAAAGGATCAGTGTTCTTCACAACCTCTTCAACCCCTTCAAGAGAAATGACAATGAGAATGTCCAGGTCACGTTTGATCGCCTCACTGACATCACAAATGAGCTTCGTGCTCTCGGCGCCACTGAGATCACCAAGCATGAAATCATCAAGACACTGCTGAGATCACTTGACAGCTCGTTCGACACCCTTGCCCTGATGATACAAGAACGCCCTGACCTCAAGACACTTGATCGGTCTTTCATACTTGAGAGGCTCAACACACATGAGTTCCAGCTATCTGAGAAGGCCAAACTCGTGCTTTGAAGGCAAAAGCTGTTTCCTCATCTGAAGAAGAATCTGACTGCAGTTCTGGTGATCCTGAAGACATTGGAAAGGAGCTTGCTCTGCTTGTGAAGAAGTTCCAGAAGTTCACTAAGAAGAAGGGCTTCAGAAAGTCTTCACGATCCAGCTCAAGAAATGATGAAGCTTCCACTCATGACTACAAGAAGAGAACATGTCACAATTGCAAGAAGCCTGGACACTACATCTCTGAGTGTCCACAGTGGGACAATGAGAACAAGAAGAAGAAGAAGAAGAAGAAGAGCAAGGAATATGATTCTGATGACAAGAAGAAGAAGAAGAAGAAGAAGAAGAGCAAGGAATATGATTCTGATGACAAGAAGAAGAAGAAATCCTCAAAGTCTTCTTCCAAGTCCTCATCCAAGTCTTCATCTCATAAGAAGAGCTTATCTGGCAAGGCTCGTGCTTTTGTTGGCTAGGAGATGGATTCAGAGGAGGAGTCTGCTTCTGAGGAGGCGGAGGTGGAGTCTGAGGAGGAGTCCGACCCTGGCGTTGCAAGTCCGGCTCTAGCTACAGCCTACGTTGCCAAGTCTATCTTCAACACTGAAGACAATGGCCCCGTCACCAACGCCGATGCTAATGACTAGGACGACTCTGCTCCCACCTACTGCTTCATGGCACGTGGTGCCAAGGTAAAATCACGCGATGCTTACTTTCAAACATCAAGTGAAGATGACTCTGATTCTGAATCCAAACCCAGCTACAAAACACTTGCTAAAATTGCAACTGAACAACAGAAAGCTATGGAACATACTCAAAAACTGTTAGACAAAAGCGATGACCCGTTGGACGCGGAAATGACCCGTTCTCAGTCCTTAATTGAAGACATAAAAAATCTTCATGTTAAATACTAGGAACTTGAAAGTTGTCATGAAACGCTCTCAACCACTCATGAAAAGCTTTCCTATGATTATCTTGAAAGGAAGCAAGAGCTTGAGAAATTGAGAGCGGCTCATGAAGATCTTCAAAAAGAGAATGAGTCACTTCGCGGTCAATAGATATGTCCCGCTCAGGAAGGATTTGAACCACCATGTCTAAAATGCCTTGAGCGTGATAGCGCTACTTCTGTTGCTGAATGTTCTATTGCTGCTACTGTTGCAATATCTTCAACTGTTGATGTGGTAACTAACCCCTCTGCTGAGGATACCACTACTATTGCTGATGAAAATTCTAGGTTGAAGACATTGCTTGAAACAGGGATGTCCAAAAGTCTCAAAGGGCATCAGACACTGTGCGATGTCCTCAAAAAGCAGATTATGAACCGAGACCCTAGGAAAGAGGGTGTTGGGTTCGAGAGGAAAATGAATGTTGATGGCTCCTACTGGAAGCCTGAGCAGTACCCCAAAACAAACATGGGTTGCTGCAAAGGGACCTTCAGTGGATCCATCCACCTTATCTGGCTTCACTTGTGCTAACCCTATTATCATTGATGAATCCTTTGATGCAAACTATAAACTGTTTAAGAATCAGAATAATGAAGTGTTTGCCAGGTATACTGGTACTAACTGCAGGAATGGGCCACCTATGAAGAAGATCTGGGTTCCCAAAAGTTGTCTTGACAATTTTCCTGTGAATGTCATCATGACACCACCTGGGAAGAAGACAAATCCCAGACCAAAGGCTTCATATGGTCCCAAGGCTTCATACAGACAGAGGACTCACCTGAGTCACCCTAACGCCAATGTTTTGCAAGGAAATCATACTCAGACTTATGAATATGAGCGTGTTTCTTCAAACTGCTATGTTCATAAAACTAAGAACTCTTCTGCTTATTCATATGAGTACTATTCACCTCCGGCAAGGCTATTTCCTAGGGCTTCAAAGCCGAAGTTCTCAGATGCTGCACTTAGACTCATTGCTTCTAAGCCACCCCTGAAGATGTGGGTGGTTAAGAAGAATTAACTTTCTTTTGCAGGGAAAGGTCTCCAGCTGGAAATCAAAGGCGTCTGATGCTAATGTTGGGGACCTAAAACATCTTGTAGGGCGCAAGAGCAAATGCCCAAATTGTCTTACTATGTATTTTGTTCCTGAATGTGACGCCCCCGATTTGACCGTACACTAATCATACACGCAAACGTGTACGATCAAGATCAAGGACTCACGGGAAGATATCACAACACAACTCTAAAATAAAATAAGTCATACAAGCAACATAATACAAGCCAGGGGCCTCGAGGGCTCGAATACAAGTGCTCGATCATAGACGAGTCAGCGGAAGCAACAATATCTGAGTACAGACATAAGTTAAACAAGTTTGCCTTAAGAAGGCTAGCACAAAAGTAGCAACGATCAAAAAGGCAAGGCCTCCTGCCTGGGACCTCCTAACTACTACTCAAAGCCGAACTCCATGTAGAATCATCCTCGGGATCTCTAGCTCCTGGACTCCAGCATCTGGTTGTGACTATCAGGTATAGAAAGGGGAAAAGAGGGAGAAAAGCAACCGCGAGTACTCATCCAAAGTACTCGCAAGCAAGGAGCTACACTACATATGCATGGGTATATGTGTAAAGGGTCATGTCGGTGGACTGAACTGCAGAATGCCAGAATAAGAGGGGGATAGCTAATCCTGTCGAAGACTACGCTTCTGGCAGCCTCCATCTTGCAGCATGTAGAAGAGAGTAGATTGAAGTCCTCCAAGTAGCATCGTATAGCATAATCCTATCCGGCGATCCCCTCCTCGTCGCCCTGTTAGAGAGCGAGCACCGGGTTGTATCTGGCACTTGGAAGGGTGTATTTTATTAAGTATCCGGTTCTAGTTGTCATAAGGTCAAGGTACAACTCCGGGTCGTCCTTTTACCGAGGGACACGGCTATTCGAATAGATAAACTTCCCTGCAGGGGTGCACCACATAACCCAACATGCTCGATCCCATTTGGCCGGACACACTTTTCTGGGAAATGCCCGGCCTCGTAAGATCAACACGTCGTAGTCCCACCTAGGCTCAACAGAGAGGTCAGCACGCCGGTCTAAACCCTACGCGCGCAGGGGTCTGGGCCCATCGCCCTATGCACACCTGCACGTTGCGTACGCGGCCGGAAGCAGACCTAGCCCCTTAATACAAGCGCGAGCTTACGGTCCAATGCGGCGCGCGCCACTCAGTCGCTGACGTCAAAAAGAGCTTCGGCTGATACCACGACGCCGGGATACCCATAACTACTCCCACGTAGATGGTTAGTGCGTATAGACCAAATGGCCAGACTCGGATCAAATACCAAGATCTTGTTAAGCGTGTTAAGTATCTGCGAACGCCGACCAGGGCCAGGCCCACCTCTCTCCTAGGTGGTCTCAACCTGCCCTGTCGCTCCGCCACAAAGTAACAGTCGGGGGCCGTCAGGAACCCAGGCCCACCTCTACCGGGGTGGAGCCACCTGTCCTTTCAGCCCCCTCATCAGAATCACTTGCGGGTACTCCTCGAGCCGACCCGACTTTAGTCACCACATGTGTCATGTATATAATGTATATAGTATATACCCATGATCACCTCCCGAAGTGATCACGGCCCAGTAGTATAGCATGGCAGACGGACAAGAGTGTAGGGCCACTGATGGAACACTAGCATCCTATACTAAGCAGTAGGATAGCAGGTAAGGGTAACAACTGTAGCAACAATGACAGGCTATGCATCAGGATAGGATTAACGGAAAGCAGTAACATGCTACACTACTCTAATGCAAGCAGTATAGAGAAGAATAGGCGATATCTGGTGATCAAGGGGGGGCTTGCCTGGTTGCTCTGGCAAGAGAGAGGGGTCGTCAACTCCGTAGTCATACAGGGCACCAGCAGCGGCGTCGGTCTCGTAGTCTACCAGACAGAAGAGGGGGAAGAAACAATGAATACAATGCAAACAGATGCATAACGATGCATGACAAAGCAAACGCGGTGTTAGGTGTGCCCTAACGCGGTAAGGAGTGATACCGGCGAAGGGGGAAAACATCCGGGACAGTGTTCCCGGTGTTTCGCGTTTTCGTACAGACGGACCAGAGGGGGAAAGTTCCATGTTCGCTATGCTAGGAACGTGTGGCTGACAAACGGACTACGTATTCAGATTCGTCTCGTCATTCTGAGCAACTTTCCATGTACAAAGTATTTTCATCCGAGCTACGGATTATTTTATAGTAATTTATAAAGATTTTAATAATTTCTGGAATTTAATTAATTATTTAATTTAATTCAAAAATGGATTTATGACATCAGCATGATGTCATGCTGACGTCAGCAGTCAACATTGACCGTTGACCTGGTCAACCTGACAGGTGGGTCCCACCTGTCAGGGACTGTTTAGCTAATTAAAAGTGGTTAATTAGGTTAACTAGTTATTAGGTTAATTAAGTTTAATTAGTTTAACTTAACAGGATTAATTATTTAGTTAATTATTTATTTATTTATTTATTATATGTTTTTTTAATTCTTTTTTTAAACGTTCTGTGGGCGGGGCCCATGTGTCATAGGCCCCAGGGGCCTTAGTGGGTTCGGGCACGGGGGCAGCCCGAGCGGGCGCAGGTCCAGGGGTGGGTCCAGAGGAGGCCGCTGGCCATGGCGCCGCCCAGGCGGCCGGAGCGACGACGGGACGGTGATGGTGCGCGACCGCATGGCAGTAGCAGCTGCGGGAAGTGGTGGAGCGGCGAGACGACGAGGTGGGGCGCAAGGCGGGGGTCGCCGTGATTGGGTCGTCGGACGCGGGTGCGGTCAGGGCTGGACCGGGCGGCTGCGCGATGGCGCGGGCAGAGCCGCACCGGAGCAGCAACGAGCAGGGGGGGAGAGGCGCACGAGCGCTGCAAGCGGGCGCAAGGTGCGGCGGCCGGAGCAGCGCAGTGCAGAGGGCGTGGCCCCGCGGCGATGCGCCCGTGCAGCGCAGGGGTACGGTGAGCGTCGCGGTGAACGCGGGAAAAGAGGAGGGAAACGGGGCGGCTCACAGCGTTGCCAAGAAGGGGGGTCGACGTGGCTTGCGGAGGAGGACGGGGATGCGAGATCCGGCGACGACGGAGGAGCTCCGGCGAATGGCGCTCGGCGACGGTGGTTCGGGGCGGCGTCGAGGTCGTGGCCCAAACCAGTTACGGATCGGGGAGGGGGTGAGGACGGGGCGACGACAATGAAGAGAAGCAGGTCGGCGGGGGCGAGGCGGCGTCGGGGGCGAGCGGGGCGACGGGGTCGTCGGGGCGGCGTCGCCCCGATTGGATCGGGGGAGTGGGGGGAGAGAGAGCGAGAGGGGGATCGAGGGGGAGTGGGGTAGTGGGGGGCGACGGGGTGGATAGGGTTCCACTGACAAGGGGATAAGGGGAGTGGTGCTGGGCCGGCCTGTTGCTGGGTCGGAGCCCAGTTGGGGGGGTTGCTTTCCTTTTTTTTATTTGTTTTGTCTTTAGTTTTTGTTATTTTCTTTTTTTATTTGCAGTTTCTTTTATTTTTTTAGTTTTACAAAAATTACCACTAGTGCCCAAATTTGTATTTATCAACAAACTACTGTGAGATTAATCCTTAACCCATAATAAAATAGTTTTGTCATTTTATAAATTCAATAGGCATTTGTTTAATTGTTTTCACTATTGTTTTAATTGTTTTAGAGCCTTTAAATATTTTATCAAAGCTTGGTTTCTCCACCATAATTACTTACGATTTATTTGACACAACCCGAACATTTTAGTTTTGATATTTGAAAATTTTACTGTTTGCCTATATTTTAGATTTTAATTTGAATCGTTTTTGAACTAACTCCAGTTATCAACAGTAACCGAGGTGACGTGGCACCATTAGCAGAGGTTTACTGTAGCTTGGTTATCCGGGCGTCACAATTCTCCTCCACTACAAGAAATCTCGTCCCGAGATTTAAGAGGGAAGTAAAGGGGGAAGGTTCGGGTTACGAAATTCTACGGAGTGTTCTTGGTCTTGGTTGTTCTTCTTGAAGCGGTTGATCCATTACGTTGATGTCTTCATTCTGCTGTTTCAGGTCATCATGATGAAGTTGTCGTCCTTTCTTCGGGAACTCCATTGTACGTACGAAAGAATAAGGGGGTATTCTGGGAGAACGGACCTCTGCAAGGTTGACTATCTGGTCAATATCATCGGGGAAGGTGGCGGAAAGTAACTCTCGAACTAAATCTTAAGAAAAAACCGAGAGCAAGTAAGAAAGTACCATGAGAAGTTTCAAACGGGTAGGCAATCGTTCGAAGCCTGAAACAAAGTGTGAAAGAGGGTTCAAAGCAATCGGAATAAGTATTATGTCTCATGCCAGTATAGATCAGTAGGACGGTGGTCCGTGAATCATATACGAGGCCATGCGCGATGAATAAATTTGGGAACAGGGGGTATAGGAGAGTCAGGTTTTGATCCTGTGGAACTGTGGGTTATGGGCCCACCATGTGGTTAAAGTAGGAAGGGCGGTGACATCTTGCACGATCATGATATAAAGGCATGTCAGAGGGTAGCCTGTCAGTTATATGTCAGCAACATCGTCGGTACCAAGGGCGAGGGACGAAGAGAACCATTTTCCTGCTTGTTGAAACGAGGCGGACCATTAGGCAAAGTTCTCGTCCATCGGTGGTTACCGAAATGTCACCATCAATAGTAACAGGGTCTTACTGACAGAGTTGTACACCGAGGTGTTTACATAAGCAGGAGAATATTACTGCTTAGATCATACAGATCACCCGAAAGGTTGAACCAAACAATGGAAAGGAAAATATGATTATCAGATTAAACAGAAGAATGGAAAGGAAAATGTGTTTAAACACATATTTCAAGGGTATATCCTTCCCAAGGACAAGCAGAGCATGATATCCATGACATGATATAATGTAGAAAACTCTTTAGGTACGGGAGAGAATTTTCATGACATTACCCATACAGCGGTGTTTGGATAATTGCGCAGGAAACATTTAGCATTGTGCTTCAAATGTTCCCGTTGAAAATCGGAGTACCATAGACATGCTTCGAGATAGCATTGACATGGTCAACAGGTGAAGATCAGAATTTGGAAACAAAAAGGATCCATCCAAAAGATGGTTTTCCACAACTATGTGAACAAGGAGATAACATTTGTCAGATCAAATGATATAATGATGTATGCTCGAGGAAATCATACACAATTTAAACATTGGTTGAAAGGTGCACCCGGCATATGGGCCTAGGTAGCATGAACAATGTTAGAATGGTGATTCGATATCCAAAACACAAAGAATGTAACTATCATTCATTAACTTACAAGCAATAGGGTTGCTAGAAGTTTTGATTTGATTTTTTAATTTTTTACATCACAGTCCATTTGCCGGTATTCCGGTTGGAACACGGGGACCAAGAAAAGAATGGTGATGGCGAGAAGCATCACTTGCATCAATAACTCATAAGAGGTGGTGAAATTCTCATGACATACTTGACATAAAAGATGGTAATATTCCAACGTAAAGAAGAACAAACGCTGGATAGCAAGGAACTCAAGGTATAGCACAAAACACGATCATGTTTGTGATGGAGGGAAGGCAATAAAGTGGTCGATGATAAGATAAATCATCGAGGGCAAGGATGACATTTCTCATCATGAATTCGATTGATATCCTGGAAGAGCTCAAAATGTTGATGATGATCACGACATTTTGTTGTCGAGGGGATCCACGAAGAAGCAATTGATCAGCGACTGCATCAAGCAAAAGGACTGATGCAACAAAAGATTATTGGAGCCATGGATACTACACAAACTCGGGGTCAAGTTTGTTGTTCGAGGTGAAACGATATGATGAGGAAAATCGACGTAAGCTTAGCTCATCGTCGAAAGTGGTGCTCCGGGAATAAGGACGAGGTAGCACAGTTAAAATCATCAAGATAATGATATAGCCAAACAGGCTAGGAATGACGCGATCGGGTACAAACTCGTAAGTAAGGAACATTAATAAAAGTTGTTGAACCGTAGTGCAGACTCGATTCAATAATCGGGGGTACTCGAGTGATTAACCACTCAAAACCCAGGAAAAATAGTAATCCGTGAGAATGTAGTACTTGATGAAGAACTCATAAGAAGTTATGCGGTTCCGTGATAATCTCGAGATACTAGGGGGCAATACTCGACGACAGATCAAAGTAGAGGATGGATTGGGGTATTGCTCTATAGAAGACAATTACTTAAACTTGCATAGGAAATGGTATTTAAAGGAGAACATGGTTGGAACCACGATCGCAAAGGACCAATTCACCGATACCAGATGATATTATACCAGGGAAATAGTTATTATTATAAGAAGCTTCCATGATAGGATCTACATCGTGTCCATGGGCATGAACACAAAGGTTCAAGGTCGACTCCCACTTCTCCAATGCATAACCTTTCATTCACTTCTCATTTTCGAAGAAGTTGTAGTGTTGAAAAACTTTATCTGGCAAAATACCAGAAGAGTATGACACATGAAAACTTTCGAGTTCACACATATTAAGAAAGGCATAGGTTCAACCCATCGGGGCATCGTGGAAACATATACCACAAGCTTCAGGGGTAAATAACTCAAGCTCGATAGTAGAGCATGGGTGTCAAAACGAGAGGATACAATTTACTAAAGGCATTAGGTAGCAGGGAAAGAACTCACAAGGTGATTAAATATGAGGGCACTGTCGGATAATAATCTAACAAAGGATTTGGTGGTCCACAAGGGATCTGATGTGAGCATCGGTACTCAACTAGAGGAAGAAAGAATGCAAGGGGATCAGATTATAGAAACAACTGGCTAACTCAAAGCTCAAATGCAAAGGAATTATGATTTCCAAATCAAGGGATTAGAAGCAAACGCTCTGATTAAGGATGGATAAGTTGAATAGCCTTAGGGCTACAATCGATGGCAATTTGATTGGTCGATACCAGCTCATGTTTAAAATGACGTTTGAGCCAGAAGGAGGAATCCTAGGATCTGATTGAGGATTGTGAGCATTCGCAATATTTTGAATCAAGAGACTCAAAATGATAATGACAAGGAATGACAATAAGATTACGAGACTTATGGGATTAACCATAATGCAAGCAAGCAAGAATTTCAAGAGCAATAGGCTCCTGAGGATTTTGGAAGATCGAATGGTATTTTGAAGACTTTTGTGAAATACTTGAATCAACTGGGGATGAGCGGATACTCGGTAAGTGCGAGAATTATCCGTAGGGGTATTCAGGTGACAAAGAACAGCAAGGCAGTAAGCTCAAAGGATTCTCGGAACAACAGAGAGAATTTCGGGGTATCTTGTAATAACAAGATCAACTGGGAAACATTGTATGAATGGCGAGTATACGTGGTTATCCATAGGAGTTTATCGATGAAAGGGAATTGCAAAAGCGATGAACACAAGTTCTCGGGTTATCAGCGGAGAGTATCTTCAGGGTCTTCACGTGCCAGCAGACGATCATCAGTAATAAGGGGCTCTCCGGGTGAAAGTGATAACGAGATCCTAATGTTAGATTTAGCAAAATTCACTTAACCCGAATAGAAGAGAGATCAGAGTCCCAGAGTATAGGTCAAGGAGTAAAAGATCCTAATAGCCACCAATGGCGACGTGGGCCCGTAAGCACACAGCCATGTTAGTAAAAGTTTTGCAATGACTAGACTCAACTTCGGCCAAGGAGTTGGAAAGGGGGATTCCTACAGGCAGTCGGCTCTGATACCAACTTGTGACGCCCCCGATTTGACCGTACACTAATCATGCACGCAAATGTGTACGATCAAGATCAGGGACTCACGGGAAGATATCACAACACAACTCTACAACATAAATAAGTCATACAAGCATCATAATACAAGCCAGGGGCCTCGAGGGCTCGAATACAAGTGCTCGATCATAGACGAGTCAGCGGAAGCAACAATATCTGAGTACAGACATAAGTTAAACAAGATTGCCTTAAGAAGGCTAGCACAAAAGTAGCAACGATCGAAAAGGCAAGGCCTCCTGCCTGGGACCTCCTAACTACTCCTCGAAGCCGAACTCCATGTAGAATCATCCTCGGGATCTCTAGCTCCTGGACTCCAGCATCTGGTTGCGACAATCAGGTATAGAAAGGGGAAAAGAGGGAGAAAAGCAACCGTGAGTACTCATCCAAAGTACTCGCAAGCAAGGAGCTACACTACATATGCATGGGTATATGTGTAAAGGGCCATATCAGTGGACTGAACTGCAGAATGCCAGAATAAGAGGGGGATAGCTAATCCTGTCGAAGACTACGCTTCTGGCCACCTCCATCTTGCAGCATGTAGAAGAGAGTAGATGGTAAGTTCCCCAAGTAGCATCGTATAGCATAATCCTACCCGGCGATCCCCTCCTCGTCGCCCTGTTAGAGAGCGATCACCGGGTTATATCTGGCACTTGGAAGGGTGTGTTTTATTAGTATCCAGTTCTAGTTGTCATAAGGTCAAGGTACAACTCCGGGTCGTCCTTTTACCGAGGGACACGGCTATTCGAATAGATAAACTTCCCTGCAGGGGTGCACCACATAACCCAACACGCTCGATCCCATTTGGCCGGACACACTTTTCTGGGTCATGCCCGGCCTCGTAAGATCAACACGTCGCAGCCCCACCTAGGCTCAACAGAGAGGTCAGCACGCCGGTCTAAACCCTATGCGCGCAGGGGTCTGGGCCCATCGCCCTATGCACACCTGCACGTTGCGTACGCGGCCGGAAGCAGACCTAGCCCCCTTAATACAAGCGCGAGCTTACGGTCCAATGCGGCGCGCGCCACTCAGTCGCTGACGTCAAAAGAGCTTCGGCTGATACCACGACGCCGGGATACCCATAACTACTCCCGCGTAGATGGTTAGTGCGTATAGACCAAATGGCCAGACTCAGATCAAATACCAAGATCTCGTTAAGCGTGTTAAGTATCCGCGAACGCCGACCAGGGCCAGGCCCACCTCTCTCCTAGGTGGTCTCAACCTGCCCTGTCGCTCCGCCACAAAGTAACAGTCGGGGGCCGTCAGGAACCCAGGCCCACCTCTACCGGGATGGAGCCACCTGTCCTTTCAGCCCCCTCATCAGAATCACTTGCGGGTACTCCTCGAGCCGACCCGACTTTAGTCACCACATGTGTCATGTATATAATGTATATAGTATATACCCATGATCACCTCCCGAAGTGATCACGGCCCAGTAGTATAGCATGGCAGACGGACAAGAGTGTAGGGCCACTGATGGAACACTAGCATCCTATACTAAGCAGTAGGATAGCAGGTAAGGGTAACAACTGTAGCAACAATGACAGGCTATGCATCAGGATAGGATTAACGGAAAGCAGTAACATGCTACACTACTCTAATGCAAGCAATATAGAGAAGAATAGGCGATATCTGGTGATCAAGGGGGGGGGATTGCCTGGTTGCTCTGGCAAGAGAGAGGGGCCGTCAACTCCGTAGTCATACGGGGCACCAGCAGCGGCGTCGGTCTCATAGTCTACCGGAGAGAAGAGGGGGAAGAAACAATGAATACAATGCAAACAGATGCATAACGATGCATGACAAAGCAAACGCGGTGTTAGGTGTGCCCTAACGCGCTAAGGAGTGATACCGGCGAAGGGGGAAAACATCCGGGATAGTGTTCCCGGTGTTTCGCGTTTTCGTACTGACGGACCGGAGGGGGAAAGTTCCATGTTCGCTATGCTAGGAACGTGTGGCTGACAAACAGACTACGTATTCAGATTCGTCTCGTCATTCTGAGCAATTTCCATGTACAAAGTATTTTCATCCGAGCTACGGATTATTTTATATTAATTTATAAAGATTTTCATAATTTCTGGAATTTAATTAATTATTTAATTTAATTTGAAAATGGATTTATGACATCAGCATGATGTCATGCTGATGTCACCAGTCAACATTGACCGTTGACCTGGTCAACCTGACAGGTGGGTCCCACCTGTCAGGGACTGTTTAGCTAATTAACAGTGGTTAATTAGGTTAACTAGTTATTAGGTTAATTAAGTTTAATTGGTTTAACTTAATAGGATTAATTAAGTTAATTATTTAGTTAATTAATTAATTAATTATTTATTATATGTTTTTTTAATTCTTTTTTTTAAACGTTCTGTGGGCGGGGCCCATGTGTCATAGGCCCCAGGGGCCTTAGTGGGTTCGGGCGCGGGGGCAGCCCGAGCGGGCGCAGGTCCAGGGGTGGGTCCAGAGGAGGCCGCTGGCCATGGCGCCGCCCAGGCGGCCGGAGCGACGACGGGACGGCGATGGCGCGCGACCGCATGGCAGTAGCAGCTGCGGGAAGTGGTGGAGCGGCGAGACGACGAGGTGGGGCGCAAGGCGGGGGTCGCCGTGATTGGGTCGTTGGACGCATGTGCGGGCAGATCCGCGCCGGAGCAGCAACGAGCAGGGGGGAGAGGCGCACGAGGCACGCTTCAAGCGGGCGCAAGGTGCGGCGGCCGGAGCAGCGCAGTGCAGAGGGCGTGGCCCCGCGGCAATGCGCCCGTGCAGTGCAGGGGTACGGCGAGCGTCGCGGTGAACGCGGGAAAAGAGGAGGGAAACGGGGCGGCTCACAGCGTTGCCGAGAAGGGGGGTCGACGTGGCTTGCGGAGGAGGACGGGGACGCGAGATCCGGCGACGACGGAGGAGCGCCGGCGAATGGCGCTCGGCGACGGTGGTTCGGGGCGGCGTCGAGGTCGTGGCCCGAACCAGTTACGGATCGGGGAGGGGGTGAGGACGGGGCGACGACGATGAGGAGAAGCAGGCCGGCGGGGGCGAGGCGGCGTCGGGGGCGAGCGGGGCGACGGGGGTCGTCGGGGGCGGCGTCTCCCCCGATTGGATCGGGGGAGTGGGGGAGAGAGAGCGAGAGGGGGATCGAGGGGGAGTGGGTAGTGGGGGGCGACGGGGTGGATAGGGTTCCACCGACAAGGGGAGTGGTGCTGGGCCACAGCTGGGCCGGCCTGTTGCTGGGCCGGAGCCCAGTTGGGGGGGTTGCTTTCCTTTTTTTTTGTCTTTACTTTTTCTTATTTTCTTTTTTTATTTGTAGTTTCTTTTATTTCTTTAGTTTTACAAAAATTACCACTAGTGCCCAAATTTGTATTTATCAACAAGCTACTATGAGATTAATCCTTAACCCATAATAAAATAGTTTTGTCATTTTATAAATTCAATAGGCATTTGTTTAATTGTTTTAATTGTTTTAATTGTTTTAGAGCCTTTAAATGTTTTATCAAAGCTTGGTTTCTCCACCATAATTACTTACGATTTATTTGACACAACCCGAACATTTTAGTTTCGATATTTGAAAATTTTACTGTTTGCCTATATTTTAGATTTTAATTTGAATCGTTTTTGAACTAACTCCAGTTATCAACAGTAACCGAGGTGACGTGGCACCATTAGCAGAGGTTTACTGTAGCTTGATTATCCGGGCGTCACACTGAATCGCTTGCCAATCATCCTATCAGTCCTAATCTTGATCTGAGCTTTGATAATCCTCTTCTCCGTCAAATGTTTATGTTTCACAATTCTCTTGGTGAAGCCTATCCCCCTAACTGTACTATAGGGTATGACACATCATGCTTCAGAATGGATTATGGACAGCGGATGTACTAATCATATGACTGGTGATCGAAGTCTTCTCATGGACTCAACCTTACGTCTATTTGACAAGAGTCACATCACATTTGTTGACACTGGCAAAAGCAAGGTATTGGGTCTAGGTAGAGTTGCAATCTCAAAGGATCAGCACATGCATAAAGTGATGCTTTTTGAATACCTTGGTTTCAACTTAATGTATGTCTCAATGCTTTGCGACTTGAACATGATTGTGATATTTGGAAAATATCGTTGCCTTGTACTAATGGAATCTGACAAGTCTCTAGTGTTTGAAGGGTACCGGAAAGATGATCTGCACATGGTAGATTTCTCAGCAGGACCACAGCTTTCCGTATGTCTTCTAGCAAAAGCTTTAGAGTGCTGGCTCTGGCATCGAAGGCTAGGGCATGCTAGCATGAGGAACTTGCACACTCTCGCAAAGAAGAAGCATGTCATAGGAATCGAGGGCGTCAAGTTCAAGAAGGATCACTTGTGCGGTGCCTGCGAAGCTGGAAAGATGACAAGGTCCAAGCATCCCTCGAAGACAATCATGACGACATCTCAACCCTTCGAGCTGCTACACATGGACTTATTTGGCCCTACTCACTACTCTACTCTCACTACTACTGCTTGTCTCTATGGCTTTGTCATTGTTGATGATTATTCGAGATATATGTGGGTGCATATAATTCTCTACAAGACTGAAGTGCAGGATGTCTTCAGACGGTTCGCCAACCGTGCCATGAACAACTATGGCGTCAAGATCAAGCACATCAGAAGTGACAACGGCACAGAGTTCAAGACCACCGACCTCGACCTTTACCTGGATACATTGGGCATCACTCATGAGTTCTCAGCTCTGTACACACGTCAGCAGAATGGCATCATGGAGCGCAAGAACAGAACACTCATTGAGATGGCTCGGACGATGCTTGATGAATACAAGACTCTAAGAAAGTTCTGGCCTGAAGCCATTGATACTGCATGCACTAGTAGAAAAAGGGTCATTTGTCCCGGTTGGTAAGGGCCTTTTGTCCCGGTTGTTGAACCAGGACTAAAGGGTCGTTACTAATGCCCTAGCCCTTTAGTCCCGGTTCTTACACGAACTGAGACAGATGGGCCTCCACGTGGCCGGTGCGGCGAGCCCAGGCAGGAGGGCCTTTGGTCCCGGTTGGTGGCACTAACCGGGACCAATAGGCATCCACGCGTCAGCATTTCAGGGGCTGGGGTTTTATTTTTTTAAAGGGGGGGGGGGTTGGGGGTTTTGGGGGGTTAATTTGGGTGTTTCATATATTGTGTTAGCTAGCTAATTAATAGAGAGAAGTGTCCTCTCTTATCTCCGTGCTTGGTCGATGCTACATACTATATACGTATAGAGAGGACTAGACACGCTAGCTAGTAAGCAAATGAAGGAAACAGAAGATCGTCATGAACATATATATGCATACAGAGAGAAGTGATATTGACCACCTCTCCTTCTCCGAGAGATTGGTCGAACAACAAGTTCTCGTATATCTATCCAACACTACCGGCTACATATATACAATAATTATCTCTTACAATATAATCTCCTAATTATATATGTACACAGGGTCCACATAGTATTCTCCGTTTTCAGCGATCACGTGGTCAAGGAAGAATGCCGCCAATTCCTCTTGAATTGCTCGCATACGATCTGGTGGTAGGAGTTCATCCCGCATCCGAAAGATCTAATTTGAAGAAGGGGTCAATACATATATATATGAATAAATGAAACTCAACACAAATGATGGTAATAAAATAAAATTGTGAATATTATTGCTTACGCACTTCATATTGTTCGTCAGAGTAGCCCCGCTCACAGGTTGTGTAGCGGATGGACTCGCAAATGTAGTATCCACAGAAATCATTCCCTTGTTCCTGCCACAACCACTTTACAAGAAATAGAGGTCAATCAAACTGATAAGCAAGCATGCTAAATGGTATTGATGAAACTAGCGCTTGAATCACTAGGAGATGCGCGGAACATGCTACTATAGTACTTACTTTCGGGTGTCTAAATTGCAGCTTCTTCGGCAGTCAAGGAGCTTTTTTGGTGAATTTTCTCCAAACCCTGCCAGATAAAGAAAACAATTACTTGATATCAGGAAATGAACAAAGTTGCTGATATGGTGGATAATGATCGATTTAACTTACTTCTCGAGCATTTGAGTCATGTCCGCATAGTCCTGGGGATCTTTTCGTCTCGAGTCTAAGACGGTTACTAGTCCCTGCTCAAGCTAAATCTCTAGGAGAATATAGTGGAAGCTGCGCACACATGCATAAGTCATCAATTACATTACTATAACCTGGACTAATAAGGGAAACCAGATATGCACAAGACAGTAACACTCACTTGAAGTTGTAAGGAAAGAGTATTATATCTTTATTTTCATTTATTACCAACGATCTTAGCAAGTTGGCCTCGGTATTTTCGGCATGATATTTAACCTCAGTTGCATCTATGAGATTTGTGTTAATGAATCCAATATCACCAATTTGTCTTTTCTTCAATTCGGCGATCTTCAATCTGCATAATATAGTGAGGATAATTATAAATACATGCAATGAAAGAGCTGACCTATATAGAGAGACTTAATGACAGAAGTAGTACTACTTACAGACAGTAGCAAGTGATCGTTGATTTATCGAGGGCCTTTTGATTGAAAAACTGGAAGAACTCCTCAAATGGAACATTCAACATTTCAATTCCAACGAGGTCATGCTCCTCTTTAACTCTCAGCGTCAAAGTATTCCTCCCCCAGACCCTCTGTAGGTTTTCATGTACCAATCATGTAATCTTCGCATCATCGTTGTTAGAGATCTTTCATCTTTGACGAAAGGCTTCCCTTAATGGTATTTGTGTTCGTCCACCTCCAAGAAATCATAATTTACATCGCCGGTCAGGTAATCTCGAAGATTGTTATAACCGGGCACCATCCTCGGATCATTAGCGACGATGTCGCTAGACACCTTGAGCGGGGGGCACAATTGGTTCGCTTGTTCACCGAGCTGGGCAATTTTTTCCCCGCTCGTCGTTCTTTTAACGTTTGATCACTGACAGTACTTCCCGACCGCTCCGCTTCGACAAATGTCTTTGCAATAATGCGCTCATAGTTGCCTTTCGGCGGAGACTTTGGTGGTTTTGTCAGGGCAGCCAGAGTGCGCTTCGCTTTCACCGGATCTACCTTCTCCTCCGGAGGTGGATGTTTCTTGGCTTTCACCCCTTCAAAGAAGTTCGTCACTTCGGCTAGCACGATCTTCATGGTTTCCTCCTCAGTCCTCTCGTATGGTAACTTCTCTGGAGTCTTCAGAGAAGGACCGAATCTGTATTGCCTCCCGCCTCTAGCTGAACTGCTAGACGCCGGCAAAGCAGACGGAGCGGCTGCGGATGTCTTCTTTCCTTGCTTACGAGGCGGAGGAGAAGGACTACGACGCGCCAGAGCAGCCGGAGCGGCGGCGGGTCTCTTCCGCCCTTGCTGACGAGGCGGAGAAGGAGGAGGCTGGCTACTCGGGCGCGCCGGCGCAGGCGGAGAAGGAGGCGGAGTGCCGCCACGCGCCGGAGAAGGAGGCTGAGTGCCCTGATCACTCGCCGGAGGAGGAGGCAGAGGAGGAGGCGGAGTGCCGCCATGTGCAAGAGAAGGAGGCTGAGTGCCCTGATCACTCGCCGGAGGAGGAGGCGGAGGAGGAGGCAGAGTGCCCTTACTCGTCGTCGGAAGAGGAGGAGGTGGAGGCGTCCAGTTCGGAAGGTTGATGAGCTCCTTCCGCCATAGGCATGGAGTCTTCAGAGCAGAACCCAGCCGAGTCTCCCCTTCACCGGTAGGTTGGTCAACCTGGAGGTCCTCAAATCCCTCCGTTATTTCGTCCACCGTCCCTAGCATATCCTTCTGGAATCGGACGACAGTGAAAAGTTGCGCCGGGTTCAGGAGGTCGAACAGAGCCGACAGCCGCCTTGACTTTGAAGTTCTGCCATTGCGTCATAAGGTGGCAAGGTTGAGACTCTGTGATAGCATCCACGGGGTAGCTAGCAGGAGTCGTCAAGACATGCTCCGGCTGAAGCAGCTCGATGGAAGCCACGCTGCTTCTCCGCTGAGATGCGGGGTAGTTTCGGCAGGTTGCTTGCTGCGAGCTACGTCTCGTTCCTCTAGCGCTTGAACCCTTTCGTGCAGCTTTTGAATTTGGGTCTGCTCCACTTTTTTCCTCCTCTCCAGGCATTTGTAACCGCCTGCGTCCGGAAAACCAGCCTTCAACGGAACGGAGCCTGGCGTGCCTCGTGTCCATCCAGGGTGCTCAGGATTCCCGAGGGCCATTGTGAGCTCGTCGTTCTCTCTGTCTGGAACGAACGTCCCTTGCTGCGCTGCATCGATATAGTGCTGAAGCCTCTTGACTGGTATTCTCAAAAACTCGTCCGTCCAAACGCACTTCCCTGATACAGGGTCCAAGGTTCCGCCAGCCCCGAAGAACCAAGTCTGGCAACGGTCTGGCCAGTTCATTGTCTCTGGTTCGATCCCTTTATCAAGAAGATCATTCTCAGCCATGGCCCACTTAGGCTGGGCTTTCAGGTAGCCACCTGACCCCGTGCAATGGTGAAGCTTCTTCTTCGCAGCATTTTTCTTGTTTGTCGCTGACAACTTCTTACTCTTTTCCGATGTCTTGTGGGCCACAAATGCGGGCCAGTGATCTCTGATCTTCTCATATTTGCCGATGAATTCTGGTGTCTCTTCTTTGTCGACAAACGTTTTCAGCTCATTCTTCCACCTCCTGAATAGGTCTGCCATCTTCTTAAGAGCATGAGACTTGATTAATTGCTCTTTAACTGGCTTCTCCGGATCCTCCTCTGGCGGTAGGGTGAAATTTGCCTTCAGCTCAGTCCAAAGATCATCTTTCTGCATATCATTGACATAAGACACCTCAGGGTCTTCCTTCTTAGGCTTATACCATTGGTGGATGCTGATCGGGATCTTGTCCCTAACAAGAACCCCGCACTGAGCAGCAAATGCTTCCTTTGTCCGGATGGGTTCAATCGGTTGGCCGTCGCGCGCGATTGCTGTGATCTCAAACCTTTCATCCGAGCGCAACTTTCTCTTCGGGCCTCGTCTCTTTACCGAAGTTGTGCTCGATCCGGAGGGCTAGAAAAAAGAAGAAAGACGAGAGTTAATTAATATGTGTACATACCAAAACAATGAATGCATCAATTAGCTAGTCAGCACAGGCTTAACTAATATATTTACCTGGCCGGACTCTGTTCGGTCACCGGAGCCGTCACCACGGGCTCCTTCTTGCACCAGCATTGGGTCACCGGAGCCATCATAATCATGTCTTTCCTCCTCCACTCTTCGATCACCGTAGCCTGCTTCTTCACCCTGTTCTTCCAGACCATCATTGTCGTTAAGATACGACAAGACATCACCTCCGGCTAAGATTATGTCCCCCAACACCTCTTCTGCTTCCTCGTCTCGTCCGTGCTCCATTGTTTCTGCAAATATTACAACATGGCAATTATTACACAAACATGACAGCAGGTGGATATATTAGTGCAAACGTAGACCTAGCTTATTCCGGGTTTGGGGTGGCCTCGGCAACGCTTCAAGGGTAGGGGCGCGGCGGGAGGGGGTAGGAGACCGACATCGTTTTTTTCTAGGGTTTGGGTGTCCTCGAGAGTTTTGGTCGAGCGAGAGGGCCGAGGGGTGCTCCCGTGGTATAAGTTATCACGGTTGAAGTTATCCGGGAGGGGGTTATATCGACAACGACGACATACATACATGGGAAAATAATGTTATCGGGGAGGGGGTAGGTCGAACCCCCCCCCTCGTGTTGAAGTTATCGGGACACGGGGTATATCGACAACGACATATCCGATAAAAAATAAGAAGACGAAGAAGAAATAAAAGAGGAGAAGAAGATATTAATAGAGGAGAAGATTGAAGAAAAAAGAAAAAAAGAGGAGAAGAAGAAAGGAATAGAGGAGAAGAAGAAGATATCTATTCTCTTCTTCTCCTCTATTCCTTTCTTCTTCTCCTCTTCTTTTTCTTCTTTTTCTTCTTCTTATTTATTTCTCATCTTCTTCCTCTCCTCTTCTTCTCCTTTCTTCTTCTTCTTATTTTCCTTTTTCCTCTCATTCTTTTTCTTCTTCTTCCTTTTCTAGCTAGATATATAAAACTTTTCCAAAAAGTAACTTTTGCATATATAAAACTTTTTCTTCTTCCTTCTTCTTCCTTCTTCTTCCTTCTATTCCTTCTTCCTAAATATATAAAACTTTTCTCAAAATGAAACTAACCTAAAATGTACTAAATCAGAGAACATATATAGATAAAACTTTTCTAAAAATCTAACTTTTTGCATATATATATTTTTAAAACATCATTACAATTGAAAAAATACATACATACATACAAAAAACATGTAAAAATACATACATACATATATGAACATACATAAAAAAAATACATATATCTAAAAAATACATACATACATATATGAAAATCTAAAAACATGTAAAAAATAGCACGACGGCGGGGCCGGCAGAGGCACGGTGCTCACAGAGGGAGGAGCGCGCGGCGGGCGGCGTCGGGGCAAGCAGGGGCGCGAGGAGTGGCGCGGAGACGGCGTCGGGGCAGGAGAGACGCGCGGCGGGGCAGGGGCGGCGCGCGTCGGGGCAGGGGCGGCGCGTGTCGGGGCAGGGACGGCGCGCGGCGACGACGTCGGGCGAGGCACGGCGACGGCGAGGGCGCGGGCGACGGCGACAACGGGCGCGGGCGACGGCGACGGCGACGGCGGGGCGGGTTGGGGCGCGGCAGAGGCACGGCGAGGGCGTGCGGCGTGGTCGGGGGGCAGGGGCGACAGCGGCGTGGTCGGGGCGCGGCAGAGGCACGGCTAGCTCGGGCAGCCTGGTGGCGTCGTCGGAGGGATCGAAGAACTGACGAAATTTTCACAAGTGCTGGCTTATATAGCAAACCCATTTGTACCGGTTGGTGGCACAAACCGGTACCAATGCCACCTTTAGTCCCGGTTGGTGTCACCAACCGGGACCAAAGGCCTCTTTTCAGCAGCCCAAAGGGCGGGAAGCGGCGGCCTTTGGTCCCGGTTGGTGGCACCAACCGGGACTAAAGGGGGGGCATTGGTACCGGTTAGTGCCACAAACCGGTACCAATGCACCCCTTTAGTATCGGTTGGTGCCACCAACCGGGACCAAAGGCCTTGTGCTGCTGCGCCCGCGTCGAAAGTTTAGTCCCACCTCGCTAGTTGAGAGGGGCGCGCAGTGGTTTATAAGCCCCACTGCCGCTCCCCTCTCGAGCTCCTCTCCATTGCAGGCTTGCGGGCCTAATTGCCACTGCTATGCCTGATGGGCCTACTAGGCCTTCTGCGGGCCTGAATCCTGGCCCATCGATGGGTTTCTAGTCGTATTCAGGCTGTGGTGGCCCAGTAGGTAGCATATTTTTTATTTTTTGCCTGTTTTTTTGTTTTCTATTTTGCTTTATTTATTTTGTTTTGTTTCTACTTACACCAAAAAACTTATTTATTTTATTTTATTTTGTTTCTAATTACTTATTTATTTTACTTTATGATAATTCTTTTTGCTATTAAAGTTTCTAACAAAAAAAGTTCTTTATGAAAATTCGTTTTGCTTTCAATGATTTTGAACAGAAAATACTTTGATAATTTTAGTTGCATCAATTTTATATAATTTTAGTTTCAATAATACTAGAGGTTTCTTATAATGTTTTGAATAGAAAATACTTTGATAATTTTAGTTTCATAAATTTTATTTATGTTATTAAAGTTTATTTTATTTGGTTTCTACTTATATATTTTATTAAAGTTTATATTATTTTGTTTCCAATTACTTATTTATTTTATTTGTTATTTTTCATGCACCATTTTTCATGCATTTACTGATTATTTTGAGCTATAAGACCCTAAAATTGAAAAGCATTTCAAATGAACTCTGAAAAGGTTGAAAGTTGGCATGGTATCATCATTTCATCCACATAGCATGTGCAAGAAAGTTGAGAGGGTAACGGCAAAAACTGGATGCACTTCGTGTACAAAACGAACAATCTCTTTCGAAGTATCAGGATTTCATACGGAAACTCGTCTGTTACAAAGGGATTTCATTTTTTCAAACTTATTTGAACTCCTGACTTTTTGTGTGTTCAAAATGCACCATTCAAAGCCACATCATCAATTTTCAACCCTTTCTAACTTCATTTGTTATTTTTCATGCATTTATTGATTATTTTGAGCTATAAGATCCTGAAATTGAAAAATATTTCAAATGAACTCTGAAAAGGTTGAAAGTTGGCATGGTATCATCATTTCATCCGCATAGCATGTGCAAGAAAGTTGAGAGGGTTATGGCAAAAACTGGATGCACTTCTTGTACAAAACGAACAATGGTATCATACTCGTCTGTTACAAAGCTGGCATGGTATCATCATAATAGTTGCGGGAGAAAGTCTTCACTTTTTCTTCGCTTGTGTCAATTGCTTATTGCGCCGTAACCATGGATAATCTTCATCGTTTATCAGGATGCTTGGTTAGCCTTGACTTTGAAGGGAGGAATTTCATGAAACTTTTCATAAGCTTCAGACATGTCTGTCTTGCCCTCCACTCCCACGATGTCCCTTTTTCCTGAAAGAACTATGTGGCGCTTTGGCTCAGTTTATGATGTATTCGCTTTCTTATCTTTTCCTTTTCTCGGTTTGGTAGACATGTCCTTCACATAGATAACCTGTGCCACATCATTGGCTAGGACGAACGGTTCATCAGTGTACCCAAGATTTTTTAGATCCACTATTGTCATTCCGTACTGTGGGTCTACCTGTACCCCGCCTCCTGACAGATTGACCCATTTGCACTTAAACAAAGGGACCTTAAAATCATGTCCGTAGTCAAGTTCCCATATGTCCACTATGTAACCATAATATGTGTCCTTTCCCCTCTCGGTTGCTGCATCAAAGCAGACACTGCTGTTTTGGTTGGTGCTCTTTTGATCTTGGGCGATCGTGTAAAATGTATTCCCATTTATCTCGTATCCTTTGTAAGTCAATACAGTCAAAGATGGTCCCCTGGACAATGAGTACAGCTCATCACAAATAGTGTTGTCACCTCTGAGACGTGTTTCCAACCAACTGCTGAAAGTCCTGATGTGTTCACATGTAATCCAGTCATCGCACTGCTCCGGGTGTTTGGAGCGCAGACTGTTCTTGTGTTCATCGACATACGGGGTCACCAAGGTAGAGTTCTGTAGAACTGTGTAGTGTGCTTGAGACCAAGAATGCCCGTCCCTGCATATTATTGAGTCCGCTCCTAGCGTGCCTTTTCCAGTCAGTCTCCCCTCATACCGCGATTTAGGGAGACCTATCTTCTTAAGGCCAAAACCCAATGACATCCTCTGTTTGATGGCCCATGTTGATGCTTCCTTCTGGCCTAGCGCGGTTACGGACATATTTCTTTAGGACTCCCATGAACCTCTCAAAGGGGAACATATTGTGTAGAAATACGGGCCCCAGAATGACAATCTCATCGGCTAGATGAACTAGGACATGCGTCATGATATTGAAGAAGGATGGTGGGAACACCAGCTCAAAACTGACAAGACATTGCGCCACATCACTCCTTAGCCTTGGTATGATTTCTGGATCGATCACCTTCTGAGAGATTGCATTGAGGAATGCACATAGCTTCACAATGGCTAATCGGACGTTTTCCGGTAGAAGCCCCCTCAATGCAACCAGAAGCAGTTGCGTCATAATCACATCGCAGTCATGAGACTTTAGGTTCTGGAACTTTTTCTCTGGCATATTTATTATTCCCTTTATATTCGACGAGAAGCCAGTCGGGGCCTTCATACTGAGCAGGCATTCAAAGAAGATTTCTTTCTCTTCTTTCATAAGAGCGTAGCTGGCAGGTCCTTCATACTGCTTTGGAGGCATGCCGTCTTTTTCGTGCAAACGTTGCAGGTCCTCCCATGCCTCAGTTGTATCTTTTGTCTTCCCTTACACGCCCAAGAAGCCTAGCAGGTTCACGCAGAGGTTCTTCGTCACGTTCATCACGTTGATTGAAGAGCGGACCTCTAGGTCTTTCCAGTAGGGTAGGTCCCAAAATATAGATTTCTTCTTCCACATGGGTGTGTGTCCCTCAGCGTCATTTGGAACAGCTAGTCCGCCGGGACCCTTTCCGCTTGCCTTTCTTTCGACATTGTTGGTTGGTCGGAAGAAATCAACGATGGCCCAGGTACACATTCTTCCTGCATTTGTCCAGGTATATACTTTCAGTGTCATCTAAACAGTGCGTGCATGCGTGGTATCCCTTGTTTGTCTGTCCTGAAAGGTTACTGAGAGCGGGCCAATCATTGATGGTTACAAACAGCAATGCGTGCAGGTTAAATTCCTCCTGTTTGTGCTCATACCACGTACGTACACCATTTCCATTCCACAGCTGTAAAAGTTCTTCAACTAATGGCCTTAGGTACACATCAATGTCGTTGCCGGGTTGCTTAGGGCCTTGGATGAGAACTGGCATCATAATGAACTTCCGCTTCATGCACATCCAAGTAGGAAGGTTATACATACATAGAGTCACGGGCCAGGTGTTGTGATTGCTGCTCTGCTCCCCGAAAGGATTAATGCCATCCGCGCTTAAACCAAACCATACGTTCCTTGGGTCACCTGCAAACTCTGCCCAGTACTTTCTCTCGATTTTTCTCCACTACGACCCGTCAGCGGGTGCTCTCAACTTCCTGTCTTTCTTACGGTCCTCACTGTGCCATCGCAACAACTTGGCATGCTCTTCGTTTCTGAACAGACATTTCAACTATGGTATTAAAGGAGCATACCACATCACCTTCGCAGGAACTCTCTTCCTGGGGGGCTCGCCGTCAACATCACTAGGGTCATCTCGTCTGATCTTATACCGCAATGCACCGCATACTGGGCATGCGTTCAGATCCTTGTACGCACCGCGGTAGAGTATGCAGTCATTAGGGCATGCATGTATGTTCTGCACCTCCAATCCTAGAGGGCATACGACCTTCTTTGCTGCGTATGTACTGTCGGGCAATTCGTTATCCTTTGGAAGCTTCTTCTTCAATATTTTCAATAGCTTCTCAAATCCTTTGTCAGACACAGCATTCTCTGCCTTCCACTGCAGCAATTCCAGTACGGTACCGAGCTTTGTGTTGCCATCTTCGCAATTGGGGTACAACCTTTTTTTGTGACCCTCTAACATGCGATCGAACTTCAGCTTAGCATTGCGTCCTTGCATCGACAATTACCCGACGGAGATCATCATCATCGGGCACTGGTTCCTCTTGATCTTCAGCAGCTTCCCCCGTTGCAGCATCATTGGGCACATCGTCTGGTTCCTCTTGATCTTCAGCAGCTTCCCCCGTTGCAGCATCACCGTATTCAGGGGGCACATACTTGTCATCGTCCTCTTCTTCTTCGCCATCCTCCATCATAACCCCTATTTCTCCGTGCCTCGTCCAAACATTATAGTGTGGCATGAAACCCTTGTAAAGCAGGTGGGTGTGAAGGATTTTCCGGTCAGAGTAAGACTTCGTATTCCCACATTTAGGGCATGGACAACACATAAAACCATTCTGCTTGTTTGCCTCGGTCACTTCAAGAAAATCATGCACGCCCTTAATGTACTCGGAGGTGTGTCTGTCACCGTACATCCATTGCCGGTTCATATGTGTGCATTATATATAATTAAGTGTGTCAAAAACCATTACAGAACATCATGAATAGATAATTAAGTGACCAAATTAATAGAAGTTCATCATCACATTAAAACCAAAGTACATACATAGTTCTCATCTAACAACATATAGCTCTCCAGAGCATCTAATTAATTAAACCATACAATGAAACTATGTAAAACATTTCAATGCGAAAACAAATGCGATCATAATCGCAACCAAGGTAACAATTGATCCAACGGCATAATGATACCAAGCCTCGGTATGAATGGCATATTTTCTAATCTTCAAGCGCATTGAATCCATCTTGATCTTGTGATCATCGATGACATCCGCAACATGCAACTCCAATATCATCTTCTCCTCCTTAATTTTTTTAATTTTTTCTTCAAGAAATTGTTTTCTTCTTCAACTAAATTTAACCTCTCGACAATAGGGTCGGTTGGAATGAAACAATAAATGAACCAATAGTTATAAAGATAATATATACCACATCCGAATCATAGACAGGATGAGGGCCGATGGGGGCGGATACCAAAACCATCGCACTATATAATAACAAGCAATAAAATAGTAAGAAAATTACACAAGTATCTATCTAACGTAAGAATTTTTTCTTTCAGAAAGAAGATAAGAACAAGAGGCTCACCACGGTGGTGCTGGCGACGAGATCGGCGCGGGCGATCGACGGCGGTGAAGACGGGAATGGGACGTGACGGGCCGCTAAACCTAGACAAATCTTGAGGAAAATGGAGTTTCGTGGTCGAGCTTCGAGACGAGAAAGCTTAACTAGTGTGGCTCGGGCATTTCATCGAACACCTCATGTGCATAGGAGGTGAGGTAGAGCACCACAAAGCCCTCCCCTCGCCGGCCAGATAAAAACAGAGCACTGGAGTGCTCTGCTCACGGGCGAGGGGTATATATAGGCACCTCATTGGTCCTGGTTCGTGGTATAAATTGGGACTAAAGGGCAGCCTGTGGTCCCGGTTCAAGCCACCAACCGGGACCAATGGTGGTGGGCCAGGCGCGAGGCCCATTGGTCCCGGTTCGTCCCACCAACCGGGACCGAAGTGGCCAGACGAACCGGGACCAATGCCCCCACGAGGCACGGCAGGCCCCTGGCCTCACGAACCGGGACCAGTGCCCCCATGGGTCCCGGTTCTGGACTGAACCGGGACTAATGGGCTGACCCGGCCTGAACCAAAGCCCTCTTTTTCTACTAGTGATGTCACATCATCAACCGTGTTTATCTTCACAAGCTTCTAAAGAAGACGTCCTATGAACTCCTCACTGGTAAGAAGCCAAATGTCAGTTACTTCAGAGTATTCGGTGCTAGGTGCTGGATCAAGGATCCACATCACACTTCAAAATTTGCACCAAAAGCACATGAAGGTTTTATGCTTGGTTACGGAAAGGATTCGCACTCCTACAGAGTATTCAAGCTCTTTCACTATAAAGTGGTTGAAACTGTGGATGTGCGGTTCGATGAGACTAACGGCTCGCAAAGAGAGCACCTGCCAAATGTGCTAGATGAAGTTCCACCTAGTGAATCCATCAAGCTCATGGGAACTGGAGAAATCATACCAAATGAAGCACAACCTGAAGAGGAACTTATCATTTCTGCATCCAATCAATGTGAAGACAGTGCTCAGCCCGAAGACAATCCTCCTAACGATGACAATGATCAGCAAGAGCAAAACGTTCGTCCAGTTCATCCTCGTGTTGCAAATGAAGTACAGATTGAGAAGATAATTGATAGCATCAATGCGCCTGGTCCACTCACTCGTTCAAGAGCAACACACCTAGAAAATTTGTGTGGGCACTTTGCATTTGTCTCAATATCTGAACCCAAGAAAGTTGCTGAAGCCTTCATGGAACCTGAATGGATTCAAGCTATGCAAGAAGAGCTTCAACAGTTCAAGCTGAACAATGTCTGGGAACTTGTCAAGCGTCCTGACCCCCGCAAGCACAACATAATAGGTACAAAATGGATATATCGCACCAAGCAAGATGAGCATGGTCAAGTTGTCAGAAACAAGGCTCGTCTCGTTGCTCAAGGATACACTCAAGTTGAAGGGATTGACTTCGATGAAACATTTGCCCCTGTGGCTAGGCTTGAAGCTATTCGCATATTACTAGCCTATGCAAATCATCACAACATCCTGCTGTATCAAATGGATGTGAAGAGTGTATTTCTCAACGGAAAGATTAAAGAAGAAGTGTATGTTGCACAACCTCCTGGCTTTGAAGATCCAAAACATCCTGATATGGTGTACAAGCTAAACAAGGCACTGTATGGCCTCAAACAAGCCCCTCGCGCTTGGTATGACACACTCAAAGATTTCCTGAAGAGCAAAGGCTTCAAACCTGGTTCCCTAGATCCCACACTCTTCACGAAGACATATGATGGTGAACTGTTTGCGTGCCAAATATATGTGGATGACATTAACTTCGGCTGCACCAACCAGAAATACAGTGATGAGTTTGGACACATGATGCAAAAGTAATATCAGATATCCATGATGGGTGAGCTGAAGTTCTTCCTTGGTCTTCAAATTTGTCAGCAAAGCAATGGCATCTTCATATCTCAAGAGAAATATCTCAAAGATTGCCTGAAGAAGTTTGGAATGCAAGACTGCAAAGGTTATACGACGCCAATGCCAACCAAGAGTCATCTGGGTCCTGACGCCAATGGTAAAGAGTTCGATCAAAAGATATACCGCTCCATGATTGGTTCTTTACTTTATTTACGTGCATCTAGGCTAGATATCATGCTTAGTGTTTCCATGTGTGATAGATTTCGAGTGGCACCAAAGGAATCGCATCACTTAGCTGTGAAGCGAATTCTTCGATATTTGGATTACACCCCAACACTAGGATTATGGTATCCAAAGGGCTCAGAGTTTGATCTAGTTGGATTCTCGGATACTGATTATGCTGGTGACAAGGTGGATCACAAGTCTACATCAGTCACGTGTCACTTTCTGGGACGATCACTTGTCTTTTGGTCTTCAAAGAAGCAGAACTGTGTATCACTCTCCACTGCTGAATCTGAATACATTGCTGCTGGATCTTGCTGCGCTCAGCTTCTATGGATGAAGCAAGCACTCAAGGATTATGGCATCCATCTGAAACAAGTACCACTCTACTGCGACAACGAAAGCGCCATCAAGATTGGCAACAACCCAGTTCAGCACTCGAAGACAAAGCACATTGAAATTCGTCATCACTTTCTCAGAGATCATGTCATGAAGGAAGATATTGATATCATACACGTCAACACTGAAGAGCAATTGGCAGATATCTTCACAAAGCCCTTTGATGAGAAAAGGTTTTGCAAGTTGCGGTGTGAGCTAAATATCTTGGAATCCTCAAATGTTCAGGCACACATCCTAACACTTATGCATGTTGATGACTTTGATGTGCAACACACGAAGTAATGTATGTCTTCAATCAATGATGACTTACACTCTGAGTGTGAATACATTAATGCGGAATTTGACTTCGGAGCGCCACGATAATTGTGCGCCGTGTCTGGGTCTAATACTTCCTATACGGTGGGTAACGCCACCACCAAATTCTTCTTTTTGAAGTGTTTTTCTCATAGCGTTACATTTGCTATGTCTTCTCATTTGGTTTGTCTTCGATATCAACATGACTTCATGTTTATCTTCACAATGTTGATTTTGTCTTACTCTGATATATACACATATTAGTGTTTTGTCCTCTACAGCATTCACTTATAGCTATGTCTTCTCATTTGAATCTTTTGAACTAAGTGAATGTGATCGGACCCTAACCTCTCTATGCTTCCTATCTCAAACTCTATCTATCCAAATCATATGCATTCTGTTGAAACTATCGAATGTCTTCTCTGCGTCCTTGTCAGCAGAAGATACAGAGACAAACATTAAATCTGTTTTAAATGCTCAATTCTTATTGCCAGAAACTCGGAGAAGCTGGAACGACCACCGGACAGTCCAGGCGTGCATGGGAACATGGAACAACTCCCAATGTGTTGCATGTTCTCCACGTGTCACTCAGATGTGAACCGCCAGGGGCACCTGAGTAATTGCGTTGTGCCGTCCCTTTCCCTATAAATGCACATCCAATCGCGGTCAAAATCTTTCTTCCACCTCTCCACCTCGACAAACCCTAGCACCACCGCTAGCTCTCGACGACGCCGGCGACGCAGCGCTTAGCTGCCGCAACCTCTCCGACGCTGTCTTCATGCCGGCCGCGGACATCGTCTTCTCCGCCGCCGCCGTAGGTGTCCTCCGTCGCTGCTAACTCTTGAGCACTGCGTTGGTTTCCCTTGAAGAGGAAAGGGTGATGCAGCAAAGTAGCGTAAGTATTTCCCTCAGGTTTTGAGAACCAAGGTATCAATCCAGTAGGAAGCTACGCGCGAGTCCCTCGCACCTACACAAAACAAATAAATCGTCGCAACCAATGCGATAAGGGGTTGTCAATCCCTACACGGTCACTTACGAGAGTGAGATCTGATAGATATGATAGGATAATATTTTTGGTATTTTTATGATAAAGATGCAAAGTAAAATAAAAGCAAAGTAAAAAAGCAACGGAAATAACTAACTGTCGGAAGATTAATATGATGAAGATAGACCCGGGGGCCATAGGTTTCACTAGTGGCTTCTCTCAAGAGCATAAGTATTTTACGGTGGGTGAACAAATTACTGTTGAGCAATTGACAGAATTGAGCATAGTTATGAGAATATCTAGGTATGATCATGTATATAGGCATCACGTCCGAGACAAGTAGACCGACTCCTTCCTGCATCTACTACTATTACTCCACACATTGACCGCTATCCAGCATGCATCTAGAGTATTAAGTTCATAAGAACAGAGTAACGCCTTAAGCAAGATGACAAGATGTAGAGGGATAAGTTCATGCAATATGATAAAAAACCCATCTTGTTATCCTCGACGGCAACAATACAATATGTGCCTTGCTGCCCCTACTGTCACTGGGAAAGGACACCGCAAGATTGAACCCAAAGCTAAGCACTTCTCCCATTGCAAGAAAGATCAATCTAGTAGGCCAAACCAGACTGATAATTCTAAGAGACTTGCAAAGATAACCAATCATACATAAAAGAATTCAGAAGATTCAAATATTTTTCACAGATAAACTTGATCATAAACCCACAATTCATCGGTCTCAACAAAAACACCGCAAAAGAAGATTATATCGAATAGATCTCCACGAGAGAGGGGGAGAACATTGTATTGACATCCAAAAAGAGAGAGGAAGCCATCTAGCTAATAACTATGGACCCGAAGGTCTGAGGTAAACTACTCACACTTCATCGGAGAGGCTATGGTGTTGATGTAGAAGCCCTCCGTGATCGATGCCCCCTCCGGCGGAGCTCTGGAACAGGCCCCAAGATGGGATCTCGTGGGTACAGAAGGTTGCGGCGGTGGAATTAGGTTTTTGGCTCCGTATCTGATCGTTTGGGGGTACGTAGGTATATATAGGAGGAAGGAGTACGTCGGTGGAGCAACATGGGGCCCACGAGGGTGGAGGGCGCGCCTGGGGGGTAGGTGCGCCCCCCTACCTCGTGGCTTCCTCGAAGCTTCCTTGACTTAGGGTCCAAGTCTCCTGGATCATGTTCGTTCCAAAAATCACGTTCCCGAAGGTTTCATTCCGTTTGGACTCCGTTTGATATTCTTTTTCTGCGAAACTCTGAAATAGGCAAAAAACAGCAATTCTGGGCTGGGCCTCCGATTAATAGCTTAGTCCCAAAAATAATATAGAAGTGAATAATAAAGCCCAATAATGTGCAAAACAGAAGATAGTATAGCATGGAGCAATCAAAAATTATAGATACGTTGGAGACGTATCAAGCATCCCCAAGCTTAATTCCTACTCGTCCTCGAGTAGGTGTAAATGATAAAAACAGAATTTTTTATGCGGAGTGCTAATTAGCATAATTTCAATGTAATTCTTCTTAATTGTGGTATGAATATTCAGATCCGAAAGATTCAAGATAAAAGTACAATATTGACATAAAAATAATAATACTTCAAGCATACTAACTAAGCAATTATGTCCTCTCAAAATAACATGGCCAAAGAAAGTTCATCCCTACAAAATCATATAGTTTAGTCATGCTCCATTTTAGTCACACAAGAATGCTCTCATCATGCACAACCCCGATGACAAGCCAAGCAATTGTTTCATACTTTAGTAATCTCAAACTTTTTCCACCTTCACGCAATACATGAGCGCGAGCCATGGATATAGCACTATGGGTGGAATAGAATATGATGATGGGGGAAAAGGAGAAAGACTCACATCAACGAAGCTAATCAATGAGCTATGGAGATGCCCATCGATTGATGTTAATGCAAGGAGTAGGGATTGCCATGCAACGGATGCACTAGAGCTATAAATATATGAAAGCTCAACAAAAGAATCTAAGTGGGTGTGCATCCAACTTGCTTGCTCATGAAGACCTAGGGCACTTGAGGAGGCCTATTGTTGGAATATACAAGCCAAGTTCTATAATGAAAAATTCCCACTAGTATATGAAAGTGACAAAACAAGAGACTCTCTATCATGAAGATTATGGTGCTACTTTGAAGAACAAGTGTGGTAAAGGATAGTAATTAACATTGTCCCTTCTCTCCTTTTCTCTCATTTTTTTGGGCCTTCTTTTTTTTTTATGGACTTTCTCTCTCTTTTTTTAATTCCTCACTTGGGACAATGCTCTAGAGAATGATGATCATCACACTTTATTTATTTACAACTCGATACTAGAACAAAGTATGACTCTATATGAATGCCTCCGGCGGTGTACCGGGATATGCAATGAACCAAGAGTGACATGTATGAAAGAATTATGAACAGTGGCTTTGCCGCAAATACTATGTCAACTACATGATCATGCTAAGCAATATGAGAATGTTGAACGTGTCATGATAAACGGAATGGTGGAAAGTTGCATGGCAATATATCTCGGAATGGCTATGGTAATGCCATAATAGGTAGGTATGGTGGCTGTTTTGAGGAAGATATAAGGAGGTTTATGTGTGAAAGAGCGTATCATATCACGGGGTTTGGATGCACCGGCGAAGTTTGCACCAACTCTCAATGTGAGAAAGGGCAATGCACGGTACCGAAGAGGCTAGCAATGATGGAAAGGTGAGAGTGCGTATAATCCATGGACTCAACATTAGTCATAAAGAACTCACATACTTATTGCAAAAATCTACAAGTCATCAAAAACCAAGCACTACGCGCATGCTCCTAGGGGGATAGATTGGTAGGAAAAGACCATCGCTCGTCCCCGACCGCCACTCATAAGGAGGACAATCAAAGAACACCTCATTTTCAAATTTGTTACATCACGTTTACCATACGTGCATGCTACAGGACTTGCAAACTTCAACACACGTATTTCTCAAATTCACAACTACTCAACTAGCACGTCTTTGATATCACTACCTCCATGTCTCAAAACAATCATCAAGCATCAAACTTCTCTTAGTATTCAACACACTCATAAGAATTTTTTTACTAATCTTGAATACTTAGCATATTAGGATTATTTAAGCAAATTACCATGCTATTTAAGACTCTCAAAATAATCTAAGTGAAGCATGAGAGATCAATAGTTTCTATAAAACAAATCCACCACCATGCTCTAAAAGATATAAGTGAAGTACTAGAGCAAAACTATATAACTCAAAAGATATAAGTGAAGCACATAGAGTATTCTAGTAATTTCCGAATCATGTGTGTCTCTCTCAAAAGGTGTGTACAGCAAAGATGATTGTGGTAAACTAAAAAGGAAGGACTCAAATCATACAAGACGCTCCAAGCAAAACACATATCATGTGGTGAATAAAAATATAGCTCCAAGTAAAGTTACCGATGGAAGTAGACGAAAGAGGGGATGCCTTCCGGGGCATCCCCAATCTTTGGCTTTTAGGTGTCCTTAGATTATCTTGGGGGTGCCATGGGTATCCCCAAGCTTAGGCTCTTGCCACTCCTTGTTCCATAATCCACCAAACCTTTCACCCCAAACTTGAAAACTTCACAACACAAAACTTAACAGAAAATATCGTGAGCTCCGTTAGCGGAAGAAAACAAAAGACCACTTCAAGGTACTGTAATGAACTCATTCTTTATTTATATTGGTGTTAAACCTACTGTATTTCAACTTATCTATGGTTTATAAGCTATTTTACTAGCCATAGATTCATCAAAATAAGCAAACAACACACGAAAAACATAAGTACTTTCATATGAATATGCCAGGATGTTGGTACATTAAGTACATAAATGATAAATGGACACTATTTTCATTGACAATCAAAATATCATGATTATATTAACAACTAATATTAGAAAGTTAGGCAACACACATTCTTCTCGCTCTCGGTCTATTTTACACTCATCGTCGACTTGCAATGACATCAAAGGAGGCATAAGCCTTTTTGGTATTTTCAATATATAAATAAACTACAACATTGTAATAAATATAAATATGAATGTCTTACATCCGATCATGGGTTTTCGTCCTCCACGGGACTGAACATTACCGGCGTGGTCGCTCATGCATTTGTGGCCGTAAATTTGTTACATATTGTTGTACGTAGTTTTTTGTCAATAATGTTTCCTGCAATGCTAATTAATATTCGACTATACATTGTCCTTAGGGAAGTTTTACAAAATTGAATTCCAAGGAGACATGTTACTTAGCTTGATATAATCATTTTTAGGCTTCGGTTCACGGCACTACTATTTTAATATCCTTATCAAAATCATACTTATATTTCTATTGAGTTTCTACAAAATATTTACTACCACATCTGTCTTTCAGTTAGTAGTGTTTTTTTGTTGTTTGATAAAATCGCAAGATGCCATATAAGTAACTTTTTTTCACATTCTTGCTCGCGTGGAAAACCATCTTCATATGTTATTTTATGGCTATCAAATAAGAATGATTCTCATAATCTATATAAAACCGATCAGAATGATTAATTGGTTAACTGGTGACATATGCAATTATGGTATTGCATACACTTCATGCAATATGGATTGCTTCAGATTGATTTCCATCATAGCTGATTTGACTACTAATACACATATAACTTTTAGTTCCAGTTTTTAATCTCAACTATGGGAATTAGGGCCCATCACATAATAAACATAAGAATTATTTAGCCCATGTGGACCAATGCATTTTCTAGTAGTTTTTATGTTCTCTCTATTCCCTAGTCATCTGCCCCAGTAGCTCCTTAATACCCTATCTTCATGAGGTCAACACTCCGAATCAACATGATATACTTGGATCCCGTGGATATGCCTCATGACGCGTCTTTCTGGCTATAGAACATCACGTAATTATTTATAGTTTCGAAATAAGAATATTATTTTGGGCACTTATTTAGATGTTCACGTATTTTGAGTATCAGCTGTCCATACAATTTTCGTTGCTGCTAACATCCTATTGTAGAAATATTTCATTATTAAACAAAAGTATATTGAGAATTAGTTTGCTCGGAACTCTATGCTATGTACGTACACATGCACTTTTTTATCTGGGTAGAGAAAGTTTTTTTTTTTTTGAGACTTAGAGAAAGTTTCTTATCCCACGTGAACCACTAATGTAGCCGCCCAGATTGATTACTCTCATAAAATCATATCCTAATTTTTTTGGCTAGGATCATAAACGATGTCACTAAATCTAGTATTGTGATCTGATGTTTTTCACCTCAAAAGCAGAAAAAAAGAAAAAAAAAGATTTGAGTCTTGTTATTTTTGCGGGCCACTTTGACTTGTTATACTAAGCCGAACCTATTTTAGCTGTTGGGTAGCCATGCTGTTTTTACGGGAGCGGGCAACCATGCTTTTCAATCCCCAACACGCGTTCACTTCTTCTTTTTTGACAACTAACACACGTTCACTTCTAATTCTCTAGGACAGAGTTTTTTAATAGAAAAAATATATGACTTGGACGGAAGTTATGATCGGACTCTTGTTTTGTTGGGGTGGCGCTCGGACTCTTTATAGTTGGCCGTGCCTTTTTCTAGCTGTTTAGGAGTCGTGCTTTTTTATGGCAGATGGCAGAGTTGGTTTACAATCCCAACGAACGTACACTCTCAATTTTCTAGGAGAGATTTTTATAATAGAAAAACAATGACTTGAACGAAAGATGTGCTGAATTATTTGTACGTGTCATGCCAGACTGTTTGGACGCACCTATATTTGTATGTAACGCTACATGTATTAAATCTTAACTGTTAATATATAAAATTAATGGTCAAGATAATTTAATCTATGTGGGTGAACATGATGCCTTGTTTGACTTCTCTAATGTATATATAATAGATAGATGTCTTCGCGCTATGAGGTCAATGTCTTCTAAACTGATTTATCTTTAAAATCTTCTGAGAATGCATATGACCTCTTCCCCTTCCCTCGCATCTCTAATGCTGTCACAGGTACATGTCCATGGGAGAATCCCTTGGTTCTCATAGTCTGCATTCATCTGCAGAATTCTTACAGCATCACATCAACTCTCCCGAAGCCAGTTCATGTCTGACCAGCAGACGGAAGCCTTTGACTGTGTTGAAGCCATTTAGTCTGAACTTCATGGCAATAGATAAGTCAGCAAGGAAGGGTGGCAGACAGCGGCGTGGGAATACATCGAAGGATTTGCCACCAGACCTCTATGAGGTATACAAGACAGATCCAGAGGAGGACTACAATCAGCGCAAAACGCGAATCCAATGGATTCGAAGATATTGGGCAGAAAAATGGTACAAGTACAGGTTTGTGATACAGGAATATGCTGAAAAGAATGCCATCAAGCGAACCTGGGGAGACATCTTGTACAAAAATCTTCCACCCAGGTCTAGAGCTGAAGCCATTGATCAAGGCATCTACCCTTGCATGGTCCGTGGACCACAGCCTGCTGATGCCGACCCATCTTTGCTGCTATGGTGTTGTGATGACAATCTGTTCAAGCGTAACTTTCAATTTGCCAAGAACTCGGCCAAAGAGAATAAGAAGTCGCGTGGATTAGACTTCAACCCAGGCCCCTCTGCTCCTCGTGCCGATGGCACACGCGAAGCTGAACCCAATCTTGTTGGGCCCTTCTACAACCTAGAAGGCCTCATCACTCACATTATGGTTCAAGGGACTGTTGTGGATTACTCCGCAGATGACGCTGATTCTGACGAAGCGCCTGCACCACCGAAGCCAAAGAAGCTGAAGAAACCCAAGGCTTCGAAGCCTTCCACTACACCAAAAGCCTCGCGAGCGAAACCTCTGGCCACTGCTCCTCCTACACCAAGTGTGCAGTCTGAAGATCTCTCACGCAATTCCGAGTCTGAGAAGAAGAAGAAGCCCATGCACACTCCTGGTCCAGCTCTGACCCCTGCTGCCGTTCTGAGGAATGAGAACGGCGCCATTGATCTGTTGAGTGACGACGATCTTACTGATGATGCTCTTGAGCTGCTGATAAAGAGCAAGCAAGAGGCGGAAATCTTCAATGATTTGCCTCTCTTTGACGTGGAAGTGTTAAACAATTTCATTGATGAATGGTTTGACACCCCCAATCTCAGCTTTGATGATCTGCAACTCTCTGTTGGCCTCAGCGTCTCCTTTCATGGAGCCATTGCTCCTGAGGTGGCTCTAGCTCAGAGAATTGTTGAGCTGAAGCACAAGATTGATTATGAAAAGGCTCAGTTCAAGAAGCATGTGGCCAAGCTCAGCGTGACAGACGTCCAAAACTTCAAGACTATGATGCATGAGCTCAAGGAAGCGTTTCACAAGAAGCGTGATGAAGCCAAAGGCTCTCGAGAGCGAATGAAGCATCTGACTGCAAAATGTGTTCAAGCTTACAATGAAGTTGAGAAGCGCAAGGCACTTGGGCGTCCTGGCATCGACCCCAAGATGGCTGCCAAACAGAAGAAGCCTGTTGTGTACCAAGCTGATACATCCAGGCGAGAAGAACCTCGCATTGTCTTCCCTGCGAGTATGACAGGCGTGAAGCCTAAGGTCCCCACAGTGGCTTCAGAGCTTTAGAAAACAAGGGCAGCTGAAGCCAAAGCCAGAAAGCGCAAGACCAAGAACACCTCCGAAGTGGCTCCACCTACCAAGAAACGGAAAATCAAGAAGAAAGATCGGGCTACTCCCACAGAGCCCCTTGTCGTCGAGCCAATTTCTGTTGCTCGTCCTGCATCTGCACAACAAGAACGTCGTTTGATAGTTCATGAGCCTGCTTCCCCAGAGGCTCCTGAAGCTGAAGACATTCCAGCTGCCAACCCCACCGCAGCTGAAGACATTGGTCCCCAAGACAATGTTGAAGATGATGAAGTCCTTCCTCAGATCGAGCACAATGTGGTATCATCGCCTGTTCTCACGAACAGTGAACTCATCAGCATTGGTCGTCCTCTAACGCCAATGGCTCAGGATGATTCATGGGCTGATCACCCTCAAGACTCCCCCCATGAAGAAGAAACACCAACTCCCCAACTCAAGTCACCACTCCGGTGCTTGATGATGAAGACTTTGTGGCCCAGACAACTCCATCTCAACAAGCGTCGCCAGCGTTTCGCAGGCTTCGCAAAGGACCAAGGCTACAAGTCACTCTTTCGAGTGTTCCAGAAGGAGAAGAGCACCAATCAGTATCTCGCCAAGTATTTCCTGAAGCCTCTCCAACTATGAACATCTCCAAGTCTGAAGCCAAAGTTGCTGAAGATATTCCGGCTGCATCAGCTCATGAACAAGAAGAGGCAAGATTGGTAGAAGAACGTGTTGCTACACCCCCGTCCAACCCTGAAGTTGTTCTCGAGGAGAACGTGTCCGACCCTCCAGCTACTCAAGTGGAGGTTAACAATACTGAGGCGGCCACAAACAACTCAACTGAAGCCAATGACGTTGTCATGGCTGAAGCTACTGTGGCGCCTGAAGTTAACGTGGTGCCAGAAGTAGTTGCACCTGAAGCCAATGCTGCATCTGAAGCAAATCTGCAGCCTGAAGTTAATGTGGTGCCAGAAGTAGTTGCACCTGAAGCCAATGTTGCACCTGAAGCAAATCTGCAGCCTGACGTTAATGCTAATGCCACAGCTCCTGTACCGCCTCCTAGGCCACACACTATCGAGCAAGCACACAATTATGGTCAGGTCACTGTCAGATGGCCCATTCTGGTTCCTCCACCTGCTGCTGGTCCGCAATTTGATTATCACGCCGAGCACAGGCCGCAGGTCCAGAAGCCTAAGCCAAGACTGCCCAGGTTTCTAGGTACTGCCACTTCACCAGGGTCCTTTAATGCAAATGGCTTCATTGCGCACAACACTTTCTTTGATAGTGCCAAGAACCCCTATTCCAAGCCAACGATTTCATCAGATCGGTTCTGGAGCTATCAGCAGCGCAGTTATTATTCTTGTGTTCTTTATGACCAAGGGCGCATCTTTCCACATATGCGTCTAGACTGTGAAGCCATTGCTGGATTGCCATGCCTTGAAGAAGCCCTTGACTGCTTCCGTGATGCTGGATTGCTGAACTTTGTGACTGATAAGGAGCATTGGAATGAAGAGCTTCTGCTACAATTTTATGCTACCCTCCACATTCGCGGCTACAACAGGGATCTGAAGACTTGGGTCCTTGAGTGGATGGCAGGCAATGTCCATCATGAAGCCAAAGCTCTTGACATCATTGAGCTAACTGGCCTGCCCACTCCAGGACAACTCATCGAGCCTGGTTGTCAGCTTCACCCAATGCATTGAAGAGCATTTTTCAGAAGCCCGAGGCCAACATGAGCCAAATGCTAAGCATGATGAAGCCTCTGCCACGCGACGCTGAATACCCAAGAGAATTCTTTGTTGAAGACCTAGAGTATCTGCCCCACACTATTTATCATATCATCAGGCGAACTCTCTGGCCTGTCGAAGGACATTCTTCTACAGCAAAGCTTGAAGGAGCGATGAAGACATGGGTCTTTTATATCTTCAATGGCATCAGCTTCAATGCTCAAGACTTCTTTATCAGGCAATTGGCTACATCTGGCTCTGATCTCTTTGGTCTGAAGTTCTACGCACCGTGGGTTATGCGCCTTATCAAGCTTCATTCAGCTGTCAACTATCAGCCTTCTGCTCGCAACCATCTGATCTTTTTGCCAGAGGTTGATATGTCAGCTGAAGCCATATACCCAGAGCCTGCCAAGGAGCCCATTTATCTTCACAATACTAATCACCAAAGCTTCACCCAACCCATTGAAGGAGTGCAGGCCGTCACTCATGTTTATCCTTTGGCTGGCAATACACGTGGCCCTCACCGTGCCAATACTCAAGCCGCTGAGAGCACAATTGCGCAAAGGCCTCGGAAGCGCTCTCGTGTTCTCAATGACAGAGAGCTTCTCGGTGCCCTGCATCAGAAACAGGATAAGGATCACTACTGGCTAAAGCAGCAGATGCAAAGCCTCTTGGTGGACGTAAATCGCATTCGCAATCTTGCCACCAAGAATGCATTTGTCACTCATGAAACCTGTCGAAGGTCATGGAAGAGTTTGACATTCTGAGTGTTGAAGCAGATCTTCAAGCCGATGGCTTCACTGGAAGATTCAAGTTTGACTCCCCTCCTCCAAGGAATGCTGTCTTGCGTCGGACTCCCTCTCTTGAAGACTCTGACTATTCCTCCTCAGCTACAACGGTGAATGCCAGAGTCATAGATGACCAAGAAGATGCTACTTCACCACCTCCTACTTCGGCGCATATCGACACTGCACCAAGATCTTCTGCACCGCCAAACCCCGACGCCGACCCTGCAGTTTCACCTACTCCTTCTAGGAACGAGTAGAGACTCTATGTCTTCAAACCTTTTTGGTCCTTACTGACAAAAGGGGGAGAAGCATATGAGTTGATGGTCTTCAAGCGGGTCCATATGGGCGGTTGCGTTATATTTTTCCTAGTGTTTACAACTCTCGCTTTTGATACATTTGGTTCTTTGAGTTGTAACACTTAAACTTGATGGTCTTCTGCTACTTGTTTGCTATTCTATGATGCAATGATAAATTCCACACGAAGTCATATTGCAGACGTCCATTTTTCATTATGCATCTCATTATCTTCGTTATATCAAATCATGCATGATGAATTGTCTTCATAAGTTGAAGAGGATCTCCACAAGTACAACCTGCCATGTGCATTTGCATTCCAAAAGCGAATTACTGATATGCACATCTTCAGGGGGAGCCTTTTGCTACTTATGAAGACAATACCTTTATCCTTTACAATTTCACATACTTTTATCCCTGTTGAAAACTTCAACCGGTTTGTCATCAATCACCAAAAGGGGGAGATTGTAAGTGCATCTAGTGCCACCCCTAGTTGGTTTTGGAGTATTGACGACAAACCTGGTTGAGGGACTAATGTGTTTGTGAGAATTGCAGGATAACACAGGTAGTAGTCCCTCATTGATTCGGTTTACCTACCGGAGATGACCCCTAAAAATGTATGAAGACATTGAAGACAATGGTGGTATGTGAAGATATTCACATTGAAGACTATGACATGAGAAGACATCGCGTGAAGACTATGGAGCGCGAAGACTTAGTTGTTTTGTTGTTTCCTTTTCTTCTTTGTTGAGTCATAGGAACCACCGTAATGTTAAGTGGGGTCCTAGTGAACAAAGTTAGAGTGACTGAAGTGATGCTCAACCAAATCCTATGTCTCCGAGCGAAGACAATGAGAGCAAATCTTATCTAGAGCTGGATGAGTCAGCTTTACCTGTAGCCCAAGTCAAGTTGCCGCGTGTGTTTGAAATCTGACCATTGGAACACGTGTCAGTTCCTTAGTGACCCAGGGTCAATTCGGACAAATCAGGTCGGGTTGCCTAATGGCTATAAATAGCCCACCCCCTACACCATAAATTGGTGGCTGCTCAGAGTTAGTGCACGGCTTTTGTCGTTTATGAGCAACCCACCTCCGAAGCTTTTGAGAGAGAGAAATCCTTGCGAGGACAAAGCCCAAACACCCAGAGCCAAAGAGTGTTAGGCATCACTCAAGTCTTTCTGTCTGCGTGACCTGAAGACTTGTTACACTTGAGGACTGTGAATCCTCCAGCCGGTTAGGCGTCACGTTCTGAGCATCCAAGAGTCATTGTGGATCGCCGGTGAACGAAGTCTGTGAAGGATTGGAAGTCTACCTTGAAGACTTAGCAGAGTCATTGGGCGAGGACTGGGTGTCCTTAGCTCAAGGGGAATAAGGTGAAGACATGGTCTTCTGAGTTAAATCTCAGCCTCCCTAACCAGACGTATAGTTGTCACAGCAACTGGAATTGGTCCAACAAATCCTTGTCCTCACCAAGTGACTGGTTCTATCCTCTCCCTCTCTTTACCTATAGTTTGTCTTCATGAAGTCATAGCCTGTTTGCACTAGCTATTTGACTTCACTGTGTGACTACTATTGTTGTTTGGCTTTATACTATCTTCCATCCTGATCTTTACTACCTAGCTGCTATTAGTCTTCGTGCTTTCACTTCATTGAATACTTGACTATGGCTTGCTTAGTGTAGTCTACCTTCCGCTGCATATCAATAGGTTCATTTCTATTGTTGTCTTCGAAACTCTCATGTTTTGAAGACTTTCATAAAAATCGCCTATTCACCCCCCCTCTAGTCGATAACTAGCACTTTCAATTGGTATCAGAGCAAGGTACTCCCTTGTTCTGTGTGATTCGGTTTAACCACCTGGAGTTTTAGCTATGTCGACTGCAGGTATAATCAAAGTCTCTGCTGCTTGCCCTGTCTTCGATGGAACTGAATATCCCTACTAGAAGAATAAGATGCGCATGCATCTTGAAGCCATTGATGTCGACCTCTGGTATGTCGTCAAGAATGGTGTCCCCAAGACTGGTGAAGGTGTCACCCCTGCTGATGTCAAGAAGTTCATTCAACTGGATTCTACTGCCAAGAACATCATCTGTGGTCATCTGACCAAAGGACAGTATGGCCATGTGAGTGCTCTGGAAACGTCGAAGCTATTCTGGGACTGGCTCTCCAAGGTCAAAGAAGGCGTCTCAACCCAGAGAGATCAAAGGATCAGTGTTCTTCGCAACCTCTTCAACCGCTTCAAGAGAAACGACAATGAGAATGTCCAGCTCATGTTTGATCGCCTCACTGACATCACAAATGAGCTTCGTGCTCTCGGCGCCATTGAGATCACCAAGCATGAAATCGTCAAGACACTGCTGAGATCACTTGACAGCTCGTTCGACACCCTTGCCCTGATGATACAAGAACACCATGACTTCAAGACACTCGATCTGCCTTTCATACTTGAGAGGGTCAACACACATGAGTTCCAGCTATCTGAGAAAAGAGATATTTATGGTCCCAACTATGGCCGAACTCGTGCTTTGAAGGCAAAAGTTGTTTCCTCATCTGAGGAACTGATTGAACCCAGGTGAACCAAGGAAGCATTTTCTGCTTAGTGCGGAGCTATTGTTAGGGACATCATCCCGATTAGCATCCAGCTATGGAATAAGCCTAAGAACGAACACCCTCAAGTTTCTTATGTCACTGATAGACAGAAAGATGATCTTTGGACCTTGCTGAAGGCAAATTTCACCCTACCGCCAGAGGAGGATCAGAATAAGCCCGTTATAGAGCCACTGGTCAAGGCGTGTGCTCTTAAGAAGATGGCAGATCTATTCAGGAGGTGGAAGAATGAGTTGAAATCAACGTTTGTCGACAAAGGGAAGACTCCAGAAATTCACCGGCCGATTTGAGAAGATAAGAGTTCACTGGCCCGCATTTGTGGCCTACAAGACATCACACAAGAGTAAGAAGATGTCAGAGACAAACAAGAACAATACTGCAAAGAAGAAGTTTCACCATCGCATGGGGTCAGGTGGCTACCTTAAAGCCCGGTCGTTATGGGACAAAGCTGAGAATGACCTGATTGCTAAAGGGGTCGAACCGGAGACACTGAACTGGCCAGACCGTTCAAGAATTTGGTTTTCCAGGGTTGGGGTAACTTTGGACCCTGAAACAGGGAAGTGCGTTTGGACAGACGAGCAACTTGCAATACCCGTCAAGAAGCTTCAAAAGTGTATCACCGCAGCGCAGCAAGGGACGTTCATTCCCGAAGAGAGAACGACGAGCACCCTGGACGAACACGAGGCACGCCAGGCTCCGTTCCGTGGAGGGTTGGGTTTCCCGGCGCAGGCGGTTACAAAACACGGGAGAGGAAGAGGAAACTGGAGCTGAGCGAAATGCAGAAGCTCAATGCAAGAGTACTAATGCTAGAGGAACAAGTTGAGAGCCAGCGAGCTGCCGACCAACCATCTCAGCGGCACGAAGCTACCTCGCCATCTCAGCGGAGAAGCAGTGTGGCTTCCACGGAGCTCGTTCAGTAGCCTGACTTCACGGCTCCTAGCTACCCCGTGGATGCTATCACGGAGGCTCAACATTGCCAGCTTATGACGAAATGCCAGAACCTCACCTTGAAGGCGGCTGCCGGCTGTGTTGCACCTCCTCAACCCGACGGAACTTTTCACTACCATCCAATTCCACATGGCTATGCTGTTGTGGTGGTGGATGAAGTAATGGAGGGATTTGAGGAGCTCGAGCTTGACCACCCTACAGGTGAAGGGGAGATTCAGCTGGGTCTTGCTCAGAAGACTCCATGTCTATGGCGGAAGGAGTACATCAAGCTTCCAAACTGGACGCCTCCGCCTCCTCCTCCTCCTTCGGCGAGTCAGGGCACTCCGCCTCCTCCTCCGACGAGTGACCAGGGCCCTCCGCCTCCTTCTCCGGATGCTCCGTGCGTGAGGCCACTCCACCTCCTCCAGCGCGTCCGAGCAGTTCGCCTCCTCCTCCCCCTCGTCAGCAAAGGCGGAAGACAGATGCCGCCGCTCCGGCTCCTCCGGCCCGTCGGAGCACTCTGCCTCCTTCTCCGCCTCGTAAGCAACGACGGAAGAGAGACGCCACTGCTTCGGCGGCTAGCAATACAACCACAGGCGGGAGGCAATACAGATACGGTCCATCTCTCAAGACTTCAGAAAAGTTACCATACGAGCGGACCCAGGAAGAAAACGCGGAGATCTGTGAAGCCCAAGTGAGGGAATTTTTTGCAAAGAAACCTCAACCTTCGAAGGAGACGATAGATCCGATGAAAGCGAAGTGCACTATCAATGCCCTGAAGCGACCACCACCGCCTCTGCAGGATTCCAACTATGTCCGCTGTCTTAAAAAGACATATAAAAATGCATGGGACTCAAGAACTACTTTGAGTGATGCAAGGTTAGCAGAACGAAGAAGTGGGAAAAAATTCCCCAGCTCGGTGAAGAGGCGAACCAATCATGCCCCCAGCTCAAGGTGTCTAGCGATATCGTCGCTAATCTACCGGGGATGGTGCCCCATACCAATCCTGCTAATTATCTGAGCGATGATATACTGTTTGACACAATGGAGGTGGACGAATTCAGATACCAGTATGGGAAACCTCTCGTCAAAGATGGAAGTCCTCCTCTAACAACGATGATGCGAAGATTGCATGAATGGTACTTGGAAACCTGCAGCCAGTCTGGGAAGGACGTTTTGACGATGAGAATTAAAGAGGAGCACGACCTCATTGGAATTGGTCTGTTCTCTGTTGAATTTGATGAGTTATTCTAGTTCTACAATCAAAAGGCCCTCGACAAAACACTCATGACTTGCTACTATCTGTAAGTACTACTTCTATAATTAAGTCTCTATATATAGCTTAACTCTTTCATTGCATGTGTATATATAATTATCCTCACTATATTATGCAGATTGAAGATCGTCGAATGCAGAAAAGCACAACTCTATGACATTGGGTTCATTAACCCAAATATCATACATGAATGGACAGTTAAACACAATGTCAAAGAAATGGGGGATAACTTGCTACAATCGTTGCTCAAAAATCAAAGCAAAGATATAGTACTCTTTCCTGACAACTTCAAGTGAGTGTTACTGTCTTGTGCATATTTGGTTTCCCTTATTACTCGTAATGTAACTGATGAGTTATGCATGCGTGCACATCTTCCAATTTATTCTCCTAGAGATTAATTAAGCTTGAGCGGGGAGTAGTAACCGTTTTAGACTCGAGAAAAAAAGATCGCCAGGACTATGCGAACATGACTCGAATGCTACAGAATTAAGTTCAATCAATCATTACCGCACCATATATGGCTATGTAGAAATGATTTGGTTTTCCATGACAAAAATGCTTCTCCTCTACAGGCTCTTTTCGATGTACGCACTCGCTTCGTACGTGGTCTACACTACAGCGAGCGGAGTACCAACCGCTGTTCAAGGCGGTGTGTACACGATTGGAGCGGGTGGCTACGGAGGTTTTTTCTCAACATGGGTGGCAGCACAACCTCCGGATTGACCCAGCACCACTTTCGATATAGGCATAGTGTCGGTCTATAGGACTCTACTGTTGCCATTTTGTCGGTTTTGTTTCTTTTCTTTCTATAAAACTTTTTAGAATTGGCAGTGTGCATCTTCGTTATGATCCGCTTGATGCTACATTTTTTAGGTAATAAAACGCCCTTTATCCAAAAAAAAGTAGGAGCAGACCGTCGCAGGAGGCGTGGAGCACCACGCGGTGACCACCGCCTTGGTTGCGGAACCCGAGTAGTGCCCGTCGGAGCTTGCTAGAGGTCGAAGGCGTCAACCACACTATTGAAGCCACCCTTGTTGCTGTCCTTGCCGTCGAAGCAGATGAGAGGCAGCGACGGCTTGTGCCTGTGGTGGGCGAGGAGGAAATCAGCGGTAGAGATGAGGCGGCGCCAGGAGGGGCAGACTCTGCGGCAGCGGAGGAGCTCCTTGGCCGGCAAGCGCACGAGGATCTCCCACACGACGACTTCCTCCGACAACACGGGGACGCGGCAGCTCAACGCCTGTGCGGTTCCATCCATGGTCCCTCACTGACTTCAGCAAGGATGACGGCATACCTCTGGCTGCCTCACGCCATCTTGGCCGCTCACTGGCCAACGCCGAGAAAGTTTAGGGTTTTGGTGTGGGGCGCGTAGTCGGCGGCGGATGGGGAATGGGGAAATTTTGAGTGCCCGCGTCGGCACTTCGAATCGAAAGAGCGGCTGCGATGAGAAATTTTCACAAAACACCACCCGCAACTTTTATTTTCCTTTGCACAAAACCCCAATCTCATTGCTATTTTCTCTTTTCAAACCAGGTCATTCAGATTTTACATTTTTATTTTTATTTTGCGCGGGGGGAGGGGGGTAGGAGTATATTACTACAAGACTATATAGCGGTATGATCACACTAGTAGAAAACAGGGTTTTGATCACAGCGTACACATTAGTCTCTGTTGCATTACGAACCGGGACTAATGTGAGCATTAGTCCGGTTCGAGCGGCTAAAGGCATTAGTCCCGGTTCTAATGGGCTCTTTAGTCCCGGTTTGAGACACGAACCGGGACTAAAGGGTGCCATGCCCTTTAGTGCCGGTTTGAGAAACGAACCGGGACTAAAGGGTGCCATGCCCTTTAGTCCCGGTTCGTGTCTCAAACCATGACTAAATATTAGATCTTTAGTCCCGGTTTGAGATACGAACCTGGACTAAAGTTTGCGATGCCCTTTAGTCCCGGTTCGTGTCTCAAACCGGGACTAAAGGGCCCATTTCTCAAACTCTACCCCCCCCCTATCTCGCCATTTCATATTTGAAAAAAAACAAAAGAAAATGATAAAAACTTCAAAAATATAATCCTTCGAGATGTAGTTATATTACTACATCTACTAGTTAGGAAAATTAAAAAACTTAAATTTGGACATGTTTTGCAAAAAAGTGTTATGAAAAAGTAAAACGGCTATAACTTTTGCATACAATGTCGGAAAAAACGTATAATATATCAAAATGTTCAGCACGAAAATCCGCAGCCATAGGCATGTTTGCAAACTTTTAGAATCCTCAAATTCTAAAAGGAAAAAAAGTTATGCTCAAATTTCAGTTTTTTTGAATTTTGGTTAAATCTGGTCAAACTGTGGTCAAATTACTTATTCAAGAAGTTTTAGTGTTACTAAATAATTATTTAAGAATATTAGTGTTACTAAACAATTATTTAAGAATATTAGTGTTACTAAATAATTATTTCAGTTTTTTTTTTGAATTTATGTCAAATCTGGTCAAACTATGGTCAAAATACTAATTCAAGAAATATTAGTGTTACTAAATAATTATTGTTTTTTAGAATAATAGTTTCAAACTCAAACAATGAAATGTGTGACTTCGTGCCCAAGCTAAACTCCTGAGGGTTAATAGGATAGACATCTTACTATTGTCAGGAAAACAACAACTGCAGACTTGGAAACGAGGCGGAATAGAACCCGAAAGTTAAGCGTGCTAAGGCTGGAGTAGTGAGAGGATGGGTGACAGGCCGGGAAGTTAGATGATTTGAAATGAAGAGGGGTGATTACAGATTAGCGGTTAAATTGAGCGGTGATGCGGGTTATTAGAGATTAAATTGTAAAATAATTCAAAAATTTAAAAATCACGAAAAAAATAAAAAAAATAAAAAAATCGTAAAATTTCCTTCAGTCCCGGTTGGTGGTACCAACCGGGACTAAAGGTGGAGCTCCAGACAGCGGCCGCGTGGAGGGTCTTTAGTCCCGGTTCGTATAAGAACCGGGACAAATGGGCCTTTTTCTACTAGTGTGAGAAGACAATATGTTCTCGATACGGACATCTAAGGAGCCAAATGGCAGTACAAGATTTAGTACGACTGTACAATGTGAAGCGATATGCCACCTTATTTTGTTCCGTTCAAGTTTTTTTTGGAATAAACTCCTCTCTTCTCAAAGAGCCTTGATCTCCAGTGCCAAATGACCATATATAGGCAGACCTTGACTGGTTGCCAGACAGTGCCTCAGAGGAATCCAACTGGACGATGACCGACAAATCCGTGTGTTGGGCAGCTAGATCAACGCCCTGCATGAGTGCGTGAAATCTCTGCTTCCAAGGCATCGTTGTAGTCAAAAAATACTCGATAGGCTGAAAACACCATTGCTTCATCAACATTTCTCAAGATCATACCTGCACCTACATAACCATCATAAGCTGAGAACGATCCATCAACCGATAGAGAAACTAGACTCACTAGTGGAGCAGGCCAGGACGCGGGGACAAGAATGGGATTCACCTTCAGGTTGACATTCCATCATCACATTCCCTTTAATAATCTTCTCAGTGGAGTATCTCCTATATTGCAAAGGGGATTTCCTTAGCTGTCCAAGAACTCGACCGAAGTTCCAATGGGGCCTACTTGCTAGTCATGGGGCAAATCATCACGTAATGGACAGATACGCCATATGAGCATGATTACCATTCCTCGGACAATCCCCATACACCCTGCTAACACATACAACAACCATTCCCTTGCAACCTTACGCTGCCAAGAGGTTGTGTGCTCCGGAGGAAATGTCCGGGAGATGTAGTGGGGTCAAGTCGAGCAGCAATTCTTTTAATTCATCTTTTGATCCCAAGAACCAGAGTAGTAGACCACCTTCTGGTGATGTTGGGCATGTTGATTGCCGTGGCAAGTCTTCCCCTCAATGCAGGGTGGATGACGAGGAAGCTGATGGGTCCTCTCGTCTCAAGAATAACCAGTCCAGCAGAGGACGTGGGCGAGGCCGTGGCCGGACTAATGACGCTGGTAAGGAAAATAAACCGATTCAAAGATTGATGGACAACAAGTCTAGACAGAAAAGGAAGCCCATCAACAATCCAGCTACTGCGAATTTGTCCGATGAGCATACTTCAAATTCTGTGAGCGATGTGGCAATTGTGGTCTTTGACAAATCTAGCAAAGATGGTGGTGTTGGGGAACATAGTAATTTCAAAAAAAATCCTACGCACACGCAAGATCATGGTGATGCATAGCAACGAGAGGGGAGAGTGTTGTCCACGTACCCTCGTAGACCGAAAGCGGAAGCGTTAACACAACGCGGTTGATGTAGTCGTACGTCTTCACGATCCGACCGATCAAGTACCGAACGCACGGCACCTCCGAGTTGGGCACACGTTCAACCCGATGACGTCCCTCGAACTCCGATCCAGCCGAGTGTTGAGGGAGAGTTTCGCCGGCACGACGGCGTGGTGACGATGATGATGTTCTACCGACGCAGGGCTTCGCCTAAGCACCGCTACAGTATTATCGAGGTGGACTATGGTGGAGGAGGGCACTGCACACGGATAAAAGATCAAACGATCAATTGTTGTGTCTCTAGGGTACCCCCCTGCCCCCGTATATAAAGGAGCAAGGGGGGAGGTGCGGCCGGCCAAGAGGGGGTGTGCCAGGAGGAGTCCTACTCCCACCGGGAGTAGGACTCCCTCGCTTTTCCTTGTTGGATTAGGAGTGGAGGGGGAAAGAGGTGGAGGAGAAGAAGGAAAGGGGGGCACCGCCCCCTCTCTTGTCCTATTCGGACTAGGGGGGAGGGGCGCGCGGCCCTTGCCCTGGCAGCCTCTCCTCTTCTCCACTAAGGCCCACTATGGCCCATTAACCCCTGGGGGGTTCCGGTAACCCCTCTAGTACTCCGGTAAAATCCCGATTTCACCCGGAACACTTCCAATATCCAAATATAGGCTTTCAATATATCAATCTTCATGTCTTGACCATTTCGAGACTCCCCGTCATGTCCGTGATCACATCTGGGACTCCGAACAACCTTCGGTACATCAAAACATACAAACTCATAATATAACTGTCATCTAAACGTTAAGCGTGTGGACCCTACGGGTTCGAGAACTATGCAGACATGACCGAGACACGTCTCCGGTCAATAACCAATAGCGGAACCTGGATGCTCATATTGGCTCCCACATATTCTACGAAGATCTTTATCGGTCAGACTGCATAACAACATACGTTGTTCCCTTTGTCATCGGTATGTTACTTGCCCGAGATGCGATCGTCGGTATCTCAATACCTAGTTCAATCTCGTTACCGGCAAGTCTCTTTACTCGTTCCGTAATACATCATCCCGCAACTAACTCATTAGTTGCAATGCTTGCAAGGCTTAAGTGATGTGCATTACCGAGTGGGCCCAGAGATACCTCTCCGACAATCGGAGTGACAAATCCTAATTTCGAAATACGCCAACCCAACAAGTACCTTCGGAGACACCTGTAAAGCACCTTTATAATCACCCAGTTACGTTGTGACGTTTGGTATCACACAAAGTGTTCCTCCGGTAAACGGGAGTTGCATAATCTCATAGTCATAGGAACATGTATAAGTCATGAAGAAAGCAATAGCAACATACTAAACGATCAAGTGCTAAGCTAATGGAATGGGTCAAGTCAATCACATCATTCTCCTAATGATGTGATCCCGTTAATCAAATGACAACCCATATCAATGGCTAGGAAACATAACCATCTTTGATTAACGAGCTAGTCAAGTAGAGGCATACTAGTGACACTCGGTTTGTCTATGTATTCACACAAGTATTACCTTTCCAGTTAATACAATTCTAGCATGAATAATAAACATTTATCATGATATAAGGAAATAAATAATAACTTTATTATTGCCTCTAGGGCATATTTCCTTCATGTTGGGGAACGTAGCAGAAATTCAAAATTTTCCTACGTGTCACCAAGATCAATCTAGGAGATGCTAGCAACGAGAGGGGAGGAGTGCATCTACATACCCTTGTAGATCGCGAGCGGAAGCGTTCAAGAGAACGGGGTTGATGGAGTCGTACTCGTCGTGATCCAAATCACCGATGATCCTAGCGCCGAACGGACGGCACCTCCGCGTTCAACACACGTACGGAGCGGGGACGTCTCCTCCTTCTTGATCCAGCAAGGGGGAGGAGAAGTTGATGGAGATCCAGCAGCACGACGGCGTGGTGGTGGAAGTAGCGGGATCCCGGCAGGGCTTCGCCAAGCGCAAGCGGGGAGGAAGAGGTGTCACGGGAGGGAGGGAGGCGCCAGGGCTTGGGGTGCTGCTCCCATGCGCCTCCCCACTATATATAGGGGTGGAGGGGGCTGGTTTCTTGCCCTCCAAGTCCATTGGGGCGTTGGCAAAGGTGGGGGAAAGAAATCCCATCATTTCCCTTCCCCACCGATTGTTATCCCCCTTTTTAGGGATCTTGATCTTATCCCTTCGGGATATGATCTTATTCCTTCTAAGGTGGGATCTTGGTGCGCCTTGACCAGGGGTGTGGGGCCTTGCCCCCACTACCCACGTTCATGTGGGTCCCCCCATGCAGGTGGGCCCCACTTCGGAACCTTCTAGAACCTTCCCGGTACAATACCGAAAAATCCCGAACATTTTCCGGTGGCCAAAATAGGACTTCCCATATATAAATCTTTACCTCCGGACCATTCCGGAACTCCTCGTGACGTCCGGGATCTCATCCGGGACTCCGAACAACTTTCGGTTAACCGCATACTAATATCTCTACAACTCTAGCGTCACCGAACCTTAAGTGTGTAGACCCTACGGGTTCGGGAGACATGCAGACATGACCGAGACGACTCTCCGGTCAATAACCAACAGCGGGATCTGGATACCCATGTTGGCTCCCACATGTTCCACGATGATCTCATCGGATGAACCACGATGTCGAGGATTCAATCAATCCCGTATACAATTCCCTTTGTCAATCGGTACGTTACTTGCCCGAGATTCGATCGTCGGTATCCCAATACCTTGTTCAATCTCGTTACCGGCAAGTCACTTTACTCGTACCGTAACGCATGATCCCGTGGCTAACTCCTTAGTCACATTGAGCTCATTATGATGATGCATTACCGAGTGGGCCCAGAGATACCTCTCCGTCATACGGAGTGACAAATCCCAGTCTCGATTCGTGCCAACCCAACAGACACTTTCGGAGATACCTGTAGTGCACCTTTATAGCCACCCAGTTACGTTGTGACGTTTGGTACACCCAAAGCATTCCTACGGTATCCGGGAGTTGCACAATCTCATGGTCTAAGGAAATGATACTTGACATTAGAAAAGCTCTAGCAAACGAACTACACGATCTTGTGCTATGCTTAGGATTGGGTCTTGTCCATCACATCATTCTCCTAATGATGTGATCCCGTTATCAATGACATCCAATGTCCATGGTCAGGAAACCATAACCATCTATTGATCAACGAGCTAGTCAACTAGAGGCTTACTAGGGACATGTTGTGGTCTATGTATTCACACATGTATTACGGTTTCCAGTTAATACAATTATAGCATGAACAACAGACAATTATCATGAACAAGGAAATACAATAATAACCATTTTATTATTGCCTCTAGGGCATATTTCCAACAGTCTCCCACTTGCACTAGAGTCAATAATCTAGTTCACATCACCATGTGATTAACACTCAAAGTTCACATCGCCATGTGACTAATACCCAAGAGTTTACTAGAGTCAATAATCTAGTTCACATCACCATGTGATTAACACTCAATGAGTTCTAGGGTTTGATCATGTTATGCTTACGAGAGAGGTTTTAGTCAACGGGTCTGCAACATTCAGATCCGTGTGTGCTTTACAAATCTCTATGTCATCTTGTAGATGCAGCTACCACGCGCTACTTGGAGCTATTCCAAATAACTGCTCTACTATACGAATCCGGTTCACTACTCAGAGTCATCCGGATTAGTGTCAAAGTTTGCATCGACGTAACCCTTTACGACGAACCCCTTTTCCACCTCCATAATCGAGAAAATTCCTTAGTCCACTAGATACTAAGGATAAGTTCGACCGCTGTCATGTGATCCATTCCTGGATCACTATTGTACCCCTTGACTAACTCATGGCAAGGCACACTTCAGGTGCGGTACACAGCATAGCATATTGTAGAGCCTACGTCTAAAGCATAGGGGACGACCTTCGTCCTTTCTCTCTCTTCTGCCGTGGTCAGGTCTTGAGTCTTACTCAATACTCACACCTTGTAACACAGCCAAGAACTCCTTCTTTGCTGATCTATTTTGAACTCCTTCAAAATCTTGTCACGGTATGTATTCATTTGAAAGTACTATTAAGCGTTTTTGATCTATCCTTATAGATCTTGATGCTCAATGTTCAAGTAGCTTAATCCAGGTTTTCCATTAAAAACACTTTTCAAATAACCCTGGATGCTTTCCAGAAATTCTACATCATTTCTGATCAACAATATGTTAACAACATATACTCATCAAAAATTCTATAGTGCTCCCACTCACTTCTTTGGAAATACAAGTTTCTCATGAACTTTGTATAAACCCAAAATCTTTGATCATCTCATCAAAGCGTTCATTCCAACTCCGAGATGCTTACTCCAATCCTTAGAAGGATTGCTGGAGCTTTGCATACTTGTTAGCATCTTTCAGGATTGACAAAACCTTCTGGTTGTATCACATACAACCTTTCCTCAAGAAAATCGTCGAGGAAACAATGTTTTGACATCCTATCTGCAAGATTTCATAAATAATGCAGTAACTGCTAATATAATTCTAACAGACTCTTAGCATCGCTACGAGTGAGAAAGTCTCATCGCAGTCAACTCCTTGAACTTGCCGGAAAACATCTTAACGACAAGTCGAGCTTTCTTAATGGTGACACTTACCATCATTGTCTGTCTTCCCTTTAAAATCCATCTGTACCCAACAGCCTTACGACCATCAAGTAGTTCTTTCAAAGTCTATACTTTGTTTTCATACATGGATCCTCTCGGATTTTATGGCCTCGAGCCATTCGTCGGAATCCGGGCCCACCATCGCTTCTCCATAGCTCGTAGGTTCATTGTTGTCTAGCAACATGACTTCCAAGACAGGATTACGTACCACTCTGAAGTAGTACGCATCCTTGTCGTCCTATGAGGTTTGGTAGTGACTTGATCTGAAGTTTCATGATCACTATCATAAGCTTCCACTTCAATTGGTGTAGGTGCCACAGGAACAACTTCCTGTGCCCTGCTACACATTAGTTGAAGTGACGGTTCAATGACCTCATCAAGTCTCCACCATCCTCCCACTCAATTCTTTCGAGAGAAACTTTTCCTCGAGAAAGGACCCGTTTCTAGAAACAATCACTTTTGCTTCCAGATCTGAAATAGGAGGTATACCCAACTGTTTTGGGTATTCTATGAAGATGCATTTATCCGCTTTGGGTTCGAGCTTATCAGCCTGAAACTTTTTCACATAAGCGTCGCAGCCCCAAACTTTTAAGAAACGACAGCTTAGGTTTCTCTAAACCATAGTTCATACGGTGTCGTCTCAACGGAATTGCGTGGTGCCCTATTTAAAGTGAATGCGGTTGTCTCTAATGCCTAACCCATAAACGATAGTTGTAATTCGATAAGAGACATCATGGTATGCACCATATCCAATAGGGTGCAGTTATGATGTTCGGACACACCATCACAATATGGTGTTCCAGGCGGTATTAGTCGTGAAACAATTTCCACAATTTCTTAATTGTGTGCCAAACTCGTAACTCAGATATTCATCTCTATGATCATATCACAGACATTTTATCCTCTTGTCACGACGATCTTCAACTTCACTCTGAAATTACTTGAACCTTTCAATAATTCAGACTTGTGTTTCATCAAGTAAATATTCTCAGCATCTACTCAAATCATCTGTGAAGTAAGAACATAACGATATCCACTGCGTGCCTCAGCACTCATTGGACTGCACACATCAAATGTATTACTTCCAACAAGTTGCTCTCTTGTTCCATCTTACTGAAAACGAGGCCTTTCAGTCATCTTGCCCATGTGGTATGATTTGCATGTCTCAAGTGATTCAAAATCAAGTGAGTCCAAATGATCCATCTGTATGGACTTTCTTCATGCATATATACTAATAGACATGGTTCGCATGTCTCAATCTTTTCAAAAACGAGTGAGTCCAAAGATCCATCAACATGGAGCTTCTTCATGCGTTTTATACCAATATGACTCAAGTGGCAGTGCCACAAGTATGTGGTACTATCATTACTATCTTATATCTTTTGGCATGAACATGTGTATCACTACGATCGAGATTCAATAAACCATTCATTTTAGGTGCAAGACCATTGAAGGTATTATTCAAATAGACAGAGTAACCATTATTCTCCTTTAATGAATAACCGTATTGCGATAAACATAATCCAATCATGTCTATGCTCAACGCAAACACCAAATAAAATTATTCAGGTTTAACCCCAATCTCGATGGTAGAGGGAGCATGCGATGCTTGATCACATCAACCTTGGAAACACTTCCAACACATATCGTCATCTCACCTTTAGCTAGTCTCCGTTTATTCCGCAGCTTTTATTTCGAGTTACTAACACTTAGCAACCGAACCGGTATCTAATACCCTGGTGCTACTAGGAGTACTAGTAAAGTACACATTAATATAATGTATATCCAATATACTTCTGTCGACCTTGCCAGCCTTCTCATCTACGAAGTATCTAGGGTAGTTCTGCTTCAGTGACCGTTCCCCTCATTTCAGAAGCACTTAGTCTCGGGTTTGGGTTCAACCTTGGGTTTCTTCACTAGAGCAGCAACTGATTTGCCGTTTCATGAAGTATCCCTTCTTGCCCTTGCCCTTCTAGAAACTAGTGGTTTTACTAACCATCAACAATTGATGCTCCTACTTGATTTCTACTTTCGCGGTGTCAAACATCGCGAGTTGCTCAAGGATCATCATGTCTATCCCTGATATGTTATAGTTCATCACGAAGCTCTAATAGCTTGGTGGCAGTGACTATGGAGAACCATCACTATCTCATCTGGAAGATTAACTCCCACTCGATTCAAGTGATTGTAGTACTCAGACAATCTGAGCACATGCTCAACGATTGAGCTTTTCTCCCTTAGTTTGCAGGCTTAAGAAACTTGTCAGAGGTCTCATACCTCTTGACGTGGGCACTAGTCTGAAATCCCAATTTCAGTCTTTGGAACATCTCATATGTTCTGCGACGTTTCAAAACCGTCTTTGGTGCCACAATTTTAAACCGTTAGCATCACACACTGAACTATCACGTAGTCATCAAAACGTGTATGTCAGATGTTTCGCAACATCTACAGACGACGCTCGAGGTTCAGCACACCGAGCGGTGCATTAAGGACATAAGCCTTCTGTGCAGCAATGAGGACAATCCTCAGTTTACGGACCCAGTCCGCATAATTGCTACTATCAACTTTCAACTAAATTTTCTCTAGGAACATATCTTAGTAGAACTAAAGCGTAAGCTACGACATTATTTGCAAAGACCTTTTGACTATGTTCATGATAATTAAGTTCATCTGATTATTTAATGAACTCCCACTTAGATAGACATCCCTCTAGTCATCTAAGTGATACATGATCCGAATCGACTAGGCCGTGTCCGATCATCACGTGAGACGGACTAGTCATCATCGGTGAACATCTCCATGTTGATCGTATCTACTATACGACTCATGTTCGACCTTTCGGTCTCTTGTGTTCCGAGGCCATGTCTGTACATGCTAGGCTCGTCAAGTCAACCTAAGTGTTTTGCTTGTGTTCCGAGGCCATGTCTGTACATGCTAGGCTCGTCAACACCCGTTGTATGCGAACGTTAGAATCTATCACACCCGATCATCACGTGGTGCTTCGAAACAACGAACCTTCGCAACGGTGCACAGTTAGGGGGAACACATCTCTTGAAATTTTAGTGAGGGATCATCTTATTTATGCTACCGTCGTTCTAAGCAAATAAGATGTAAACATGACAAACATCACATGCAAATCATAAAGTGACATGATATGGCCAATATCATCTTGCGCCTTTTGATCTCCATCTTCGAGGCGCGGCATGATCACCTTCGTCACCGGCATGACACCATGATCTCCATCATCATGATCTCCATCATCGTGTCTTCATGAAGTTGTCTCGCCAACTATTACTTCTACTACTATGGCTAACGGTTAGCAATAAAGTAAAGTAATTACATGGCGTTTTTCATTGACACGCAGGTCATACAATAAATTAAGACAACTCCTATGGCTCCTGCCGGTTGTCATACTCATCGACATGCAAGTCGTGATTCCTATTACAAGAACATGATCAATCTCATACATCACATATATAATTCATCACATCCTTTTGGCCATATCACATCACATAGCATACCCTGCAAAAACAAGTTAGACGTCCTCTAATTGTTGTTGCATGTTTTACGTGGCTGCTATGGGTTTCTAGCAAGAACGTTTCTTACCTACGCAAAAGCCACAACGGTGATATGCCAATTGCTATTTACCCTTCATAAGGACCCTCTTCATCGAATCCGATCCGACTAAAGTGGGAGAGACAGACACCCGCTAGCCACCTTATGCATCAAGTGCATGTCAGTCGGTGGAACCTGTCTCACGTAAGAGTACGTGTAAGGTCGGTCCGGGCCGCTTCATCCCACAATGCCGCCGAATCAAGATAAGACTAGTAACGGTAAGCAAATTGAACAAATCATCGCCCACAACTACTTTGTGTTCTACTCGTGCATAGAATCTACGCATAGACCTGGCTCATGATGCCACTGTTGGGGAACGTAGCAGAAATTCAAAATTTTCCTACGTGTCACCAAGATCAATCTAGGAGATGCTAGCAACGAGAGGGGAGGAGTGCATCTACATACCCTTGTAGATCGCGAGCGGAAGCGTTCAAGAGAACGGGGTTGATGGAGTCGTACTCGTCGTGATCCAAATCACCGATGATCCTAGCGCCGAACGGACGGCACCTCCGCGTTCAACACACGTACGGAGCGGGGACGTCTCCTCCTTCTTGATCCAGCAAGGGGGGAGGAGAAGTTGATGGAGATCCAGCAGCACGACGGCGTGGTGGTGGAAGTAGCGGGATCCCGGCAGGGCTTCGCCAAGCGCAAGCGGGGAGGAAGAGGTGTCACGGGAGGGAGGGAGGCGCCAGGGCTTGGGGTGCTGCTCCCATGCGCCTCCCCACTATATATAGGGGTGGAGGGGGCTGGTTTCTTGCCCTCCAAGTCCATTGGGGCGTTGGCAAAGGTGGGGGAAAGAAATCCCATCATTTCCCTTCCCCACCGATTGTTATCCCCCTTTTTAGGGATCTTGATCTTATCCCTTCGGGATATGATCTTATTCCTTCTAAGGTGGGATCTTGGTGCGCCTTGACCAGGGGTGTGGGGCCTTGCCCCCACTACCCACGTTCATGTGGGTCCCCCCATGCAGGTGGGCCCCACTTCGGAACCTTCTAGAACCTTCCCGGTACAATACCGAAAAATCCCGAACATTTTCCGGTGGCCAAAATAGGACTTCCCATATATAAATCTTTACCTCCGGACCATTCCGGAACTCCTCGTGACGTCCGGGATCTCATCCGGGACTCCGAACAACTTTCGGTTAACCGCATACTAATATCTCTACAACTCTAGCGTCACCGAACCTTAAGTGTGTAGACCCTACGGGTTCGGGAGACATGCAGACATGACCGAGACGACTCTCCGGTCAATAACCAACAGCGGGATCTGGATACCCATGTTGGCTCCCACATGTTCCACGATGATCTCATCGGATGAACCACGATGTCGAGGATTCAATCAATCCCGTGTACAATTCCCTTTGTCAATCGGTACGTTACTTGCCCGAGATTCGATCGTCGGTATCCCAATACCTTGTTCAATCTCGTTACCGGCAAGTCACTTTACTCGTACCGTAACGCATGATCCCGTGGCTAACTCCTTAGTCACATTGAGCTCATTATGATGATGCATTACCGAGTGGGCCCAGAGATACCTCTCCGTTATACGGAGTGACAAATCCCAGTCTCGATTCGTGCCAACCCAACAGACACTTTCGGAGATACCTGTAGTGCACCTTTATGGCCACCAAGTTACGTTGTGACGTTTGGTACAACCAAAGCATTCCTACGGTATCCGGGAGTTGCACAATCTCATGGTCTAAGGAAATGATACTTGACATTAGAAAAGCTCTAGCAAACGAACTACACGATCTTGTGCTATGCTTAGGATTGGGTCTTGTCCATCACATCATTCTCCTAATGATGTGATCCCGTTATCAATGACATCCAATGTCGATGGTCAGGAAACCATAACCATCTATTGATCAACGAGCTAGTCAACTAGAGGCTTACTAGGGACATGTTGTGGTCTATGTATTCACACATGTATTACGGTTTCCAGTTAATACAATTATAGCATGAACAACAGACAATAATCATGAACAAGGAAATACAATAATAACCATTTTGTTATTGCCTCTAGGGCATATTTCCAACACTTCAGTCTCCCACTTGCACTAGAGTCAACAATCTAGATTACACAGTAATGATTCTAACACCCATGGAGCCTTGGTGCTGATCATATTTTGCTCGTGGAAGAGGCTTAGTCAACGGGTCTGCAACATACAGATCCGTATGTATCTTGCAAATTTCTATGTCTCCCACCTGGACTAAATCCCGGATGGAATTGAAGCATCTCTTGATGTGCTTGGTTCTCTTGTGAAATCTGGATTCCTTCGCCAAGGCAATCGCACCAGTATTGTCACAAAAGATTTTCATTGGACCCGATGCACTAGGTATGACACCTAGGTCGGATATGAACTCCTTCATCCAGACTCCTTCATTTGCTGCTTCCGAAGCAGCTATGTACTCCGCTTCACACGTAGATCCCGCCACGACGCTTTGTTTAGAACTGCACCAACTGACAGCTCCACCGTTCAATGTAACACGTATCCGGTTTGCGATTTAGAATCGTCCGGATCAGTGTGAAAGCTTGCATCAACGTAACCATTTACGATGAGCTCTTTGTCACCTCCATAAACGAGAAACATATCCTTAGTCCTTTTCAGGTATTTCAGGATGTTCTTGACCGCTGTCTAGTGATCCACTCCTGGATTACTTTGGTACCTCCCTGCTAGACTTATAGCAAGGCACACATCAGGTCTGGTACACAGCATTGCATACATGATAGAGCCTATGGCTGAAGCATAGGGAACATCTTTCATCTTCTCTCTATCTTCTGCAGTGGTCGGGCATTGAGTCTTACTCAACTTCACACCTTGTAACACAGGCAAGAACCCTTTCTTTGCTTGATCCATTTTGAACTCTTTCAAAACTTTGTCAAGGTATGTGCTTTGTGAAAGTCCAATTAAGCGTCTTGATCTATCTCTATAGATCTTGATGCCCAATATATAAGCAGCTTCACCGAGGTCTTTCATCGAAAATTCTTATTCAAGTATCCCTTTATGCTATCCAGAAATTCTATATCATTTCCAATCAGCAATATGTCATCCACATATAATATCAGAAATGCTACAGAGCTCCCACTCACTTTCTTGTAAATACAGGCTTCTCCAAAAGTCTGTACAAAACCAAATGCTTTGATCACACTATCAAAGCGTTTATTCCAACTCCGAGAGGCTTGCACCAGTCCATAAATGGATCGCTGGAGCTTGCACACTTTGTTAGCTCCCTTTGGATCGACAAAACCTTCCGGTTGCATCATATACAACTCTTCTTCCAGAAATCCATTCAGGAATGCAGTTTTGACATCCATTTGCCAAATTTCATAATCATAAAATGTGGCAATTGCTAACATGATTCGGACAGACTTAAGCATCGCTATGGGTGAGAAGGTCTCATCGTAGTCAATCCCTTGAACTTGTCGAAAACCTTTCGCAACAAGTCGAGCTTTATAGACAGTAACATTACCGTCAGCGTCAGTCTTCTTCTTGAAGATCCATTTATTTTCAATGGCTTGCCGATTATCGGGCAAGTCAACCAAAGTCCACACTTTGTTCTCATACATGGATCCCATCTCAGATTTCATGGCCTCAAGCCATTTTGCGGAATCTGGGCTCACCATCGCTTCTTCGTAGTTCGTAGGTTCGTCATGGTCTAGTAACATAACCACCAGAACAGGATTACCTGACCACTCTGGTGCGGATCTTACTCTAGTTGACCTACGAGGTTCAGTAACAACTTGATCTGAAGTTCCATGATCATCATTATTAACTTCCTCACTAATTGGTGTAGGCGTCACAGGAACCGGTTTCTGTGATGAACTACTTTCCAATAAGGGAGCAGGTACAGTTACCTCATCAAGTTCTACTTTCCTCCCACTCTCTTCTTTCGAGAGAAACTCCTTCTCTAGAAAGGATCCATTGTTAGCAACGAATGTCTTGCCTTCGGATCTATGATAGAAGGTGTACCCAACAGTCTCCTTTGGGTATCCTATGAAGACACATTTCTCTGATTTGGGTTCGAGCTTATCAGGTTGAAGGTTTCTCACATAAGCATCGCAGCCCCAAACTTTAAGAAACGACAACTTTGGTTTCTTGCCAAACCACAGTTCATAAGGCGTCGTCTCAATGGATTTCGATGGTGCCCTATTTAACGTGAATGCAGCCGTCTCTAAAGCATAACCCCAAAACGATAGCGGTAAATCAGTAAGAGACATCATAGACCGCACCATATCTACTAAAGTACGATTACGACGTTCGGACACACCATTACGTTGTGGTGTTCCGGGTGGCGCGAGTTGCGAAACTATTCCGCATTGTTTCAAATGTAGACCAAACTCGTAACTCAAATATTCTCCTCCACGATCAGATCGTAGAAATTTTATTTTCTTGTTACAGTGATTTTCAACTTCACTCTGAAATTCTTTGAACTTTTCAAATGTTTCAGACTTATGTTTCATTAAGTAGATATACCCATATCTGCTCAAATCATCTGTGAAGGTGAGAAAATAACGATATCCGCCACGAGCCTCAACATTCATCGGACCACATACATCTGTATGTATGATTTCCAACAAATCTGTTGCTCTCTCCATAGTACCGGAGAACGGCGTTTTAGTCATCTTGCCCATGAGGCACGGTTCGCAAGTACCAAGTGATTCATAACCAAGTGGTTCCAAAAGTCCATCAGTATAGAGTTTCTTCATGCGCTTTATACCGATATGACCTAAACGGCAGTGCCCCAAATAAGTTGCACTATCATAATCAACTCTGCATCTTTTGGCTTCAACATTATGAATATGTGTATCACTACTATCGAGATTCATCAAAAATAGACCACTCTTTAAGGGTGCATGACCATAAAAGATATTACTCATATAAATAGAACAACCATTATTCTCTGATTTAAATGAATAACCGTCTCGCATCAAACAAGATCCAGATATAATGTTCATGCTCAACGCTGGCACCAAATAACAATTATTTAGGTCTAATACTAATCTATCCTGAAGGTAGATGTAGAAGTAGCGTGCCGACGGCGATAACATCGACTTTGGAACCGTTTCCCATGCGCATCGTCACCTCGTCCTTTAGCCAGTGTTCGCTTAATCCGTAGTCCCTGTTTTGAGTTGCAAATATTAGCAACAGAACCAGAATCAAATACCCGGTGTTACTGCGAGCTTTGGTGGGGTACACATCAATAACATGTATATCACATATACCTTTGTTCACCTTGCCATCCTTATCCGCCAAATACTTGGGGCAGTTCCGCTTCCAGTGACCAGTCTGCTTGCAGTAGAAGCACTCAGTCTCAGGCTTAGGTCCAGTCTTGGGTTTCTTCTCTTGAGCAGCAACTTGTTTGCTGTTCTTCTTGAAGTTCCCCTTCTTCTTCCCTTTGCCCTTTTTCTTGAAACTGGTGGTCTTATGGACCATCAACACTTGATGCTCCTTCTTGATTTCTACCTCCGTAGCCTTTAGCATTGCGAAGAGCTCGGAAATCGTCTTATCCATCCCTTGCATGTTATAGTTCATCACGAAGCTCTTGTAGCTTGGTGGCAGTGATTGAAGAATTCTGTCAATGACGCTATCATCCGAAAGATTAACTCCCAGTTGAATCAAGTGATTGTTATACCCAGACATTCTGAGTATATGCTCACTGACAGAACTATTCTCCTCCATCTTGCAACTGTAGAACTTATTGGAGACTTCTTATCTCTCAATCCAGGCATTTGCTTGAAATATTAACTTCAACTCCTGGAACATCTCATATGCTCCATGACGTTCAAAACGTCGTTGAAGTCCCGGTTCTAAGCCGTAAAGCATGGCACACTGAACTATCGAGTAGTCATCAGCTTTGCTTTGCCAGACGTTCTTAACGTCGTCAGTTGCATCTGCAGCAGGCCTGGCACCCAGCAGTGCTTCCATGACGTAATTCTTTTGTGCAGCAATGAGGATAATCCTCCAGTTATGGACACAGTCCGTGTAATTGCTACCATCATCTTTCAACTTTGCTTTCTCAAGGAACGCATTAAAATTCAACAGAACAACAGCACAGGCCATCTATCTACTATCAACATAGACAAGCAAGATACCTCAGGTACTAAGTTCATGATAAATTTGAGTTCAAATCATATTACTTAAGAACTCCCACTTAGATAGACATCCCTCTAATCCTCTAAGTGATCACGTGATCCAAATCAACTAAACCATAACCGATCATCACGTGAAATGGAGTAGCGTTCAATGGTGAACATCACTATGTTGATCATATCTACTATATGATTCACGCTCGACCTTTCAGTCTTAGTGTTCCGAGGCCATATCTGCATATGCTAGGCTCGTCAAGTTTAACCTGAGTATTCTGCATGTGCAAAACTGGCTTGCACCCGTTGTAGATGGACGTAGAGCTTATCACACCCGATCATCACGTGGTGTCTGGGCACGATGAACTATGGCAACGGTGCATACTCAGGGAGAACACTTTTATCTTGAAATTTAGTGAGAGATCATCTTATTATGCTACCTCAATCAAAGCAAGATAAGATGCATAAAAGATAAACATCACATGCAATCAATATAAGTGATATGATATGGCCATCATCATCTTGTGCTTGTGATATCCATCTCCAAAGCACCATCATGATCACCATCATCACCGGCGCGACACCTTGATCTCTATCGTAGCATCGTTGTCGTCTCGCCAATCTTATGCTTCTACGACTATCACTACCGCTTAGTGATAAAGTAAAGCATTACAGGGCGACAACCATATGGCTCCTGCCAGTTGCCGATAACTCGGTTACAAAATATGATCATCTCATACAATAAAATTTAGCATCATGTCTTGACCATATCACATCACAACATGCCCTGCAAAAACAAGTTAGACGTCCTCTACTTTGTTGTTGCAAGTTTTACGTGGCTGCTACTGGGCTTAGCAAGAACCGTTCTTACCTACGCATCAAAACCACAACGATAGTTTGTCAAGTTGGTGCTGTTTTAACCTTCGCAAGGACCGGGCGTAGTAACACTCGGTTCAACTAAAGTTGGAGAAACTGACACCCGCCAGCCACCTGTGTGTAAAGCACGTCGGTAGAACCAGTCTCGCGTAAGCGTACGCGTAATGTCGGTCCGGGCCGCTTCATCCAACAATACCGCCGAAGCAAAGTATGACATGCTGGTAAGCAGTATGACTTGTATCGCCCATAACTCACTTGTGTTCTACTCGTGCATAAAACCTGGCTCGGATGACACTGTTGGGGAAGGTAGTAATTTCAAAAAAATTCCTACGCACACGCAAGATCATGGTGATGCATAGCAACGAGAGGGGAGAGTGTTGTCCACGTACCCTCGTAGACCGAAAGCGGAAGCGTTAGCACAACGCGGTTGATGTAGTCGTACGTCTTCACAATCCGACCGATCAAGTACCGAACGCACGTCTCCTCCAAGTTCAGCACACGTTCAACCCGATGACGTCCCTTGAACTCCGATCCAGCCGTGTGTTGAGGGAGAGTTTCGTCAGCACGACGGCGTGGTGACGATGATGATGTTCTACCGATGCAGGGCTCCGCCTAAGCACCGCTACAGTATTATCGAGGTGGACTATGGTGGAGGGGGCACCACCCACGGCTAAAAGATCAAACGATCAATTGTTGTGTCTCTAGGGTGCCCCCTGCCCCCGTATATAAAGGAGCAAGGGGGGAGGTGCGGCCGGCCAAGAGGGGGCGCGCCAGGAGGAGTCCTACTCCCACCGGGAGTAGGACTCCCTCCCTTTTCCTTGTTGGATTAGGAGTGGAGGGGGAAAGAGGTGGAGGAGAAGAACGAAAGGGGGGGCGCCGCCCCCCTCTCCTTATCCTATTCAGACTAGGGGAGGAGCGCGCGGCCCTTGCCCTGGCCGCCTCTCCTCTTCTCCACTAAGGCCCACTATGGCCCATTAACCCCCGGGGGGTTCCGGTAACCCCTCCGGTACTCCGGTAAAATCCCGATTTCACCCGGAACACTTCCGATATCCAAATATAGGCTTCCAATATATCAATCTTCATGTCTCAACCATTTCGGGACTCCTCGTCATGTCCGTGATCACATCCGGGACTCCGAACAACCTTCGGTACATCAAAACATATAAACTCATAATATAACTATCATCGAAACGTTAAGCGTGCGGACCCTACGGGTTCGAGAACTATGCAGACATGACCGAGACACGTTTCCGGTCAATAACCAATAGCGGATCCTGGATGCTCATATTGGCTCCCAAATATTCTATGAAGATCTTTATCGGTCAGACCGCATAACAACATACGTTGTTCCCTTTGTCATCGGTATGTTACTTGCCCGAGATTCGATCGTCGGTATCTCAATACCTAGTTCAATCTCGTTACCGGCAAGTCTCTTTACTTGTTCCGTAATACATAATCCCGCAACTAACTCATTAATTGCAATGCTTGCAAGGCTTAAGTGATGTGCATTACCGAGTGGGCCCAGAGATACCTCTCCGACAATCGGAGTGACAAATCCTAATCTCGAAATACGCCAACCCAACAAGTACCTTCGGAGACACCTGTAGAGCACCTTTATAATCACCCAGTTACGTTGTGACGTTTGGTAGCACACAAAGTGTTCCTCCGGTAAACGGGAGTTGCATAATCTCATAGTCATAGGAACATGTATAAGTCATGAAGAAAGCAATAGCAACATACTAAACGATCGAGTGCTAAGCTAACGGAATGGGTCAAGTCAATCACATCATTCTCCTAATGATGTGATCTTGTTAATCAAATGACAACCCATGTCAATGGCCAGGAAACATAACCATCTTTGATTAACGAGCTAGTCAAGTAGAGGCATACTAGTGACACTCTGTTTTTCTATGTATTCACACAAGTATTATGTTTCCGGTTAAGACAATTCTAGCATGAATAATAAACATTTATCATAATATAAGGAAATAAATAATAACTTTATTATTGCCTCTAGGGCATATTTCCTTGTGGTGGCGCTTCCACAGAGGTGGGAGATTATGTCTCGAACAAAAGACAACGTACTTCACCTTCTCGATCGGCGGATCCGCTGGAGGCTGCAGAGCAGCCCCACCAAACGCATTGACTATTATATGTTGGAACTGTCGAGGATTGGGGTCGGCCTCGACAGTTGGCGAGCTTCGCTGGCTTGTGAAGCTTCACCGACCCACCCTCCTGTTGGGGAACGTAGTAATTTCAAAAAAATTCCTACGCACACGCAAGATCATGGTGATGCATAGAAACGAGAGGGGAGAGTGTGTCCACGTACCCTCGTAGACCGAAAGCGGAAGTGTTAGCACAACGCATTTGATGTAGTCGTACGTCTTCACGATCCGACCGATCAAGTACCGAACGCACGACACCTCCGAGTTCAGCACACGTTCAACTCGATGACGTCCCTCGAACTCCGATCCAGCCGAGCTTTGAGGGAGAGTTTCGTCAGCACGACGGCGTGGTGACGATGATGATGTTCTACCCACGCAGGGCTTCGCCTAAGCACCGCTACGATATTATCGAGGTGGATTATTGTGGAGGGGGCCACCGCACATGGTTAAGAGATCAAGAGATCAATTGTTGTGTCTATGGGGTGCCCCCTCCTCCGTATATAAAGGGGGGGAGGAGGAGAGGGCCGGCCAAGGGGGTGCCGCGCCCTAGGAGGGGGAAACTTACTCCAAGTAGGTTTGCCCCTCCCTTTCCTAGTCCAAGAAGGAGGGCAAAGGAAGGAGTGGGGGAGGGGAAAAGCAAGGGTTGCGCCGCCCCCCCCCCCTTCCTTGTCCTACTCGGACTCAAGGGGAAGGGGCGCGCCTCTTGCCCTGGCCGGCCCCTCTCTCTCTCCACTAGGGCCCAACAAGGCCCATTAGTTCCCAGGAGGGGGGGGTCCGGTAACCCCCGGTACTTCGATAAATGTCCGAAACCTTCCGGAACCTTTCCAGTGTCCAAACATAGTCGTCCAATATATCGATCTTTACGTCTCGACCATTTCGAGACTCCTCGTCATGTCCGTGATCACATCAAGGACTCCGAACAACCTTCAGTACATCAAAACACATAAACTCATAATGTAACCGTAATCAAACTTCAAGCTTACGGACCCTACGGGTTCGAGAACTATGTAGACATGACCGACACACGTCTTCGGTCAATAACCAATAGCGGAACCTGGATGCTCATATTGGCTCCTACATATTCTACGAAGATCTTTATCGGTCAGACCACATAACAACATACGTTGTTCCCTTTGTCATCGGTATGTTACTTGCCCGAGATTCGATCGTCGGTATCTCAACACCTAGTTCAATCTCGTTACCGGCAAGTCTCTTTACTTGTTCCGTAATACATAATCCCGCAACTAACTCATTAATTGCAATGCTTGCAAGGCTTAAGTGATGTGCATTACCGAGTGGGCCCAGAGATACCTCTCCGACAATCGGAGTGACAAATCCTAATCTCGAAATACGCCAACCCAACAAGTACCTTCGGAGACACCTGTAGAGCACCTTTATAATCACCCAGTTACATTGTGACGTTTGGTAGCACACAAAGTGTTCCTCCGGTAAACGGGAGTTGCATAATCTCATAGTCATAGGAACATGTATAAGTCATGAAGAAAGCAATAGCAACATACTAAACGATCGAGTGCTAAGCTAACGGAATGGGTCAAGTCAATCACATCATTCTCCTAATGATGTGATCCTGTTAATCAAATGACAACCCATGTCAATGGCCAGGAAACATAACCATCTTTGATTAACGAGCTAGTCAAGTAGAGGCATACTAGTGACACTCTGTTTGTCTATGTATTCACACAAGTATTATGTTTCCGGTTAAGACAATTCTAGCATGAATAATAAACATTTATCATGATATAAGGAAATAAATAATAACTTTATTATTGCCTCTAGGGCATATTTCCTTGTGGTGGCGCTTCCACAGAGGTGGGAGATTATGTCTCGAACAAAAGACAACGTACTTCACCTTCTCGATCGGCGAATCCGCTGGAGGCTGCAGAGCAGCCCCACCAAACGCATTGACTATTATATGTTGGAACTGTCAAGGATTGGGGTCGGCCTCGACAGTTGGCGAGCTTCGCTGGCTTGTGAAGCTTCACCGACCCACCCTCCTGTTGGGGAACGTAGTAATTTCAAAAAAATTCCTACGCACACGCAAGATCATGGTGATGCATAGAAACGAGAGGGGAGAGTGTGTCCACGTACCCTCGTAGACCGAAAGCGGAAGTGTTAGCACAACGCATTTGATGTAGTCGTACGTCTTCACGATCCGACCGATCAAGTACCGAACGCACGACACCTCCGAGTTCAGCACACGTTCAACTCGATGACGTCCCTCGAACTCCGATCCAGCCGAGCTTTGAGGGAGAGTTTCGTCAGCACGACGGCGTGGTGACGATGATGATGTTCTACCCACGCAGGGCTTCGCCTAAGCACCGCTACGATATTATCGAGGTGGATTATTGTGGAGGGGGCCACCGCACATGGTTAAGAGATCAAGAGATCAATTGTTGTGTCTATGGGGTGCCCCCCTCCTCCGTATATAAAGGGGGGAGGAGGAGAGGGCCGGCCAAGGGGGTGCCGCGCCCTAGGAGGGGGAAACCTACTCCAAGTAGGTTTGCCCCTCCCTTTCCTAGTCCAAGAAGGAGGGCAAAGGAAGGAGTGGGGGAGGGGAAAAGCAAGGGTGGCGCCGCCCCCCCCCCTTCCTTGTCCTACTCGGACTCAAGGGGAAGGGGCGCGCCTCTTGCCCTGGCTGGCCCCTCTCTCTCTCCACTAGGGCCCAACAAGGCCCATTAGTTCCCGGGAGGGGGGGTCCGGTAACCCCCGGTACTTCGATAAATGTCCGAAACCTTCCGGAACCTTTCCAGTGTCCAAACATAGTCGTCCAATATATCGATCTTTACGTCTCGACCATTTCGAGACTCCTCGTCATGTCCGTGATCACATCAAGGACTCCGAACAACCTTCAGTACATCAAAACACATAAACTCATAATGTAACCGTAATCAAACTTCAAGCTTACGGACCCTACGGGTTCGAGAACTATGTAGACATGACCGACACACGTCTTCGGTCAATAACCAATAGCGGAACCTGGATGCTCATATTGGCTCCTACATATTCTACGAAGATCTTTATCGGTCAGACCACATAACAACATACGTTGTTCCCTTTGTCATCGGTATGTTACTTTCCCGAGATTCGATCGTCGGTATCTCAATACCTAGTTCAATCTCGTTACCGGAAAGTCTCTTTACTCGTTCTGTAATACATCATCCCGCAACTAACTCATTAGTTACAATGCTTGCAAGGCTTATAGTGATGTCCATTACCGAGTGGGCCCAGAGATACCTCTCTGACAATCGGAGTGACAAATCCTAATCTCGAAATACGCCAACCCAACAAGTACCTTTGGAGACACCTGTAGAGCACCTTTATAATCACCCAGTTACGTTGTGAAGTTTGGTAGCACACAAAGTGTTCCTCGGTAAACGGGAGTTGCATAATCTCATAGTCATAGGAACATGTATAAGTCATGAAGAAAGCAATAGCAGAATACTAAACGATCGTGTGCTAAGCAAACGGAATGGGTCAAGTCAATCACATCATTCTCCTAATGATGTGATCCTGTTAATCAAATGACAACTCATGTCAATGGCTAGGAAACATAACCATCTTTGATCAACGAGCTAGTCAAGTAGAGGCATACTAGTGACACTCTGTTTGTCTATGTATTCACACAATTATTATGTTTCCGGTTAATACAATTCTAGCATGAATGATAAACATTTATCATGATATAAGGAAATAACTAATAACTTTATTATTGCCTCAAGGGCATATTTCCTTCACCACCTCTTTCTGTCTGAGACGAAGATGAGGGATTCTTGTGTCCGTAATTTTATGTGGTCTTTAGGTTTTTCTAGTTGCTTTGCTATCAGTTCAGAGGGTCAAAGTGGTGGGCTAGCTATTTTTTGTAAGGATTCGGTGACTGTATCTCTGAAGGCATGCAATTCGAGATGTATTGATGTTCATGTATCATCTGACTTGGATCCTACATGGAGAGCTACTTTTGTTTATAGGGAACCAAGGAGAGAAGATAGAGTTCATTTTTGGAGCCTTATTCGGTGTCTGAAGCCAATGTGGAATGGTCTGTGGATTACTTGTGGGGATTTCAACGAGGTTCTTTCTCAAGATAAGCACATTGGTCCTCGTGACCGCTCGGAGCAACAGATTGCTGCATTTCGTGAGTGCTTGCGGGATTGCGAGTTAAGGGACTTGGGTTTCTCCGGTCATAAATTTACTTGGTGTAATCGTCAGGACCCAAACAGCCTTGTTAAAGTCCATCTTGATAGGGCTATGGTGAACAGTGCGTTTACAGATTGTTTTGATGGTTGTTATGTGGAGAATATTGTTGCCACTTCTTCTGACCATTATGCCATCTGAATTGGGCTCTCTTATTTTGTACAGGAAGATGTGTGTCACCCGGTGCAACAAGGTGTCAAGTTTGAGGCTATGTGGCGCGCCGCCGATTACAGAAATACATTCGAGCAAGCTTGGGCTAATGGTAGAAATGGTGAGGTCTCGCTCAAGTCCATATGGGATAACTTACAGAAAGTTGCTGCTTCTTTGAAGACATGGAGCCGTGAGTGTTTTGGTTTGGTCCGAAAGCATATTTACAAACTGGAACAACGTCTTTTGTATGTAAGGTCTGCCCCGGTCTCGGCTGCAACTGTAGCCGAGGAACGTGATCTTGAGAAACGGTTATGTGAGCTTTTTGAGAGAGCAGATATCATGGAACGTCAACGTTCCAGGAATGACTGGCTCAAGGAAGGGGATCGGAACACTGGGTTTTTCCAAGCCCGTGCCAAGGCTCGGAGACGCACCAACAGAATACACTCTCTTCAACGAAATGATGGTTCTTTGTGTGAGTCACAAGAAGAGATGAAAAACATGGTACATAATTTTTATGAAGAGCTTTTTTCTTCTCAACCATGTGATTCTGCTGCGGTTCTTGATGCTATTCCCCAGAAAATTACTTCAGAGATGAATGATGATTTGTGTAAGCCATACTCTAATGAGGAGATCAAGACTGCTTTATTCCAGATGGGGCCAACTAAGGCGCCAGGCCCAGATGGTTTTCCGCCATTATTTTACCAAACCCATTGGGACTTTCTTGAGGAGGAAATTTGTCACGCGGTCAGAAGCTTTCTGGGAGGTAATCCTATCCCTGATGGTTTTTGTGATTCTGTGATTGTGCTTATTCCTAAGGTGGTTAGGCCGAAGCAACTAAAAAAATCAGACCCACCAGTCTTTGTAATGCGTTGTACAAGATTGCTTCCAAGGCTATTGCTAATTATTTGAAGTTGTTGCTGCCAGTTGTCATTTCTGATTTTCAGAGTGCATTTGTTCCTGGGTGTTTGATTACTGATAATACCCTTATTGCATATGAGTGCCTGTACACTACTCGTCGACAACGGGCTAAGCAACCTTTCTTTGCCATGAAAATTGACATGATCGTGTAGAATGGGACTATCTTCATGGCTGCCTCTCCAAACATGGTTTTGACCCAGTATGGATTTCTTCTGTTATGAGATGTGTTACAAATGTTTGCCCTCTAAAGGCATCCGGCAGGGTGACCCAATCAGCCCTTATTTGTTCCTTCTGTGTACTAAAGGATTGCCAAGCCTGTTACATCATAAGGAGAATCGTGGCGAGCTACATGGTATTAAGAATGGCCGTCTTGGTCCACCTATCTCACATCTCCTTTTTGCCGATGACAGCATCTTCTTTGCACGGAGTGATACACGTAGTGTGGTGGCATTGGAGTCCACTTTGAATCTTTATTTTCATGGTTCTGGCCAGGCAGTCAATAAGGAAAATTTTGCATTGTTTTTGGAAGGAATTGTCCAGAACAAGTCAAACAAAGAGTTAAAAATATGTTGGGGGTTTCAAATGAAGCTTTTAAGGATTCATATCTTGGTATGCCAACTGAGGTTGGAAATTCACCAACTAACACTTTCAAGTTTCTGCTTGATCGAGCGTGGGCTAGCATCTTTGAGTGGTCAGAACGTCCAGTATCTAGAGCTGCAAAAGAAGCTTTGCTAAAGTCAATCATACAGGCTATCCCTACATATATTATGAGCTGCTTCCAATTGCCCGTTGATACTTGTGAGAAATTTCGTCAGATTATTGCCAACGAGTGGTGGGGCCGTGGAGACGGGAGAAAAAAATGCACTGGCGTTCTTGGGAGTGGCTGACTACTCCTAAGGCACTCGGTGGCATGGGTTTCTGCGATATGGCTATGCTCGCCAAGCAGGGATGGCGGTTACTAACGGATCCAGATTCTCTTTGTTCTCGTGTCTTGAAGGGACGATATTTTCCTACTTCAGATTTCTGGAACGCTTTGGCACCAAGGTCAGCGTCTGCTACTTGGCGTGCAATTTTGGCTGGTCGGGATCTGCTTCAGAAGGGTGTCAGGTGGGGCATTGGCAATGGTGAAAATGTGTGTATACTCTTGGATCATTGGATCCCCTCGACTCCACCACAACGCCTTCATCTTCTCACTAGTAGAAAACAGGGCTTTGGTTCGGCCAGAAAAGAGCATTAATCCCGTTTGCATTACGAACCGGCCCTATGTGAGCATTAGTCCCGGTTCGAGCGGCTAGGGCACCGTACAGGCATTAGTCCCGGTTCAAATGGGACCTTTAGTCCCGGTTGCTGCCACGAACCGGGACTAAAGGGTGCGATGCCCATTAGTACCGGTTCGTGGCACCAACCGGTACTAAAGGTTAGACCTTTAGTCCTGGTTCGAGCCACCAACCGGGACTAATGGGGTTTGAGGCATTAGTACCGGTTCATGGCACGAACCGGTACTAAAGGTCCCATTTTTCAAACTCTACCCCCCCCCCCCTGAATCGCCTTTTCAGTTTTGTAGAAAGCAAAATAAAATGATAAAAACTTCAAAAATTAAAATCCTTTCAGATGTAGTTATGTTACTACATGTACTAGTTAGGAAAATTTAAAAACTTAAATTTGGACATGTTTTGCAAAAAGTGTAGGGAAAATGTAAAACGGCTATAACTTTTGCATACGATGTCAGAAGAAAAGTATAATATATCAAAATGTACTACGGCCTCTTTGCAAATTTTTAGAATCCTCAAATTCTAAAAGGAAAAAAAGTTATGCTCAAATTTCTTTTTTTGATTTTTTGTTAAATCTGGTCAAACTATGGTGAAAGTACTTATTCAAGAAGTATTAGTGTTACTAAATAATTATTCAAGAATATTAGTGTTACTAAATAATTATTTCAGCTTTTTTGAATTTTGGTCAAATCTGGTCAAACTGTGGTCAACTGTGGTCAAACAATGGTCAAACTAATTATTCAAGAAATATTAGTGTTACTAAACAATTATTTCATTTTTTTTAATTTTGGTCAAATCTGGTCAAACTGTGGTCAAACTACTTATTCAAGAAATATTAGTGTTACTAAATAATTATTGTTTTTTAGAACAATAGTTTCAAAATCAAACAGTGAAATGTGTGACTTCATGCTCAAGCTAAATTCCTGAGGGTTAATAGGATTGACATCTTACTATTGTCAGGAAAACAACAAGTGCAGACTTGGAAACGAGGGAGAATAGAACCCAGAAGTTAAGCGTGCTCAGGCTGGAGCAGTGAGAGGATGGGTGACCGTCCGGGAAGTTAGATGATTTGGAGTGATGAGGGGTGATTAGAGATTAGAGGTTAAATTGAGCAGTGATGAGGGGTGATTAGAGATTAGAGGTTAAAATAATTCAGAAATTTGAAAATCAAAACAAAATTTCAAAAAATAATCATAAAATTTCCTTTAGTACCGGTTGGTGTTACCAACCGGGACTAAAGGTGGACCTCCAGGCAGCGGCCACGTGGAGGGCCTTTAGTCCCGGTGCATGTAAGAACCGGGACTAAAGGGGGAGGCTTTAGTAACGACCCTTTAGTCCCGGTTCCAGAACCGGGACTAAATGCCCTTTTTCTACTAGTGTCTATTGCCTATACCTGCAAATGCCAAGGTAAAATGCTTGATTGATGAGGAAACTGGTTCATGGAATGTGGATTCGATCAATGCTTTCTTCCGTGATGATATTGCTGCAGAGATACTACACATTCCTATTAGCAGGTATGTTGGAATAGATTTTGCTTGTTGGCTTTTCACAAAATCTGGGCAATATACTGTGCGCTCAGCGTACAACATGGCCAGGTTGGATCGATTTTTTGAAACTCACAGCAAGAATGGGTTTGGCCAAACCTCCAATGTAGTTGTTGAGGAGAAGTGTTGGAAAGCAATCTGGTATGTCAAAGCTCCAAATAAGATGAAGGTCGTTCTTTGGCGATTTGCTCATGATTGTCTTCCATTAGGGGCTCGGTTGCAGCGGCGCCATATTCCTGATTCTGCGAGTTGCTGCTTCTGCGGTCGTCTTGAGAGTGTTGAACATGCTACAGTTTTTTGTCCTCGTGTTCGGGCGGTCTGGGACGCGATCAAAGTGTGGTCTGGCATCCAACTTTGTCGGTCCTCCTTTAGAAACACAAAACAATGGCTCTTTGATTTCTTCTCAAGATCTTCAGACAAAGATGCCACGATTATGGCTATGTCTTTGTGGCATATATGGGAAGCTCGTAATGAGGCGCGTCACTCGCCTAATATTTCTCAGCCTCGTCATATGGGGGGAGAAAATTCATGCATACACTGATTTTATCATGCAACACCTTTTCACCTCTGAATTTGTCATCAGGCATGAGTTCTTTTCTTCCAACACATTGTGGACTCCGCCGCGGTCAGGTTTTATTGTTATCAATTCGGATGCTGCTGTATTTCCAGATATCAACATGTCCGGGGCTGGTGCGGTGGCCCTAAACCATGAGGGAATTTGTGTTGCTGCTTTCACAGAGCCTCTTCAAGGCGCATTACAACCTGAACTTGCGGAAGCTATGGCTCTTCGAAGGACTGTGCAACTAGCATGCGATGAACATTTCTTCAATGTGAATTTTGCTACAGATTGCCAGTCTCTTGTGAATAGGATTAATGCTAGCACCTTTGATCGTTCCATCATTGGTACTGTGGTAAATGATATAAAGGTTGCTTCGAGGATCTTTGACTCTGTGGAGTTCAAGTATGTTCGTCGGCAAGTTAATGTAGCTGCTCATATTTTAGCTAAGTCTTGTAAGTATTTACCTAGTCTTGTTGTTTTCCATTCTGCTCCGGAATATATCCAGGAGACTCTTTGTAACTTTGTTCTAAGTAATCAATGAAGCCGACATTTCTCTCTAAAAAAAACAATTTCTCCTTCCCAGCAAGAGGCCAAATCATTCTCATAGGGCCCCGTAAGATAGTAGTAGCATGATTGCATGCGATTAACGCATGGAAACTTCTCTCCTCCTCGACTCCCAAACCAGGCACGTAACCCGTTTGGACAGCTGACGATAAACTTTGGTTGATGAGGAGTACGTCTTAGGGCCCCAGGCACTGCTTTCCACACCATCACTGTCATCTAATCATCTTCACTGGGACATCAGACCGCCATATACAGCTCCACAAGATTTAGTCCTCATTCAGGTGGTCGATGGTCGCACCACCAACGTGGTATGCCACAATACGAACTTTTATAATAACAAATCTATATGATCTGAAAATATATGCAATGATGAATCCAATGATATTGATTTGGTGGTGTATATGTTTTTTTTGCCGGGAGGGGGGGGGGGGGGGGGGTGTATATGTTAATGTAGTTTTTCTATAAACTTGTTGAAAGTGTATGAAATTTGACTTTAGACAAACCTAATATGCGGAATAAATAAAAACGGAAGGAGTATTATTAGATTAGTCGCCCGAAATTATAGCATATTATTTACTAAATTGGTCTTCAAAAGTATTTGCACGAAATTACAGTTTCCTTACAAAATCTTTGGACTCCACAAATTTTGACGTCAATTTTCTTACCATGACAAATGGAACATTTTTTATGGCAATTTGTGTTGGCACATCCATGGTAAATTGGTTCAGGTCATTTTTTACCAGAAAACTGTCGTAAAACAAAATTTGCCACCCTCGCGTCAACTAAATTTACCATAAAAAAGTTTGATTTGTCATGCGTAAAAACATAAAGGCGGATTTTTAGCATTGTCGATATCTTTTGTCTGGAGGTTGGAGGATGAATTTATTTGGTATGACAACCTCTTTTATCTTGTCTATTAATAAAAAGGCTAAAGATATACGGGACTGTAATTGACATCGCGAGATCATACTCCTAAATCTCTACTCCTAATGGAGCAGTTGGTAGCCTGGTACTCCGGTTTTATTTTCGTACGGTTTTATTTCCTCCCACCTCCCACCACCCCCTCCCACGGGTTTTCTTATCAATTGGTTTATTTTTTACTCCACTATTTTCTTTAAAACATCAGCACTTTCCAAACATACAAAAGATCACGGATCTAACTTTCCTAACTTATCCAAATCAACCGATCTCTCTCATTAATGCAATTTGCTTTAGGAAACAAATAATAGATTTTCAGGAAACAAATAAAGGATTTTAAGAAAATTAACAAGTAAATCATGACAAACAAATCTAGGACCCCGATATGTACCGACCGTTCGGTCTGGGGACCTCCCGCACCGAACGAAAGGTTCGGTACGAGCGCTCTCTCAGGCCGAACAATTCCGTTCGATACAAAACAGCCACAGCCCGAACCCCCAAAACCGCTCCTATGGGCCATGTCCCCGTGAAAACGAAAACAAGCCCAGTAACAAACAGAAGAACCCCCAGCGCGCAACCACGAAGCACACATGCCTTTCCTGAATGGGCCTCCCATCATAATAACGCCATTGTTTATGACAGAAAAAAACAAAGTTTCTTACTGACTGCTATCAAGAATTGAAAAACTGAACCATGAACATGATTTTGAATGGCAAAAAAAGAAAGAAAATTGCCATAGTGTGTGTTCTAAACTGCCATCATAATCAAAAATTACGATGCAAAAAGTTAACAAATTGTGCTTTTAGCCATCAATACGAGTAGACCATAATAATTAAGAAACTAAGAAAAATGCCGGAACTTAAAAACACACAAGACAAAAAAAGGAAATTAAGTTTGATCTGAAAAGTTGCCATTGTTTCATGTAAAATAGAATATGATAGAAAAGCATAATTTAAAAGAAAAAGAAAATTTTGCCAGGGTCATTTTTGTTGTTGGTTTTGCAAATGGACCAAGAGAAAAAATCATGACAAATTCGCATTGTGTGCATGGTGGCAAGAAATGTGGATTAACAATTACCAACATGTACAAACAGACAAAAAAAGTGTACCATGTGCATTCAAGTAAAAATTGTCGTGTATTTAAAAGTAAAGTTGCCATGGCAATGAAGGTAAAATTTTGCCATGCCAAAATAAAGTGAAATTTGGCATGGCAAAAAATAGAGTAATATATGCCATGTATGTAAATAAATTTGCCATGGCAATGAAAGGTAAAAAGTTGCCATGGCAAAAAAAAATTATCTTGGAAAAGTAGAGCAAAAAATAAATTTCCATGTGTGTTCTAGTAAATTTACCATGTATTTAAAAGTAAAGTTGCCAGGGCAATAAAGGTAAAATTTTGCCATGCCAAAATAAAGTGAAATTTGGTATGGCAAAAAATAAAGTAAAATTTGCCATGGCAATGAAAGGTAAAAAGTTGCCATGGCAATAAATAAAGTAAAAATTTATCATGGCAAAGTAGAGTAAAAATTGCCATGTGCGTTATAGTAAATTTGCCATGTATCTAAAAGTAAAGTTGCCATGGAAAATGAAGGTAAAAATTTGCCATGGAAAAATAAAGTAAAACTTTGACATGGCAAAAATAGAGTAAAATTTGCCATGTATGTAAATAGTAAATTTGCCAAGTATTTAAAGGGAATTTTTTTGCCATGTATGTAAATAGTAAATTTGCCATGAAATCTACAATAGAAAGATCATGGCGACTACAGAAAGTTTCTGCTATGGTCCAAATTCAAAACATAATACACCCCTGAAAACCAAAAAGATAAACTGGATGCGCATGTGAACATTATGGAAAAAATGTAAACTTGCCATGTTTGGAAAACAAACATGACATGAATTTGCCATGCCAACTAAGTATGTCTCCAATGCTAAAAGATGACATGGCAACTAAGTATGTCTCCAATGCTAAAACATGACATGAATGACATGGCAACTAAGTATATCTCCAATGCTAAAACATAACATGAATTTGCCATGGCAACTAAGTATGTCGACAATGCTAAAGCATGACATGAATTTGCCATGGCAACTAAGTTTGGCATGACATGAATTATGAATTGAACATAAAAGTATATGTAAAAACAGCAGAAGGGAGAATATCAAAATTATCACTTCCATCATCATTAAAAAACGAGGTATACAATTTCTGGTCTATCGACTTACTGAATAATCAGCACTTATATGGGCACCTTGGCACAGATTTCAAATATTTCAAACAAACAAACATACCTGAATGCTAAACAGAGTACAAATAAATCAAAGACTATGTGTAACTAAATTAACATGTGCCTCGCATCACACTGGAAATATATATGTGAATTTGTTCATCTCAAGACAAATTAGGCTAAAACAAACCAGACTAGTTGTGCTCAAATTCAACACAAAATGGACAGATCTGTAGACAAACCCAGCCGTCATGAAGCACCTGCTCCGACACCTGCGTGAGCAGCAGTAATAGATCAACAAAGCATGTTTCTCTCAAAAAACTGGATTTGTTCTTCTGCGCAAGCACGGTAAGGATTGTGGAGAAACGACATCATGAACTAACGGCAAAAAATCGAAATGGAATCATAGAAGGAAGAAGGACCAGACATTGACTTCGGCCCTAGTGAAGCATCTCCTGCACGATGAGGCAGAGGTGGCCCTCCTCTGTTGCGGCTGTGCTCGATCAGGTGGTGGACGTGTTATCCAATTTGTGCCCCGTCCGAGGCCGCCGTCTTGAAGTGGAGGAGAGGGTGATGCGGAAGCACATCCTACATGCCCCCTTGAACACTAGTCGGCCGCGCGTCGGCCTCGCTGCCGTTACCACCGGCGTGGCGGAGGCTCTCCCGGCATGCGTTCCTCAAGCCTAGCCAGGCAGCGCTGAGGTTGGATCCTGAACGGGCGACGGCGCGATGTGGATCTCCGGCGAGGCGGACCTGCACAGGGGCGGTGGGCGCGGGTGCTAGGCTGTGTTCAGCGGGCTCGGGAGTTGGAGGAGCTGCTCCTCCGGATCGGGAGCACGTGGCGGCGGATGGGACTGGTCGGGCATGGGTGGAAGAGGAAGAGGAGTGGGAGGAAGAGGAATGGGGAAGGATAGAGAGAGGTGTCGCAGTGCGGGCGTTCGGGGACGACGCCTATTTTTCCGAACGGGGACAAAACGTGACGTGGCGCCCCGAGATGCTTTACGATTTGTGCAAAAAATCCAACGGTGCTGAGCTCGTTCGGCGCGAGATGATAAAAAGCTGGTCGTTCGGGCGTTATTGTTTCCGCAAATCTAATTGTGAAAGTATTACTTTTTTTCCCGAACAGTTCCTTCCGTTAGAAATGGAAAAAAGACATGCGGGCAGCGGGATTTGAAGTCAGGATCTCTCGCTTCACATAGGCTGCATGAACCACTACAACATCCAACGACCTGCACTAACAACCTTCGTTTGCTTTCTTTTATTATTTCTACAACTCCCTAAGGCATATGGGAAGCTTTCCAAACCAATTTTTTTTTCTTTTTCTCTCTTTTTCTGTAACGGTTTTTTTCGCCTTTCTTACTTCCTTTCTTTTTGCCAAATACGTGCGCCTTACTAAAAAAATAAAGTAAAACATTTTTAAGAAAAAGGAATGAAGGTTCATTGGTTTTTTTAAGTTCATTGAATCTGAAGAAAAGTTCATCGAATTTGAGAAAAGTTCATCGATTATAAGAAAAGTTCATCGAATTTGAGAAAAGTTCATCATAATTAGAAAAAGTTCATCGCTTTTCAAAAAAAACGGCGGATTTGTAAAAAAAATCATCGTTTTTTTTAAAGCTCATCAAATTTGAAAACAGTTCATCGAATTTGGAAAAGGTTCATTGAATTTGTAAAAACTTTCATCAAAATTGAAAAAAAAGTTCATCGAATTTGAAAAAAAGTTCATCGAATTAGGAAAAAGCTCATCGCATTTGAAAAAGTTCATTGAATTTGCAAAAAAGTTAATCGAATTTGAAAAAAGTTCATCAAATTTGAAAAAAATTCATCGCATTTGAAAAAAGTTCATTGCATTTGAAAAAGTTTATCAAACTGGAAAAAGTTCATCGAATTTAAAAAAAGTTCATCGAATTTGGAAAAAAGTTCATTGCATTCGAAAAAATTCATTCAATTTGAAAAAAGTTCATCAATTTTGAAAAAAAACCACCGATTTGAAACGAGTTTACGCATTAAAGAAAAATAAAAAAGAAACAGGAAAACAAACAAAGAAAAAGGAGAAAAACAAAACGTAAAAAGGACAGAACGCGAATATACATAGAAAGAAAAGAACGGAAGTACATATGCACCAGCTAGCAGGTGGCCTAGTGGTTAGTGCAGTATCCACGTAGCGATGAGATCGCAGGTTCGAATCCCGCGTGATGGTCCGTTCGGTCGTCGTTTCGTTCGTTCGTTTCGTGTGGTTGACTCCCCGCACATGGGCCAAGTCCAGCAAAGCCCACAACACACACACACGCAGCACATCCCTCTACCTTTAGCGCGAGCACCGCCTCTAATCCCATGCATTCTGCCCCTTGTCTCATCAGCCGTCGCTCGCCATCCTCGGCACCACCTTGCGCTGTGCTCGCCCACGCGTGCTCGTCCAACAGCCGCTATAGCCCCTCTACGCCGCCCTGAAGCTGTGCTCGCCCACGCGTGCTCGTCCAACAGCCGCTATAGCCCCTCTACGCCGCCCCGACCATGACGACCGACCCCTCCCCTTCCTCCTCCGCCCCCTGGCTGCTCTGCCGCCGCCTGAGACGGTGGTTCTTTGCCTGAAGCTCGGCGAAAAAGAAGTGTCATGGACGGAGGGGACCGTCGTCGACCAGTTCCTCAGCCACAAGAGCACGCGTAAAGTGATGCATCTACCACAAGGAGATGCCCTTCGAAGAGGACTGCAGCGACGACGAGAGCGGGCCACGGGAATCCATCCGGGGGACAGCGGCGAGGGGACCAGCGCGGCAAGGGTGGCTGCTCTTCCTCTACCAGTGGCCATGAACACAACCACAGACCACCGCTGAGCTCTGGTTCGATAGGTATGATTTGGGGGTTGTTGATGCTTGTTGGTCGATTTATTGTGGTAGATATTATTAGATATTTGGGAGTTCCCATTCTATGACCAGTCTAGGAAAATATTGTTGCAGGGTAGTATAGTCAACAGGCAACTGGGAGGATCAGATATGGAATTCATTTATACGAAACAAAAATCCTGAGGCAGTAAAGCTCCTCTTTATTTTGTGTCTAATTACAGTAGTATTTATTTTCTATCCGAGGTTTTGTAGAGTTGTAAGAATCATTGTCCATAATAGAAAGCTTAAGGCAGTAAGGCTCCTCTTTATTTTGAGAAATAATTGTAATCCTAGGTATCCTGATATTATGGTTTCTGAAGACTTAGAAGTCACACAAGCTGCCTTGGAAACTGATCTATCAACACATATTCACCACCGGATCACAATCTACAACAAGATGACAAAAGTGCCTAGGTGTTGGTATATTTCTAATACTCATATCTCAGAGTCTGAGTTATTTCCCGAATGAATTCTTCTGTGCAGCCTATATAATTTTAATTATTATGTAGGAGATTATACGGCAATCCTTCCAATTATTAATTGTTCTGATAATAGTAGAGGGCCTCCATGCACAGGGTAAAGATTGAAGCTTTGACCTTACACAGTAGTAATTTTTGGAGCTATGCTAACTTTGTCATTGCAGTTTGTTTTGTAGGCCCCACTTTTACCATATTGGCATAGGTTAATACACAATTACAATGTGGTCATATTCTTTGAAATACTTTCTGTTCGATAGAATTGTTTGAACCTTGCGATCATTCAAAGAAAATTTTACTGTCAAACACATTATTTCTTGAGCAAATTCTGCTTATTCCATTTCACCAAAGTGGCTTGTTTGAAACCATTTTTTGCGTGTGCAGAAGATAGGTACAGACGCAATATTTCGAAGTTGGATTACTTTTCAAAGAGACTCTACAATATCTGCATGAGTTCATCTTGGGAGATCGCAATGTGCCAATCACTTCTTGCCAATTTGTCATGGCTTACAGTTTGTTGACACCAAGCTACTTGCTTACTTTTGCTGTTCAAATCACTAATTCCCTGCTCTTTCTTGGATTTCTCACCAGGGTTAGTAAGTGCTTTAGCACTTCACCACACAGTTTGGTCTCTTGTGCCCAATAATTTCTTCAATCAAGGATGGCTACACTGTCAAAGATATCTATGACAATTAGGTGTCGTTTCTTCAGTTTTCAATATGGTGATCAGGCTTGATTTTTTAGTAATGAAACCCCTCTAGAGTTGAGGCATTCATTAGAATGGGCATGGTTGCGATGGCAGGTGCCGGTGAAAATTGCTGTGCTGGGGTACAGTGTAGTATTGTAATATTATCGAACCAATTTTAATTGCTAACCTGTTCATTCATTTTTTAACTTCTGGGCCCCTTGTTTTTAATTTACCTCTTAATGCTTATCAGTACTCATTGATGGTAAGCATACTTTTTGTAGCACGTTACTCTATTGTGAGGAGTGAAGATGGATGTGTATGGACATGGAAAAACTATGGTGTGTTATGTTGCATGCAGCCTAAGATAAATGATCTAAACTGAAAGGTTGTGATGCATGTGGCTTCTTTCATCTTTGAAAGACATGCATGCGTGCTCCAAAGAAAGCACGGGTGGGAGGCCATATAACATCACAACCTAAATTAGATTTTTAGATATTTTTGAAACTCATTTAGTTACAAGTTTGTTTGTAATATACTTTTTGACTATTACTATTGAACTACCTTTCTCATACACAAATGTTCACATGCACAATGAAATGGAAGAACTTAAGGAAGGAAATCACTTTAATTATTCGGGTCTTTGTTTTAATTTGATTTTCTCAGCTATACATCTTTTTTCCTACTTCTGTGTTCCTTGTGGTCCTTAGAAGCGTTATCTTTGTTGCGGTTGAAGAATAAAGAGAAACAAACATTGTCATTGCACTGTTCATTATTTGTAAATAAGAAATTTAATATGACGTCATTTTTTGTGGTAGGTGAGAAAAACTGAGAACCGTTTCATTTGTAAACAAGACATAATTTGTCAGCCACATCCCTTGCAATACATGAGGAACTAAAAAGGTAATGTGAGATGAACTTTTAATGCTAGAAGGGCTGATGAAGAATGGATGGCAAGGAGGAAGGAGAAAATATTGCCAAGGAGAACATGGTGAAGTAGACACGACGACAATCGAGAAGGAAAGAAGTGTGAGAGGATTACAATTTTTGCTATATGCATGGAAACTATAAACCGACATGTTCAACACACATTTGTTGTAAGAACGGGAACCTAACTTTTAGTTTGCCGTAAATCAAGGTGATTGCATGCATTGAGTGTTATCTGAGTCAATATTGATGATCTAAACTTCTGTTTCCGTTCCAAGCAGGCCACTTACTGAAATATAAATTCTCAAATGAGCTCAATGAGCATCGATTGCCTCGAAAAGAAAGGCTTAGGTTTTCATATTTGTATTCAGTTTTGTTTAGGCTGGTTAGTTCAAAAGAAGTTTTTGTGTGGATGATATTTGTGCCATTTAGAAAAAAAAGCTCTTAAATTAATATTTTTTCTTCATGTCTTGCTTCTGCACTGTGTCAACACATATATTATCCGTATAAATAGCATACAACAATAATGGGTCTCTATGCACCAGTGGACACTTGCAGTGTCACAGTCTATAAGAATCAGGCGCCGAGATATGGAGGAGCCAGCATGGGCGGGGAGGGGCGGGGAGGGGCGGCGCGCACGGGTTAGACTAGCCTCAAATGGTAGGTCAACGGGGTGGAAGGAGGAAGGCGAAGGTGAGGAAGAAAAGATGGTGTGCACGGTATTTGGTTGGTGCAAAAAAATGTGAACAACTGACCTATGGTCGCTCACATAGCATTTACTAAAGGACTTCGACATGTTGCTTAGTCACCTATTTGATTTATTTGTATGTCGCCCGTAGCAACGCAAGGGCGTTCTACTAGAAATTTTGAAATTGAAGATATTTCGGAAATTTTGAAGTTTTGAACACAGCGACGCGAGAGGTTTTGAAGGGTTGAAGGAGGCGGGCCATGTCATGGCTGAGAGAGAAGGGGGTTGGCCATGCCATGGATGAGAGGGGAGGCAGTGGAGAGAGGAGCGGGTGGGCTTCACCATGGCGTGGAGGGGAGGTTGATTGGAGAGATGGCGTCGACGACGCTGTGGCCGGGAGATGAGATGCGGCGACAACCGGTGGTTGGCTGGCTATGTGGAGTGAGGAGAGGAGTGTCTGCTTTTTACCCGTCAATAAAAGAAGAAAGGAGCAGCTGACATCAATATCACATAGTCTAGCAAGTCATTTTTAGGAAAACACCAACCAAATAGGTAGCCTACAATTTAAAGCTCACTAAAATCAGGATGTGACTTACATTGTACCACGCAAATGAAGTTAAAAACAACATTCCTCATATTGTACGTAAATATCTTAAACACATCAAGTAGATCTTAATTTGTAAAAGATAATTAGTTGGGTCACTACTCTTTGTGTACACATCGTTCTATTAGGTTTTTTATCAAGTGAAATGGATTTCAATTACTTTTATGTGCTATCATTTTTATGCATGCAAAATTTGACATGCATTATGTTCATATGTGCAACCGGCAAAAATACATTCAGGGCCCGTAGCAACGCACGGGCATTCTACTAGCCAAAATAAAATTTCAGTCCGACTTCTACATGACACATTGAGTTTCAGAAGATGCGTTCCTGCAAAAACAGAATAAAATCAGAGATTGACCTGGAAAAGAACTTTTTCTTTTGAAAGGAAAAGATACGTGTTTGGAAAGACCACGTCGGTTATTATATTCCCCGCGCATAACGCGGGGACAGCTCCGCATCGCAGATCGCCGCCGCCGCGATGGGTCACTCGCCGATCGCCGCTGGCGCCGGACGCGACCGCCTGAGCGACCTCGACGACGGCCTGATCGGCCACATCCTCTCCTTCCTCGACGCCAAGGAGGCCGCGCGCGCCGCGGCGCTCTCGTCGCGGTGGCGCGACGTCTACGCCAGCGTCCACACCGTCTCCCTGGAGCTGCCGGAACGGCCACTCCACGACGGCCTCACCGATCTCACGTACATCCTCAGAATTTTGCGGCCCTTCGTCGCCGGCGTCACCGCCGCCCTCTTCGCCCGCGACCGCCGCGCGGCCCCCGCCGCGGCGTCGGTGCCCCTGCGCGCGCTCCGCGTCTGTATGGAAGGCAGCGTAGACTACTCCACGGTGGGCTTGTGGGTCACCCACGCGCTGAGGCATGCCGCCCCCGGCCTCGAGCTCGACCTCCGCCTCGGCCGTGACCCCGTCTGCTGGGGCATCGACCGGAAACGCGTCCACCGCCGGCCTGCCGTTTCCCCATATCGGAACCACGCCGTCGGCGGGACGCCTCTTAACTTGGACCCCGTCGATCCTTCCCTCCCCGCGGACGCCAACGATGAAGATGATGCCGTCTCTAGCGATGACGAGATGCCTTCTGGATTTGGTAATCGGCTGTACATCGGGGAACTCCCGAGGCCGCTATTCTCCTGCGCGGCGCTGCGATCGCTCCGCCTCGGCTCCTGCTGTCTCTCCACGCCGGAGGCCGTGAGCCTGCCGTCGCTGGAGGTGCTCCGCCTTACCCACGTCCGCGATGAGGAGGAGCACGTGCAGAGGCTCATCTCGGCCTGCCCGCTGCTCGCGGACCTGATGGTCGAGGCCTGCGGCACGGTGACCGCGCTCTGCCTTCTCGACAACACGCGTCTCCGCAGGCTCGCCATACGGTTCTGCGACAACCTGGCCACTGTAGCCATCGGCGCATCACAGCTCCTATCCTTCGAGTATCTCGGCGCCATCCCTGATAACTCGTTCCTCGCCGGAGGCAGTGGCGGCGGCTTTCCAGCCATCACGTCGGGCAAGATCGACACCTACGCTGCCTTTCCTGACGAACCGGAGGACCTCGTCAAGCTCAGTTCCTTCCTGCAGTTGTTCGTTGCCACAAAACATCTCCACTTGTGCTCCACTCGGATGGGCTCCTGTTTCGTGAACCTCCCTGAGTTCCCGAGCCTCACCCACCTCGAGCTCAATGGACGCGTACTTCAATGTGACGATCCCGCCTTGGCCATTGCCGTGACGTGCACAATCCTCAGTCAGGCCCCTAACCTGGAGCTACTGACCCTGGTATTCCAAGCAGCGCCTCAAGATCAAGAGTCGCAGCAGTGCAACGGCCCCTACCGTGGCCGCATCGAGGGGGAGCTCGTCGACGTGCACCTTCTCCACTACGACAAGTACGACACCATTGACTATGCGCTGCTGATGGTTAACACGCCGGTCCCGCCCTGCCTCGTGAACCGAGTGAGCAAGATCGAGTTGGTGCATTACCAAGGCGGCAGAGCGCAGAGGGCGCTGGCCAAGTTCTTGCTCGGCAACGCTCCTGCGCTCAAGATGCTCTATTGTGGATTTGCGGAGGGCCCGGAGTGGATTCAGATGCAATTGATGCGTGAGATTCAAGGCTGGGTGATCAATGAGACAGCTAGCAAGGAGTTCCGTTGATGGATGCTTGCTTGGTATGTTTGCAACTGCAACACAAATTCTAGTGATGATTATAGGTGTAGCCAGAGTAATTTCATTTGGAAAACATTGCATTCTTGTTTCCCTACAAGATTCTACGCATGCAAAAGATTTAATAACTGTACAGAGTATCAGTGCCAAACCTCCTCATATAATCTGTGACAGATAATCTTTGATTTCTTGCATCCATATTTCAAAAAGCTGCAGGATTATTTACTTTGGTTTGTAATTTGTGCAAACATAAGTTAAAGGTTGTGGTAAAGTGGTAAGAAAAATAGAGATTGTAGTTCCAGTACTTCCTGCGATTCCAAAGTACAAACTCTGTACTAAAGTTGTAGTAAAGCTACGCCAATTAATTTTGATCGGAGGGAGTACTACAAGTTTGGAGTTATCTACACATCCATATTATTGCAAAGAAAGGCAAAAGTGTAGAAAGTTTCTGCTCAATAATATTTCAAAAAGTACATAATTTGTTACTTGTGAAGTTTTTGGTACTGGCATGACAGACGATGAATAGATTGAAATAAATTCTCATAAAAAAGTCCAATTAAATTATGAACCTGTGATGATGGTTATGACTTCGGGACCAGCTAGAGTTCAGTTGACCGAAAACAAAATTTAGGTCAGTCGACTGATCCTAAATTTGTTTCAGTCGATCTGCTTCTTGCTCATAATGCCGTGCTAGTACTTAGAGCAAGCCGTGAAAACAACCAACATGCGAGCTTGGCCCATCTAACTAGACTGTTGGCGTGGGCGGAACCCATCTCTCATCCAAATATCCATTTTGTACTGCAACAAGCGAAAAACTACTCTGGCTCACATAAAACTCATATTCCACAACACTACATGTGAACATGTGTAGACTGTAGCTTGCTGAAAAGTTATGAATGTACGCTTCTGAAAAGGGTGAAAATGTCACGAATGAATGTAGAGGATAAAGAAAACTATAAGCGCAAACGAAAAATAATAATATGTTGGTACGTATGTCAACTATCAAACCGACATATCAAAAAAATCATCTAAGAACTCTCCAACATTTTTTTGGAAAAGGGGAATATATTAATATCGCGATGATACCAATTACATCCAGCCTCTGCACCTACGGATGCTCACATCCAAAAGAGAAAATAAAAAGAAAGGAAAAAAAAGTCCCTCCATAACAATCAACTCCTCTCAATAGCAGCACTCATACCACCACCAAATACAACACCACCGGGAAAATGCCAGATCCAAGATCATAGGTTTTCACCCTGAAGAAAGTCCGCGCTCTCAAAATAATTCCTTCAGCAAGGCAATCGCCAGGCACAACCAAGAGCTCTCCTACATACTCGAAATATTAGATACCGTCTCATCATTTTGTGCCCCAACTACCAAACCTAGATTTATATACGAGCTAGGCCCACCTGATGTTGTGATGTTTATTGGAGTATAACCAAATGCCAGGACAGTTAAGCAGAATATCTTGACCCGTCAACCAAGATAAAATGAATAATGAAAGAAAAATTCAGAAAGGAAATGAAAAATAATAATGAAAAATATTGCACACAATTTAGATAGACATTGTGGATTAAAATCACATCCAAGAATAAGCTTATAACTGTGGAACTTTCAAAAAAATTGAAATCTTTTCTTCTTTAAGGGTAATAACAACGTTTGCAAAAATATGCAAATATAAGCATCTAACAATAGAGTTTTCTTTCTTCTTACGCTTCTTTATAATATGCAAGTATAAGCATCTAATTAATAAAAAAAATTGCAAAAAAGTTTCCCGAGAAGAAACTAATTAATGGCATTGATATTATCCTTAGAGAAGAATAAAATAAAATAAACACTTAAATTCAAAATAATGATGTTTTCTAAGAAAGAATGAATTAGAGACGTTGGTATTACCCTGTAGGAATAAACAAATGAAAATAATAATCTAAGACAAACATTGAAAAATTTGCACATGATTTACACAGAAATTGCGCTTTTTTGACAATATGCAAGAATTAGCATATAATAGTATAATTTTAATAAAAATAAGTTTCGTAAGAAGAATGAATTACTCCCTCCGTTTTAATTCTTTTAGAGATTCCAATATGGACTACATATGGAGGACCCCCCCCCCCCCCCCCAAAAAAAACAATTCCTTGCATTTGGTAACACTTCCTACAACAGCAGCACACCACAATTTGCGTAGTAGCACCAGCATACAACAACGAGCTTTTGGTATAGCAACAACACCATGCACCATCCGTAAATCACTCATCTCTGAAGTATCAAGTTATGACGAAGACTTAAATTTTCTACACTCATGAAAAACGCCTATTATTACACATTGTTCTTGCCAAGAAAGATAGTGACAAGTTTCAATAGAAGATAATGACAAGGAAATAAATCAGCTATTTCGTCAACACCCTTGTTCTAGAATCACCGTGACATTTTCAAGAAAACACCCTGGTTTCTGGAAAATCTTGGAAAATTCAGTTTTGTTTGCCCGATTTTTTCGGGCGAATTTTGAATTCAAAAAACATACTACAAAAATATGTTAAGTTTAACCCATCTTCAAAATGATCGACTTCCTATCCGAGTGGTAAGCCCGTTTTGTTATCTTCCCGACACCGCATGTTCGAATCCTTCATGCCGCACCATGCAACTTTTTCAAAAGTTTCATATAAGTGTGAATACACAAAAATTATAATGCCCGATCTGGTACTGTGGATCCCCCAACCTTTAGGGTGATGGGTTACGCTCCTCGCCACCAGGTTACACGATATGTCATGCTAATACATGCATATGGGCCCTATAACACGTGCGAAGCATGACATTTTCAAGACAACACCCTGGTTTCTAGAAAATCTTGGAAAATTCAGTTTTTTTCACCCAATTTTTTCGGGCGAATTTGGAATTCAAAAAACACACTACCAAAATATATTAAGTTTAACCCGTCTTCAAAATGATCGACTTCCTATCCGAGTGGTAAGCCCATTTTGTCATCTTCCCGACACCGCATGTTCGTATCCTTCATGCCGCACCATGCAATTTTTTTAAAAGTTTCATATAAGTGTGAATATATAAAAATTATAATGCTCGATCTGGTACTGTGGATCCCCCAACCTTTAGGGTGATTGGTTACACTCCTCGCCACCAGGTTACAAGATATGTCATGCTAATACATGCATATGGGCCCTATTTGACGACTAGTTAGACGGTTAAATTCAAAAGGTTTGAATTTTTGGACGGTTTTAAATTTTTCGCAGACCACCGAAATATCCGGTAACCGACCGGTTTTCGAAAATATCGGTTGAGAAAACCCCCCCTGCACTAGACTCATGGACCTCTTGGAGCATATTGTTTGTTTCAGCTTTTTTTTATTGTGTATGATATTTTTCTTTCACCTAACCTCCATTGCTGACGTTTTCATACAGTATTGCGCTTTTTATATTCTTTTATAAATAGTTGCTTCTTTGCAGTTTTACAGTCTTATAAACTCTAAACATGTGTTCAGGAAAGGAGTTGCTTCTTTGCAGCAAAACCCCCAGTTCTGAATTGTTGGCACTTGACCCCTAATCTTACACCAACGGGAAGCAAAATAACACTACTTCATCTCCAAACCGAAGAACAATCAGGACAAAAGGACTTGACAGCTTCATGTAAGAAAGAGATTAATTGCTATAGCACTTCCTCTTGCCTTACAATCATCTTAAAAAGCATCTGGAGCACTTGCACGGCCAAATGATTTAGCAAGGTCAACAGATTTTGGTCTGTCTATTTCTGTTTCTACCTTGGTACACACTGGTCGGGTTGAGTTTTTTCATGTGAGTAGCAACATGGCTTAGATGCCCTCTTAAGCAACCAAATGCAGCCAGTCTGTGCAAAGTGTGGGCTGCAGGGAGACAAGTGTAGTGATGTATTTTTTTTTGATGTGACAGATGATTAACAGAGTATGTATGTATGTTTATTTACTAGTGTACTACCTACATATGCAGCATTCAAATTAATATGCAGCAGGAATACTTGATATAGACACTAAAAGAGATGATGTAGCAGTAAAGTAATGCCTATGATCGACCACTGAATGTCATGAAATAGTTGAGTGCCCACAATTCACTACTGAGGACGTTTTCTTATATTCGTCTTTCGTACAACATATCCAACAACAAACAGCCAGCAATTAGAGCAGAAGGACTTGAACGTGAAAAGTTTTATACTACATCTTTTCACCTGATGGTGAGAAGTTTTATACTACTGGCCTTGCTGCTAGCTATTTGCTGGGGCATTTGAAACTGTCAAATCGAAACCCTAACATGTACTCCTTAGATTGCTTTATCTTTAGATTTAGATGGGGGCAGGGGCAGGGGAGGGGCAATCCACATGATATATATGTACTATATATATAACTGTAATTCCTGTAGACATTCTAGACAATCAATAAATGACGGGTTTGGCTAGGTCTCAGTCGAATGAGATTTAACCAAGTCTCAGTCAAGTGACATAACATGCAAGAGAGCAAAAAAAAAACACGAATCTCAATGTAAGATCTCATGAATATAACATAAGACATGGTTAAGTCGACTGAGCCAAATGTTTAGAGAATATTGTTCAATATTTACTAAATTATCACGAATCCATCAGAAGTTATACCGCAATTGCAAAGGCACACAAGCATCCAGTCAACGGAACTCCTTGCTGGTTGTCTCGTTCACTGCCCATCGTTCAATCTCGCGCTTCAGTTCCTTCTGAATCCACAACGGCCCCTCGGCGAATCCACAGTAAAGCTTCTCAAGAACTTCAGCGTTGCGGACCAAGAACCGGACCAGCGTCCTCTGCGCCCTTCCACCTTGGTAATGCAACAGGTTGATCTTCCTGACCCGACTCCTGAGGCAGGACGGCACGGCCACGCTCGCCACCGGAACGTCGAGGGTGTCGTACTTGTTGCAGTTGAGGAGGTGAGCATCGAGGAGCTGCCCCTCGCTGCGATCGTCGTAGTCGTACTCATCAGGGTCGTACTTATTGGGATTGCGACGCTTTACTTCGAACAACAAGGACAATGTTTGCAGGTTCGGTGCTTGGCAGAGGATTTTGCTTGTCGCGGCAGCTGCTGCGGCGGGGTCGTCACCGTCGCGTGGCACGTGTCCGATCAGTTGAAGGTAGCGGAGGCTCGTGAATGCTGGGAGACGTGCGAAGCATGAGCCCATAAAGGCGCAGGATAAGTGGAGGTGTTTCGTTGTCGACACGAAGTGCTGTACGAAGGAACCGAGCGTGCTGAGCTCCTCTTCTGAGGTGGCCTCCCCAACACAGACCGCACAGATGTCGACCTTGAACGACATGATAGATGGCGAGCTGCCGAGCATGGTGAGAAAGGAGTTGCCTGGGACGGCACCGCGGTAGTCAAAGGAGCGGAGCTCTGACGTGTTGATGGCAACGGCGGCTAATTTATGGCAGCACCGGAGGGCGAGGCTGCGGAGGTGCGTGTTGCCGAGGAGCGAGAGCGTGGTCACCGTTCCACAAGCCTCGAGAGTCAGGTCCACGAGGTGGGGGCAGGCGGATATGAGCCTTTGCACGTGCTCCTCCTCGTCAGGGACGTGTGTGAGGCGGAGCGCCTCGAGCCACGGCATGCTGAAGGCCGCCGGCGGGGAGATCCTGCAAGCGCCAAGGCGAAGCGATCGCAGCGCGGGGCAGGAGAAAACCCCCCACAGGACGGTGTACTCTCCGTATCCACGAAAATTTTCTTCACAGCTGGAGCCAACATCGTCGCCATCTTCGTCATCTGTCGCATGGGGTGAATGGTCGTCGGCGTTGGTCTCCGGAGGCTTCCGGCTGACGTCTTTAACCTCATATCGCCTAGCGTGGGCGGCCCGTTCGGGGTGCTTGCAAATGGGGTCTCGGCCGAGGCGGAGGTCAAGCTCGAGGTCGGGGCCGGCATGCTTCAGGGCGTAAGTGACCCACTGGTCCACCGTGGTCTTTTGGTCGGAATCATATCCCAATCTCACTCCCAGGCAAACGCGGAGCGCACGCAGGGGCACCGGGCCGGGCGCGGGGGCCGGGCGGCGGCTGCGGCCAAAGAGGGCGCCGGTGACGACTGAGGACCACAGCGCCGGCGGGTGATTTATGTACTCGGTGGAATACATATAGTCGTCGTCCACCTCGTCGTAGATGATGGGCTGTTTCGGCCGCTCATCCATGTCCAGGGAGACGGTGTGGACGATGGCCAGAACGTCGCGCCACCGCCTCGAGAGCGCCGCGGCACGCCCGATCTCGTCGGCGTCGAGGAACGAGAGGATATGGCCAAGCACGACATCGCCGAGACTGCTCAGACGGTCGTCGCGCTCGCGCTCCCGTTCGACGATCTGGTGCGAGTGACTCGTCGTCGCGCTCCCGTTCGACATCGCGGCTGGCGGCGGCGATCTCAGGATCTCGATCGGAGATGCCGTGTGGAGGATTAGAGATCGGTTTATAACCGACGTTGCGTCGTTGCCTGCTCAAATACGTAAACGTATTTTTTTTTCTTTCGGAAGAAAAAAAAGTATTTCTCCCTACGTACCGATCCGATCCCTAAACCCTAATTCCCTATCCCATCCCATCCCATCGAGAACGTGATCGCATCGAGCCGCGGACGTGGAGGATGGCCGGCGACGACCGCCTGTCCGCGCTCCCCGACCAGCTTCTCCGCCGCCTCCTGCACTTCGCCCCAGCCAAGGAGGCCGCCTCCACGAGAGCGCTCTCCCGGCGCTGGCGCTCGCCGCTCTTGCGCTCCTCGGGGGCCGTAAATCTCGAGACGCACGTCGAACGCATAGAACGACTTTACCAAAGCTGGGGAGAGGAGCGCAAGAGCCTGGAGGCCACGTTCTTCGCCCGGCGCGACGCCTTCGTCTCCGCGGCTCAGGCGGCGCTCGCGGCGGCCGACCACGTCACGACGCTTACCCTGCGCGTGAAGTTCGAGTTTGGCGTCGACGGCAGGTTCCTGCAATATGGCAGCGACGGGTTGTCGTCGCAGGACCAGGACCAAAGCGTGATCACCACGCTTCTCTCCCACCCGGCGGCGCGAGGCGTCCAAGTCCTCCGGCTCGCCGTGGAAGGCCGCTACGACACCTACTACGAGCCAAAGAAGGAGATCGCCAGGAAAGTGGTAGGCGAGTACATGCTCAGCCTCGGCTTGCTGCCGTCGGAGACCCTCCGCGTGCTCGAACTCACCAACTGCAGCAGCATCCTTCCACCGGCCGCCACTGTCGTGTTCACCCGGCTTTCATCGATGCGGCTGCGGCATTGCACCGTGCGCCTCGATGCCCTCCAGAGCCTGTTCGATGCCGCGCCTGCGCTCGCCATCGTCCACCTTGAGTCTGTCGTCATCACCATTGGGCCAAGAGCCGACACGAGCGCGCCAGCCCACTGCTCCTCGGGCGATACTTCTCCCCCACCACCAACAGAAGTAGTGCTCCAATGTCCGGCAGCCAGAGTGCTCGTGCTCCGGAGGTGCAGCTGGAGAGGGAATGCTGACGGCAAGACCCCCGTCATCGTCGCCGTGGAGATCCACGCGCCGAGGCTGCGGCGCTTCGTGTACACGGGGTTTCTCCGACGGTTCACGATGAGACCGCGGCCACCGGACTTGTCACGGGCAGACCTGCACCTTTTCTGGCCACGCGTCGAGAAAACGTACGTGTATCCACGCGAGAAGCACCGCAGCGACGAGGATCCACACCCCACCCTCGTGACCTTCTGGCGATTCCTCCAGGACCTAAGCAGCGTCAGGGAGTTGAAGCTGAGGGTGAACAACCTCGAGGACATGGCGGTGCTCCGCGAGGCGAGGCGCGTCGAGCTCCTGCCCGCCTTCTCCAAACTCGAGCGGCTCGAGCTGCAAGGAGTGCACAGGCCGAAAGGCAAGACCGCGTCGGTCGCGATCGCGAACCTGCTCCGCTGCTCCCCCGTGCTCGGCGATCTTCGCATCAACCTTACCACGGCGCAACATGGTGCCATATTAAAGTATAACCGCATAGAAGGGTACGTGGAAACAAAGTTCCTGTCTGACCGTGACAAGTCAATAGATCTTATCAACCGTGCAGAGCCGACAGTGGTTTCTCTGGAAGATGATGGCGATGTTAACAGTGGTGAGGTTTTAGATATCCCTGGCCTGAGTCGGCACTCGTTCGAATGCTTGCAGAGCTCACTGAAGAGAGTGGGCTTGCAGTTCCGCTTGGAGGAGTCCAATTGTTTGGGTGTCAAGCTGATCAAATTCTTTGCCGAGAATGCGACGGTTCTTGAAGAAATGCATATCGACAGCGGAAACAGGAAGTTGTGCGAGCATATGAACAACAAGCTTAAAACTTGGATCGTCAGTTCATCCAAAAGGAGAAAGTCAGAAGCCTCAAGCTTTATGGTTTTACCCCTTGAGTCAAGAGAACTCTGCATCGAACGAGGATTTTGATGCAGCATACTCTTTTCTCAAGTATTCATCGTTAATACAGGGAGGACGTCCTGAGGTATCTAGCTTCTCCCTAGCTGCTTGGCCACTGATAAAATTTCTGGGGGACATGTAATAGGTTAGTTTTGCTCTCTAATGTTCCAAGTAATACAGGAAACTATGTATAGTCTCAAAACTACTCCCTCCGTCCTATAATATAAAAGCATTTTTAAGGTAATTAAGTCCAAGGTTCAACTATATGCAGAAAGTCCCATCTCTGGATGGTGCTCTCTGCCGGACTACTTAACTATTCTTTTTGGAGATTATATTGGCTGAGTTTCTCAGATATAAAGAGCACAATACTTAGATAAATATTGTATATTGTCTTTAAATTTCCTTAGAAATATAGTTATTTAAGAAAATAACTAGTTTCTAATTTCTCTATGAAAACATGTACAAGTTTATTTCTTTGCCAATGTGGTCATATATGGGCCATCTTTATTTCATACTGTCTACGTGTTTCTAAAATGTCATTTTTTGCCACATGAGTACTATAGTTCAGGAGAGATGACAACTTTTTTATGAAAAAGGAATTTTTTTTATTGATTCTTTATGATATGGAGATGCCACGAAGCACACGTGGATTAAGTGGATACAGACGATAGAGCAAATAATAACATTCGTGGATGAATTTTGGCAGTGTTGTTTCTGTCTAATTCATGTGTGAGCAAATCTTACACAGAATGCTAAAATTCTTACGTTGTCAATGTTGTTTGTAGTCATGCTTAGCATAGGTGTCAGATGTTGTTATGAATTGTATAACGTTGTCTTACTGCATAATAAACTCATTACTAAACATATAGATAATTCATCTAATGTGCATAGTCCTTTGCCTTATGGTGTTTCTATGCATTTCAACAAAGTAAACTTGGGAGCAATTGGCCTACAAACCAGACAAAACCCAAAACAAAAGGAGAGCGGCGTGACAGAAACATGTAGAGCATCTAATTGCTAAAAATGTTCCCTTCCTCTCCATTTTCTTTTGACTCGTTTGTTCATTTAAGCATAACTAGAGTTTCCATTGCAAAGGTGGCCTGAAGTTTCTTTTAGTTATAATCTACTACCTGCGTTGTAAAATATATGATGTTCGGGTAGGCTAGTTTAGCCTACCAAAATGTCATATATTTTAGAACAGAGATAGTATAAGTGTTTCAGCTGGAGGAAAGTTTGGTTGTCTGATTAGATGGTTTGTAGATTCTGTGTGATTTGCAAGTGAATCAGTCTACTTTCACTCCTTATCGACAGGAGGATTTAATAAAAATATTTAATTTCATGATATTGATATGACGCATATTAAATATTTAATTAAACCATATTAATTTGAACCCATTAGTTTATGCATGATTTTATCTTACTTTGGTCATCCTGATGAAAAGAAAGTACATATGAAAGTAGGTGGAAGTGTATTTTTGTTTTGTTTGTTTGATTGATAGGCTGATGTATGATGGAAGTGTAGGGACCATGGTTTTCACGTTCAATGAGATTTCGGTGAAATTCACTGAATTTCAGTAATTTCAGCAGACACTAAAATATTACATTTCGGCCAAAATATTTCAGCAATTTCAGTATAGCACAACAATTCCAATATTTTTCAAAATATATTTTAAATTTTTCAATTTTTTAATTGAATTCAAGTTAATATTCCGGTCATTTGGCTGAAATGGGAACTGAGTGATTTCGGTTGGTGCTGAAATTTTTCTGAAACTGAAATTGAAATCCATGGTAGGGACTAAAACTGGGGTGAAACCAAAGATTCTACAAACTGGTATAAAAACAAAATCTCAATATAACCTAAGCTATTTCTAATGATATTGTTTGGTAGAGAAGATGACTCGTGACACTTTTAGATAAAGGAGGATAACATATTCAATGTATAGTGATTATATATTGGTTTATTTCTTATCTGGTCCAACTCTATCTATACGCTTTGACGATCAAACTTGGGAGCAAAGGGCTGACAAGCCACACAAAACTAACCAAAAACAAAAGGATCAAAGAAACTAAAAAGCGGTAGTCGGCAGCGTAGGTGATGATGGTGCAGCCTTGACATGGTTAATATGAACAAAAGTTGAAACTCTAATGGACTAGACCCTAAGACTAGCAACTCGACGCGATGATGCAGGCCTAAACTCAACGAAGCAACGAACTAAAAAGAAAAATTGTGACAGCTTAGAATGGCATGGACGTGATGATCTAACCCTTGTTTTTTTACTTTTTCGTGGAGTATAAATATGATAAACATGTACAATCTGAACTACTGAAAAACTGAAAATTTCTCACTGAGCGACATGGAATATGATACCATGTGATACGTACAAGGGTACCCTGACCTTTCAATGTGATGTCACTGACTTTGTTGAAGGCGATTTTGATGATCCGACTACACTGGACAACTACTAGGGAAAACGTTATACACAGAATTTTAGCAGTAGCGCCTGTTAAAAAAGCACGCTACTGCTAGACAGCAGCAGTGCGTGCAAAATAAGCACGCTGCAGATGCACATATATCAGTAGCGCGTCTCACCGAAAGCTCGCTACTACTAAAATTCCAATCACTTAGCCGATGGGCTACACATAGTAGTAGCGATCTTCCAAAAACCGCGCTACCGCTAATGTACTTATAGCAGCGCGTTTATGCGTAAAGCGCTACTGCTAACGAAAAGAAAGTAAAATGAAAAACAATAGAAAAGTAAATGAAAATGAAAGAAATAGAAAAAGGAGAAAGGAAAAATATAAAATGTAAAGAAAAATAAATGAAAAAGGAAAAAAATGATGAAGACTTAGCAGTAGCGCGTTCGCTGAAACGCGCTATAGCTAACTTAGCTATAGCGCGTTTTCTGTAACGCGCTACCGTTATTTCTGACTTAACCAAAAAGGTTTCCTCCCGGCCATCACTTCTCCCCTAAATCGATCCCTCGCCCCACTTCGCCGCCGTCTCCACCACTTCGCCGTCGCCCCCACTTCGCCGATTTATCCTGCCGGCGTCGACGCCGCACTCATCCTCACCGCCGCCGCCCGAGGCCACCCAGCCTCACCGCCGCCGCCTCTTGGGCCGCCCTCGACCTCACCGTCGCCTCCCTCGACCTCACCGCCGCCGCCTCTTGGGCCGCCCTCGACCTCACCGTCGCCTCCCTCGACCTCACCGCCGCCGCCCTCGAGCTCACCGCCCCCGAGCCCGCCCAGGACCGCCGCCTCACGATCCCGAGCCCGCCCTCGCCGCCCCTACCTCCGTCGCCGAGCACCTCCCCGCCACCGTCTCTCCCCTCTCTGTAAGCCCCCACCCATCCTTTTTAGTTAATAGATGTTAATGTTAAGTAGTAGATAATGTTGATTTTTTTAATTAGGGTAATAATAGATGTTAAGTAGTAGATAATGTTGATGTTAATTATTTCAGTAGGGTTTAGTTTTTGAATTGAGTTTGTTTAACTAGATGTTAATTAGGGCAGTAGGGTTTAGTTTAGAGTAAAGTTTAGTTCAGTAGTTAACTAAATACAATCTATATTTTGAATTGAGTTTGAGAGAGCATGAGATTTGTGTAGATTTTCTTGTAGTGTCAAACGCTAGGACATGCAAATTTGAAGTGGTCAGGATATATGCAAATTCCTCAATTGTGTTTGCACATGTTTCGATTGTGCCCAAGTGGCCTTTTGTTGTTTCCAGGGAATGAAGCCGAGTGGCCTATGTTTTGCCGGAATGTTGATTCATTTCCGTTCCGGCAAATTCCAGGTTCTCGATTTGTCCACTTTTTAGCAAAGGTCATGCCAAAATTTTCCGTGAATTTTGGCATGACATGTGCTACAAACTAGGACATATCGAGTGCCCGGGATTTGCCGCACCGGGAAGCAGTCAACGTTCCTGCAAAACAATAGGCTTTTTTTATGCCATTATTCATTTTATTAGGTCTAGAATTAATTGACTAGATTTAATCATAGGAAATATGGCTAGCAACGATGAAGGATAGGGTTCTGGTGATTGCGACGACGTCTACCGGGCGGCAGACGAATTTTTGAGCCTTGCCGACGATAAACCGATGTTGTTGCTGGGCCCACCGGTGGCATCGGGGACTGAGACCAACACACGGACCGGTGCTGAGACTGAGACCGGCGCTGAGACTGAGACCGACATTGAGACCGGTGCTCAGACTAAGACCTGCGCTGAGACTGAGACCGGCATCGAGACCGGCGCTCTGAGACCGGCGCCGAGACTAGCGGAGCCGGTGTAGAACCGAAAGCAAAGAGGCAACGGCTTCCTAACAAGCTCAGGACTACTAGACTGGTGGTCACGGAGGTGGACGACGGCAATTTTGAGCCAAAAGCGCCGCAGGAAGCACGCGCGTGCTACGGCAATCAAATAGGCTGCATCGTACGGACAACCGCCACCATCAACGATGAGAAACTACAGAAGATAGCTAATATGAGGTCCTCCCTCCTAAAGAAGTTTCACCAGATATTCCTGTTCCCGGGCCGGAATGAAAAGGATTATAAAGATCTAGATAAGGACCCGGCAATGAAGAAGATAAACAAACACGCCATGACCAAGTTTAGCGACGCGTTGGCCGCCTGGAAAACAAGGGTGAAAGCAAGGATCATCGACAAGAAGGAACCCTACTCCAAGATTGTAAAGGATAATCCGACAATCACGGAAGAGCAGTTTCAAATATTGAAGGCGGCTTGCGAGGCCGAAGCTGCCAAAAAAAAGTCTAAGTACATGAAGGGGCTTCAAGAG